>NC_135503.1:33447562-33747562 GCF_052857255.1 Amblyomma americanum | reverse complement strand
TTTGGTGTGGAATTTGCTTTGTTCGCCGGGTTTTGATCGACCTACAATGTGAAGATTCAATTAATTTCGGAAATTACACTGCGCGACTTTGTCGAGATCCTATAGCGTCGTTTGACCGCGTGTTGAAACGACACACTTGTTAAAATTCGCGAAAATGAAAAAAAAAAAAAAACGTCGTGCGTGCTACTACCCGAGTCCGGTGCTTCTTCAAGCGCGGCACGGTGTGAACGCTGAAGGCGACTGGCGGCAGCTTTTTGTCTTTTCTTTTTTTGCGTGAAGTGTTGCTCGGGACGAGATCCGGGTGGTCAGCATTTGAAAATCGCCCCCTGCGTTCAACTTACGATCCCAACCACACAGAATATTACGCCTAAACTTATGCTGAGAGCACGACAGAATGAGAACGAGTTGCAGGCGTTACTCGATTTTTGTACAGTTCACCACGCGACCGAACATCAACGATGCGAAGTCAGAGACACGAACCAACTTATTAGGTAGATTTGAATGCAGAAACGCAATATAATAACCCAAGGGGTGAAACGAGCTCGGCGTAATAACCGGCTAGCTCGGCGGTAATAAGCCGTGAAGCCGATCCGTCTCCGAACTTAATTGTCTTGCTCCTCGGCCCCTGCCCGCCGCTTTCCCGCCTACCTGACTGCAATAAACTCGAGGAAACTGTTGCCGCTTCCTTTCTTCTGCATTGCGGCTCAACCAACCGCACCACAATTTGTCGGAACGCCGTGCATTGTGCCCAAAAACACGCAAGCGGAGTGCACCCAATGCGGAAGGTCCCGCTTTTTGCCTACACAACGAAAGTCGCTGCTGACGCCAGCGCCGCCGCATCTCTTTGACGTCACGGCCTGACGCTTGTCTATATCATGCGCCGAACAGCTGGACGATGGATATCCAAGGACTCTTAAGCAGCTCTACAAAATCTCTCACTGCATGACAAGAAAAAACCAATCGTTAGCCAGTCTTCTGTGACATTGGATGCTTGCGTCACTCAGCAACGTCACCGGCATTGTTGTGGTGTTCCAATGGACCCCAGAGCGCTGGGCATTTTGGAGAAAGAAAAGGCAGATGAAGCGGCCGAAAAGGTCTCCAGCACTGAAACTTCCTGACAGTTTTCATTACACAATCCGACGTGTGCCTATTGGCGAAAGATTTATGAAGAAAAAGGTTACGCGCTGGATCAGCGCGTTGAAACTCGTCTGCGATCGTTATGTATTTTTTCATTCAATAGACCAAAACCTACAATCTATAGTTCCACATCGTCTTCCCCGCCACCTGGTATGTCTATCATCTTCTCGGAATGAACGCCGCGTTCACAAGCTGCTACCGATTCCGCTTAGGGCAAGCCGGGGGGAATGCGAACAGTCCTCACTGTGACAACTGCGGCTCAGTTGAAGCAATGCAACAGCATTTGTTAGAATTCCCAGCTTATGCTGACGAAGGAGCATACTACGAGCACAAAAGGGAGGTCCTCGTTAATGTGCTCCTATCGGTCAAAACTGTGTTTTACGCCCCCCAGCCTGCCTTTTTCGGCAGCGCCGCGCACTAAACATTTCATGTGGAGGACATTGCAAAAACTGACAGACTTTAAAACCTTCGTGTATCACCCCTTGCTATGTATTCGCCGTGCGCTGAATCTTTTGTCTTCCCAGCTGCACGGCATTTGACTTCTAGGCTCACTTCAAAACCGTCTTACATTCCTCTTCGATGTACAATCGAACCTCGTTATAACGAAACGGTTTATACCGAAATAATGGATATAACGAAGGAATGACAATTCCTCTTGGAAGCTCTGTCAACACGAGCCATAACGAAGCTACGGCTATAACGAAGTAATCGCAGGGTCCCTTCAGCTTCGTTATAACGAGGTTCAACTGTATATTCACTCCAGTTCAATGACAGCATATCCGCATATCCGCATATTCTAATTTCTTTTTGTGATTCATTTATTTAACTTTATTTCCAGTCCCCTTCTCTTAGTGCCTTTCTCTCCTAAAACTCCTTCTCCATGCAAAGTAGCATGTCAGCGCTGTTCAAACACCGGCTAAAATCTTTATTCTTTATTGAAGAGTATCTCACACTCTTTCTCTCTCTATGCCGTTGCCTGACTATAGCATCAGTGTCTCCAGGTGAGCTTGGCATTTCAATATTCCACAAGTATATCTCCTTATAGTCGGATACAACTCAAGAACCAAGCAACTTTTCCCTGACAAAGGACTCTCTTCCAGCCAATGGCGTCGGCCGATTCTCACGAACCTGCTTGTGCGGCAGCGCCGGGAGAGGAGACTATCCTTGACCATGGAAGGAGGGCACCACCCCCTTTCATCTGTCACTCCCGGCATTGTCGCGCTTGCAGGTTCATGAGAACAGCCGACGTCATTGACTGGAAGCAGGTCCTTTGTCAGGGAAAGGCCGCTTCGTTCTTGACTTGTTTCGTGATCGTTATCGTTACTACGATGTCGCGGCGCCCGCAGCTGTTGGCACGAAATTAAAATTCTGTAAATGCAGACGTCACTTACATCTTTCCCGCACTCTGTGTTGATCAAACTTTTTTTTTGCGTTTTCCGTTGTCGTTTCCATGAACTTATGTCGTTTCCATGAAACGACATAAGTTCAAATGAACAAATATTTTTTTTTGTCCACGTAGTCAGCTCTTGATAAAGGTCCCCGCAACATAATTCCTGTTCTAAAACTCGTCCAGCGATGCGGTCATCATCATCTGTTCTTACAGTACGTTTGTCACCAGTTTCCTTCAATTAATACCAGCTGAATAAAAAGCTGCCCTTATCAATAAATGAAAAAAAACGAAATCTCTCCTAATGCACGAATTTATTTTCCGACTGAGGATGCCATATCAGATGTTTTCGTTCTACAAGAACCGTCCTGGTTACAAGAACCGTTCTGGCTCATTTCTACAACTCATATATATATGTATTGCTATACGATTAGGATTACTGCATATCCCTCATAACTCTTCATCCTCCGACTTTGCTTTCCACCGCTCCAAAACAAATGTTCGACTGGGGACAATATTCACAAATATTTTTCCTGCGGCAATTTCAAGCTCCGTCAGGAGACAATATTCGCAAATATATTTTCCGGGGGCAATTTCAAGCTCGCCTGGTCTTCGCCAGTATGACGTGTCCGTGACCAGGCCTCAGAGTGTCCAAAAAGAAAAAGAAAACACCAAAACAACGGTCAGCCGTGTGCGGATTAAGACGGAGCCAGAGAGGCGCCCGTCTCTGCTTCCCACGACCGCTCCAGAACCCACAGCACGTCTGCGAACGTTTGTGCGTTCGTGTGCGCGAGCTTTCGCTGCTTCGGGGAACCGCCGCGAAAACGTCCATGCAGCCAGCAGGCGGACAGGACGTCCACACACGCACACGCACGCACACACGAACGCACACTCGCACATGCAGTATACCGCGCGCCAGCAAAGAAAACGAACGCTAAGAAGGAGAGGGCGAAGGGAAGGCGAACGCAGCCTGAGTGACAGCTCGCGAAGTGAGAGAGGGCGCCGCCATTTCCGATCCCCTCCCTCTTCCCACCCTACGTTCCTTCCTTTGCGAACGGCTCCGCTCTCCTCCGCTCCTCCTCTCTACGCGAGCTTCGAACCGTTACCCACCGCCGCCCGAAGCAAGAGCACCGGCAGAAGCAGCAGCAAACGCACATTTTGGACGGCTGCTTCTGTCCTCCCTCTTGCCTTTCTATTTTTCCTCTTCTTTCCTTTCCTTTTGCTTCAGTATCTCCGCCCGGCGTCTCGTATTTCTTTGGGCTGCATCTTCCGCTTCCCACCCCCCTTCTGCTCTTGTTCTCTCTCTCTCTCTCTCTCTCTCTCTCGTTCTTTCATTTTTTTCTTTTCTTACTCTTTCCTTGGCGCTCCAACGACGCTGGCTCCCTCGGTCCTCTTTCTCCCACTTTCTTTTTTTTTTTCGGCTCCTCCCAGAGTCTGCGTCTGCCCCCCCCCCTCCCCCCCTCCCCGAGAATTGCCTCCTTCTCTGTCTTTTATTCTCTCTTTCTCTCCTTCAATGTCTTCTGTTTCCTTCGCACACTTCTTTCCCTGTCTTCGCGCCATTCGTATCCCTCCGCGCTCCGTCTCAGGCCGCTCCTTTTGTCTTTCGCGTCCTCCTCCTCTCTCTCAGCTTCGCTCCGCTTCCCAAGCCCCAGAGAGAACGGCCGCGATCCATTTTGTTTGCTTCGCCTCGTTTTGGGTTTCTTTTTCCAGTCTCGGGCGCGCATCGCTCTCTTCTTTTTTTTTTCTCCTCTGCTTGTTTGCAGTTTCTCCGCCCTCAGCTGCACTCTTCTTTCTTCTCGGCGACCGTAATCCCCACTGGGGCTCGGGGTGCGAGGGGGGGGGGAGAGGAGTTGTCCCATTCGGTTTTACTTTTTTTTGCTCCTCCTTTTGATCCTTTCTGTAGTGTCTGCGTTTCATCATCGCTCCGCGTCTGAATTCGTTCGGTTCTTTTCGGGTGATTCGTTCCTCTTTCTGCTGTCTCCCCTCCCTTCACCACAATTCTGTTTTTCTTTTCCTTTGTTGGTCTCTTCCTTTTTTCTTCTTTTTTTCCCGGGCGCCACAGCAGCATCGCGGGCAGGTCCCTCTTCATGAGCAACAGTGCTCAGCGTTTTGTTTTCTTCTGACCTTTGTTATTGTTTTGGACACCACTTGCCCGCCTTCTCGTCAGGCCCGTTCCTTTCTTTTTGTGGGCCCCTTTTAATATGTTCGCTTCTGTGAGCGTGTTTTTCACCTGCCTAAAATTGTACTGCCCCGTTTGTTTCTGGAGTTAGGTGTTTTGTGCTGTCCGGCGGTGTTAGCTAGCTGCGAACCCACGACAGTTCTACTTTTGATTCCCCTGCCGTATGCTTTTCGGTTCACGCACGTTTCAACGCGAAAGTCCGCTCTGTGCTGAAGCAGTCTCTTTTACGTCCATCAGGTGTAATAATAACTATAGCAAATTGTTGAGGCTGCTAGGTAAATAAAATAGTAGGCCTTAAACTGTCTATGCTGCACTGAAATGAATTCTTCGGAGTTCTAGCTTGTCCTTTCTCTTTGTAGTAACTCGGGGCAGCTTTAATTTAGCCGTGCACTAGCTTTGTCTACGAGCGAAGAGATGCTCTCTGGCAACGTTATATGCCTCCTGCACCTGACAGTCTTGTTCTGGCTGCGTTCTCAAGGCACAGAGAGCGACTTTTACAAGAAATAAAGCAAAAATTGATTGATCCAGTAATTGCCTGTTGATCAAAATGAAGTATTGCTCCATGCACGTCAGCCGACACGTACAGAAAGACGAATTTTCCAGGTTGGTGCTCTGGACCAAGAAGATGCGTCCTTCAACTATGAAAGTTCTGAGAATGCTTGGCCTCCCCTTTGTTTCTGTATGTCTGTGCTGGCGGCCGGATGGATGCTAATGACTGTTTACCCCGTCAATTGAAACACTATACATTCGGAAATTTTCCCCAATACATTGGCCAATGATTTGAACTTGAATTTTTTAATGCGGAGTTTCGATAGGTGCGCACTATATGGTTTGATTCAGCGTGACAGTGTTATATTTGGCAATATCAAAATGCTACATGCAGAGTTTCTGCTGCATACATCATATTGCCGTAAACAGCGGAGTCTTGCTGGCTCACGGAATGGGACCATTTTCGAAAGTATTTTCGCGGTTCATATTCATTGCCTTCTGTCCATCTTCACGGAGAGAAATATGAATCGGCATTCAAAGTTGCGATGTCCGAAATTGAGCGGATGTGCCTTTTGAAGGTTACTTCGATAATGACGTAAAAAGAGAATCCTTATGAGTGTGTTATTTTCGTGGGTACTCTGCGCTTCGCTTCCCAGACATCCGGTGACTGCGAGAGTTCTCAGTGTTGCGACTGCAAAAACTTTCCCATGAGAGGAAAGAAGTCAATTCGCTTCGTACAGAACTTCGATTATCTCTGTAAAAATTGGCGTACGTAAAATTACATTTCAAAGAACTTGCATTCGCCCTTGACACGCCATTGTGTTTCACCATGGTTAGACACTACGGTTAACAATGCACCACCTTTCATTGTTTACGGCACCCTCTTGGTTTTTTACTGGATTCTCAGATACTGCGCTTAAAACTAAACATATTGCGATTGATCGAAGACACGTTAGCAGAATTTTCCATACTCTTAAAGCGCGGAAGACGACAAACAAGAGAGAGGCAAGACAATGCAGAGTGACAAACTGAAACGAACTAGCCAGGCTTTATTTTCGTATACTTTAGCAGATCCGTCCTTAACTTACACGTGCCTCGCTTAAGCAAGATCGATGAGTTGCCATACAAGCCTAGCAAAGCTTTGGCTGCCCAGTGCAGGACACTTGGAAAGTGCAGGACAGTGCGAAATAAAATGATCATGATTGATTGATTGGTTGATTTATTTATTTATTTATTTGCAGTATTTTTTGTCAGCTCTGGCGCGTGCTGACACACACGCACACACACACACACACACACACACACACACACGCACGCACACACACACACACACACACACACACACACACACACACACACACACACACACACACACACACACACACACACACACACACACACACACACACACACACACACACACACACACACACACACACACACACACACACACACACACACACACACACACACACACACACACACACACACACACACACACACACACACACACACACACACACACACACACACACACACACGTGGTGAGATACTGGCATCTCAGAGGACTCTGACCGTAGAAAATAAGCTGGACAGCGATTGCTGAGGAGAGTGAGTGCAGTAATAATTTGTTTTTGTCCGCCATGTCTCATTTTTCTGTTTAAAAAATGTGCATTTAGTATTCTACGTTGCACACTGTTTCTTGAACCAAATGATTCGCTGCTGGGAAAACGGTGTGTGCGAACCTCCCCCTGAGAGTGGGGATTAAGGGACCAACACTGGAACAATGCTGAACAAGTGCAACTACCAGTGTTTGCCCAATATTGGTTTCGCGATTTGTAAGCATTAACGGCACCAAACATTGCGCTTTACCTCACTGAATATTTACAGGGTATTCTTACCATTCATTCCTATCACGGCCATATCGTTCACAGAAAGGTAAAGGCTTCTCCCATTTCGGTATCCAATCAGCCCAGTCCCGCACTGGCCTCTGCCACCGGATCCCAACAGCTTTCCTTATCTCATGTCCTATTTTTTTTTCCCGTACCGCTCTCCGCTACCCCCCCCCCCCCCCCCTCTCTCCCGCTGTCCCTGTCATAGTATCCAGAGTGTTACCTGAACGATCCCACCAACCTGCTTATACATGTTTTCTTCATTACATATGCCCTTTCCATTTCAGCTTCCCTTAAGTTTAGCCAAGACGCCATTAACTCACGTTGCTTCTCTGATCTACTGCTGCTCTCGTCCTGTCTTTTAAAAGGCCTCCGAAACACCTTGCGAGGAGAGCACACCAACTCGCTAAATCACTGCATAGTGTTGGGCGTTTCGTTGCGAGTCTCTCTGCATACGCTGAACTAAAAATGGGAGTGTGCCTGCGTTTACGTACGCTAGCGTGCATACGGTTATGGTACACAGACAGCATCGATTTATGCTCTTTTCTAACCATATCTGTGTACGCCGCGAGCGGTGACGTGGTGGCCTGGAAGTGTGTGGAAAAGCGAGAAACAGCAGCGGCGCGGCGGTTCCGCCTCGCCCGGGCGTCAATAATAATAATAATAATAATAATAATAATAATAATAATAATAATAATAATAATAATAATAATAATAATAATAATAATAATAATAATAATAATAATTTGAGAACAGGTCCTAATTTTCCCGGCGGGCGAATCCGCTTCGCTCGCCGGATTTTTGGACAGGTGTGAACGCGCCCTCAAGTATGTGCGGCCGCCGCGGTGGCTGAGTGGTTATGGCGCTCGGCTGCTGGCCCGGAAGACCCGGGTTCGCCCCCTGCCGCGGTGGTCGAATTTCGATGGATGCGAAATTCTAGAGGCCCGTGTACTGTGCGATGTCAGCGCACGTAAAAGAACCCCATGTGGTCGAAATTTCCGGAGCCCTTCACTACGGCGTCCCTCATAGCCTGAGTCGCTTTGGGACGTTAAACACCCATAAACCATAAACTACACACAGCAGAGAACCCAAAATCAGACGCGAACGCTGGAGAGCCCTTTCCGGCGACTTTTTCATGCTCGAACCCTCTTCCGCCCCACCGCTCCTGCGTATACCAGTTCAGAGATGGCTGTTGGTTAGGTTCTTTCAGACATCAAAAGCCGCGGTCAATAAGCGGCATAGCTCCGGCTGGTCAGGAAGCTCCTGCCCCGGCGGTGGGGCCGGCCGAGGAGCGCCGACCTTCCAGCGTGCAAAAAGTGACGAGAGGAGGGGGGAAGGCGCGAAGACGCTGAAATTCAAATTTTAATTACAGATAACTCAGCTTCTACAAAGCGCATCAAAATCTGCGTAGTATACATGTAGTTACGTAGATAGTGTCTTTAAAAATTTGGAGGACGCTTAAGCTTCGTCTTTAAAGCGGCCCCGAAATACATTTTCAGTGCATTGTTTTGCCTGTTGGTTGCATAGAATGAGTTATAATGATGCTATTAGCATCGGTCGTACCGCGTATACTGTGGTTTTTAATATTTTAATTATCTCGCAAAAACAAATTCGTGGCGCTGACGGTGTCACCATACAGTGGCGGTTTTTAGCAGCGGATATGACATCACTTTGTGCGAGCTTGATGATTGGACAAAGTAATTATACTGCGAATTGGGTTAATAACTAGATACGTTTTGTCAAGTTTTTGTGTTTTATATTACATTAACAAAACTAGCTTGTTTGCCCTAGATATAAGCACTGTAAATCAAGTAAAAAAAAAAACGCCACCAGAAGCACTGGCTACTTTTTGCATCGAAGGACTTTGCGCCTCTCTGTAAACATCCTACGACCTGGCACTAAACACTTATGGCTACTCTCTATGTATCTGAGAGCGGCTTTGCTGAATCGATCCGATCGAGCCATTGCACTCTATAAGCGTTCGTTTCGGTCCCAACGAAGGATGCATTCGTTTCACATTTAGCAGGCAGTGCGCATCGTCAGTTTGTGGAGAATCACAGGGCGGTGGCGCCAGATGGCGCCACGCTCCCGTCAACAGCGCGCGCTCCTTGCTCGCCGTGGCCAACCAGCACGCTAGGAGCGACGGGCGATGGTAGGCAGTAAGCAGTAGCGGTACGCGTTATGCTAAATGTGTCTGATATCGTGCGCAGGCTTTCACAGCGTCGCAATATCTCGCGCTCGAGTTCGGATCCATAAGTAATGGAACGTCACTGATCAGTGTTCCCTTCTGCGCCGTCGACGTGACAGTGAAGCATCGCTCGGTCAGCTGGGCATTCACATGGTTGTTGTAACCATGCAAACGGCGCTGACATGAACGAGTTACAGAGAACAGGCAACCATGGAGTGCAAACTTCCGCCACGTGCTCAGATAGGCTGTTTTGATTGGTCGCCCTGAGTGTCGTCATTGGGAGAGTGAAATGGGAATGGGAAGTGGCGCGAAAATCGATTTGAGCATTTTGTTTGCTTGTATTTTGAAATTTCTTCATTGAATAACTCCCGTTCCTATGCATCGATCCTCGTGATTCTTTTTGAGTCAGCATCTGTGTGACATCTGTGTGGCATTTGAAGCGTAACCGGCATCCTTTCAAGCGGTGTTTCGCAGCCCCTTTAAGAGTTGAGACGCGACAGCGTGTTGCAGCGTTCCCAACGGGTGCACGGAACGCCATCGCCCGTTCGGCGCAACGCGTGGCCCGTTGGACAATTTAAGAAAAGGACGCCTGTCTCAGAATTCTCGCTGGACACCCGTATATATATATATATATATATATATATATATATATATATATATATATATATATATATATATATATATATATATATATATATATATATATATATATATATATATATATATATATATATACACGCCCAGAATGCGTATGGTTTGGACTTACTTGACCGGAAGACCTTGCACATATACATTCAGAGGAGTTGGCGGGGCCAGGTTAGCGCTTCTACCGCGTGGCTTGGCCCTAAGAACCAGCAGTTCCGATTTCGTGTGCGAGCATTCAAGGCCCGCTCCCGACGCGCAAGTTTCAATTATGTCAACAGCATACTGCAAGGTATCCTCCATTTGGCCGTCATTCCCAGTGGTTACTCACAGGGTGATGTCGTCCGCGTATAAGGTGTGCTGCAGCACCGGCAAGGCGGCGAGTTTGGGGGTTAGTGTAATGAGTGCAAGGTGTTACGTCTCGCCTACCTACGACGCGCGGTATAGCCGGCGCGGATGCAACGGACGCCGCGGCTTCGTTCATCGCCGCCGCGACGCCTCCCGCCAAGCGCGTCCAGGCATGTTTCAGTGCCACGTGTCGTCGTGCGTGCGTGTGTGTGTGTGTGCTTGTTTTGCCCACGCTTGTCAAAGCGCGGCAGCCGGGGAGAGGAGCTCCTCAACTGGGAGGCGAGGAGGTCTGACCGGCGCCGGCCTGGCGGACGCGCCCGTCACGCCTGAACATGTTCAAGCGTCGCCGTATCGGATGACTCTTCCCAAGCCGTTCCCTCTTGCCCTCGACTCCGAGGGTATAAAAAAAGACAGCTGCGCCGGACGCGAGAGAGCCTTCGATTCCTTCCTTCGAGTAACGTGGTCGCCCTGACCGGCTGCTCTTTTGCGATGCCAGAATAAACTAGTTGTTCTGTTGCCAGTCGACTCTTCCTTTGCCGGGACCTTCGGATGTTTCCTGCTTGGCCCCAGGCCGCCAGGCCAACGCTACCCTTGGGGCTTGCAACCCAAATGCAACAACTGGTTGCCAGCGGTGAGATCCCGACAACGGAGGCCAGCAGCGAAGATATGCGGTCAACTGTATGCTGAGCAGCACAACGACCATCCGGGAGCAGTGCAACGAGCCCTGTGTGATGACTGGTTGCCTGCAGCGGAACGACTGCGCTGAATTCGTGGCTGCGAGGTTTGGTGAGTGCGGGACTTTCTTCTTCTGAGTTTTGCCAGGCTTTTGTTAGTGTCAGAAACAGAGCTGGTAATTGTGGTTGTCGTTGCTGCCGGGTTAGTTTGCGGCAAGACAATAGTAGGCAGTAGAGAAAGCAGCATTCGGAGCAGCCATGGATTTGAAGTCGTTGCGCAAACCGAAATTGCTGGAGCTTGCAAGAGAGTTGGGTCTTGATGTCTCAGACAAACTCAGAAAACCAGAACTGCTAAGGGCGATTCTTGAGTTGGAGGCTGAGGATGACGAGCTGTCGGAATGCCTTGAGACCATTGAGGAGAGGGAACAAAAAGAGAAAGAGGAGCGCGAACGTAAAGAACAAAAAGAGAAAGAGGAGCGCGAACGTAAAGAACAAAAAGAGAAAGACGAGCGCGAACGTAAAGAACAAAAAGAGAAAGAGGAGCGCGAACGGAAAGAACAAAAAGAGAAAGAGGAGCGCGAACGTAAAGAGCAAAAAGAGAAAGAAGAGCGCGACCACGCTTTAGAAATGAAGCGTCTCGAGGTAGAGATGGAACGCGCTCGTAATGGAAGTCAGGCACACGGTGCAGGAGAACGGGTATCGTTCAAAATGACTGACCTGATGCGGCCGTTTAAGCTTGGAGAGGACATTGGTTTGTTCCTGGTTAACTTTGAGCGAACGTGCGAGAAGCAGGGGTTCTCTCGAGAAACGTGGCCACAGCGCTTGCTCACTTTGTTACCCGGCGAGGCGGCCGACGTAGTCGCTCGCTTGAAGAGAGAGGAGGCAGAGGATTTCGACCAAGTGAAATCGAGTCTGCTAAAAAAGTACAGGCTGTCAGCGGAGGCGTTCCGTCGGAAGTTTCGGGAAAATGAAAAAGGCAGAAATGAGTCATATACAGAGTTTGCCTACAGGCTTATGTCAAACATGCAGGAGTGGCTCAAAGAAGAGAAAGCGTTTGGTGACCACGAGAAAATTTTGCAGTGTTTCGGGCTGGAACAGTTTTATAGTCGGTTACCTGAGAACGTGCGGTATTGGGTCTTGGATAGGCCAGACGTTAGTACAGTGGCTAAAGCCGCCGAGCTAGCCGAGGAGTTTGTGACGCGTCGGGCTCGCGGAGCTAAGGACGGTCAAAAGGGTGAATTTGGCTCCAAGTCTGAGAGGCCGAAGTTCACACCCATGAGAGCAAGGGGGGACACGCGTAGTGCGGATGCGAGTGAAAGCAGTCCGACCGAACGTAAGGAGACGGCGGCAGCCGAAGCCGAACGCAGAAAGCGGTTCGAGGCGAGGCAAGCGCGCGTGTGTTATACGTGCCAGAAGCCGGGTCACTTTTCGGCGCAGTGTCCAGAAACAAAAAGAGAAGTCGTGTGTTTGTCATTATGTAGCACTGACGAGAACATGAAGCTTCTCGAGCCTTACATGCGAGACTTCCTCGTGAACGGGAAAGAGTGCCGAGTGCTTCGTGATTCCGCAGCTACAATGGATGTAGTTCACCCCTCTTACGTAGAACCCGATATGTTCACGGGCGAGTGCGCATGGATCAAGCAAGCCTTGGAAGCTCATAGCGTGTGTCTGCCCGTAGCAAAAGTGCTTATTGAAGGACCTTTCGGAGCACTTGAGACGGAGGCCGTAGTGTCATCTAGGCTGCCCCCCCAGTACCCGTACCTATTTTCGAACAGGTCCGATCACCTCCTGCGCGAGAAGGGGCTTTTGTTTGGTGAGGCTAGCGTTCAGGCCTTGGCCAGATCGAGAGTTCGGGAGCTCGCTGCAAAGGCGGTGGTTGCGGGGCCGACGTTGTCGAACAATGAAAAAGGGTCGGAGGCGCAGCAAGCTGATATTCCGAGCACGTCAGAACTGGATAAAATTGAGCCTGTAGCGTTGAATGCACCAGGTACTGGAGATGAAATGCACGACACGGGAAAGTTAGAAGAGCTTCCGGTCGAGCTTCCGGGACTAGGCTCAGTGACGAACAGGGAAGACACTGATCAGGTCATTAGTGACTTAATCATTAAAGCACCGCTGTCAGCTGAGCAGAAAACCGAACTACACCAACTCTTACAAGAGTTTCAAGGTCAGTTCTCTGAGAGGCCTGGTAGGACTTCTGTCCTTACTCATGATATAGAACTTACCTCCCCAGAGCCAGTACGATCCAAGGCGTACCGGGTGTCACCCCGCCAGCGCGATATTATGGAGGCTGAGGTAAAGAAAATGCTACAGCTCGGTGTTATTGAGGCGGGTGAGAGTGATTATACCTCCCCTTTGATTTTAGTTGAGGTACCGGGCAAGGAACCTCGTCCTTGCGTCGACTACCGCAGGCTTAATTCTATCACTAAGGATCAAATTTATCCGATCCCTAACATCGAGGAGCGCCTTGAGAAAGTTAGTAGCGCTCAGTTTATTTCCACCCTAGATCTTGTCAGGCGTTATTGGCAGGTTCCACTTACAGAGGAGGCTAGTAGGTATGCGGCGTTCATTTCACCAATGGGAACATTCCGTCCTAAAGTTTTGAGTTTTGGTTTGAAGAACGCGCCATACTGCTTTTCAAGCCTCATGGACAAAGTGTTGCGGGGACAGGAAGAATTTGCTTTACCGTATTTAGACGACGTAGCGATATTCTCCGCATCCTGGTCTGAGCATATGGCACACTTGCGGGCAGTGCTAACCCGCCTGCGCGAAGCGGGCTTGACAGTCAAGGCTCCCAAGTGCCAATTAGCACAGGCAGAGGTTGTCTACCTCGGTCACGTGATTGGACAGGGTCGTCGCCGCCCCTCTGAAATAAAGGTGGCCGCTGTGCGAGACTTCCCGCAACCGCGCACGAAGACCGATATTCGGTCGTTCTTGGGTGTCGCCGGCTACTATCAGAGGTACATCCCCAGGTACTCCGATATCGCGGCTCCCCTGACGGATGCTCTAAGAAAAACAGAGCCCCAAACAGTCGTCTGGAGCGAGACAAAGGAAAGAGCTTTTAGCGCCTTAAAGAGCGCCCTAACAAGCCAGCCTGTGCTACGATCGCCAGACTACACAAAAGGGTTCGTTGTTCAGTGCGATGCTAGTGAGCGAGGCATGGGCGTTGTACTGTGCCAAAGGGACAATGGAGAAGTGGAACACCCCGTCCTGTATGCTAGTCGTAAGCTGACCTGTCGTGAGCAGGCGTACAGCGCCACCGAGAAAGAGTGTGCGTGTCTCGTGTGGGCCGTTCAGAAATTGTCATGCTACCTAGCCGGCTCGAGGTTTATCATTGAGACGGATCACTGCCCTCTCCAATGGCTGCAGAACATCTCTCCCAAAAATGGCCGCCTCCTGCGCTGGAGCCTCGCTTTGCAACAATATTCCTTTGAGGTGCGTTACAAAAAGGGGAGTCTCAACGGTAACGCCGATGGCTTAAGTCGAAGCCCCTAACGTAGGAATCCGCCTCAAAGTTGTTGGTTACTGATGTTTTCTTCCTGAGGCAGGATTTTTAACATATTGCTTTTGTTTAGTGTTTCAAAGTGATTATGTGCTTTCTAGTGCAATTTTCCAATTTGTGGACGCGTTCTGAGTGCTGCTTGACTACTGTAAGGAACTAGGCAGTAGTATAAAAGGGGAAAGAGCCTGGCAGAGCTTAGTGAGGGTTGTCTCGTGCTTGCTGACTGAGCGGTTGCGTTTCGGCGTAGTTCTAACGCTTGCTGGGAACGAGCACAAAAATGGCAACTCTCCCGAAGTGACTTTACAGTGTCCTATGTGATCCTGAACCCGAGAACGAGGCCTTCTCTGTGCGCTGCGCTCAAGCAACGTCGAGGGACGATCGGTTTCGATTACGAGCATCATCGAGCGACATCCCTCTGGACAGCGGATGCAGTCCCCTGACCATCGGGATCTCCTTCTCCCGGCGGGGCGGTCTGTTACGTCTCGCCTACCTACGACGCGCGGTATAGCCGGCGCGGATGCAACGGACGCCGCGGCTTCGTTCATCGCCGCCGCGACGCCTCCCGCCAAGCGCGTCCAGGCATGTTTCAGTGCCACGTGTCGTCGTGCGTGCGTGTGTGTGTGTGTGCTTGTTTTGCCCACGCTTGTCAAAGCGCGGCAGCCGGGGAGAGGAGCTCCTCAACTGGGAGGCGAGGAGGTCTGACCGGCGCCGGCCTGGCGGACGCGCCCGTCACGCCTGAACATGTTCAAGCGTCGCCGTATCGGATGACTCTTCCCAAGCCGTTCCCTCTTGCCCTCGACTCCGAGGGTATAAAAAAAGACAGCTGCGCCGGACGCGAGAGAGCCTTCGATTCCTTCCTTCGAGTAACGTGGTCGCCCTGACCGGCTGCTCTTTTGCGATGCCAGAATAAACTAGTTGTTCTGTTGCCAGTCGACTCTTCCTTTGCCGGGACCTTCGGATGTTTCCTGCTTTGCCCCAGGCCGCCAGGCCAACGCTACCCTTGGGGCTTGCAACCCAAATGCAACAAAGGTTAAAGAGGAAAGGCGAGAATACCGGGCCTTGTGGCGTGCCTCGGCTTCCCAGAGTAATGGGCTCCGATTTGAGGCCACCTAATGCAAGCTCTGCGGTCTGCTCGGATAGGAATGATCGGACGTAACTGAATGTCCGTTCTCCCAGGTCTATTTTATAGAGGTTCGTGAGGATGGCCTCATGCGAGACGTTGTCGAAGGCCTTGTTCAGGCCTGAACAAGGCCTTCGACAACGTAGCACAGGTCATCGGCCCAATATTGCAACAGGATTGTCCCATCCTGGTCCTTTGTAGGGCCAGCTTTGCCAATACAGTTCCAATGTTGGGCCAATGACTTGTGCTGCTTGGGACCGGTCTAGCCCGAGCACTGCCATCGTCCCTGTCCGCGTGGATTGTCCAGCACGTCCTTCTTAAGCTGGGGCATCACGTCCTGCATGGACAGGCTAGCCGTAAAGCCAATCATTGTGGTAGGAAGCAGGTCGCGGTCTTCCACGTAATTTTGCAATCGGTTAAGGATGACATGCTTCATGAGTTTTCCGATGCAAGACGTGAGGGAGATGGGCCGCAGATTCTGGATCGAGAGTTTATTTCCAGGTTTGGTGATGAAGGTCACCCGTGCATGCCTCCATTCCTTGGGGGATCTCGCCTGCCCTCCAGTAGGTGTTCATTAGGTCTGTCAGAGCCGCGACAGACTTGGGGTCTAGGTTTCTGAGCGTCTTGTTCGACACTCCCTCCGGTCCCGCCGCGGAGGTGGTACGGAGCTGACGCAGAGCAAACCAGACTTCAGCGTCTATTATGTCTGCGTCCAGGGTTTCATTGGGGAGGCCCTCGTGTGCGGGTAGGGGGTCTGTATGCGATGTGTTCAGGTAGCGTTTTTGCAGTTCGGCGAGTAGCTCTGCGTCTGTATCCTGATACTAGACACTTTTAGTTGGACGTGCGCAGTGAGCTTGCGCTCCCAACAACACTGCGGGTAACAAATGCGCATGCGCAGAACGCATCGTACCTAGCCGCGCGTTGCGGACGCCCGCCCGCTATAAAGCGTAGCGTAGCGCACGCAACGTGGGACGCTGCGTGCTGCGTGAAGAACATGGCGGCGACCATCTCGCCCGCTTCGGAATAAATACATGTTGCCGCTGGATTTTCTTACCCAATAGCTCGCTCAAATGGTAGCGGTTCGCTTTTATTTCGCCTACTCTTGCCCACACGTACCGGCATAAGCGATGATAACTAGCCCCTGTTTTCCAGATAATTTGGAGATTTTCAAGCTCCTAGGCCTAACTAAATTCAGTGTGTTTTCCTCGTTGCAACGACACCTGGCGAAGCAGTTTTCTAGATTTTAGTCATTTCTTACATTTTCTTCGGTTTGCACAGTTTTTCTTTTTGGAACAAAAAAAAAGGCTCGCAATGCACTCACCCTAGTTATCAGTAATCACGAATGAAAATTTCTTCAACAGAGCGTTGATGTGCTTTGTCGTCTTGTCACTAGATGGCGATACTGTTTACGCGTTCGCGTGAGGAACACTACGGCACGGCCAACTAAGTGTCGTGTTTACACTATTCAGAGCGTACGCAACGCTGTAAGAGATGCGTACGCCCCAACTAAAAGTGTCTACTGGTGAATTAGTCTCGTGAGTTGGTCGCGCTGTGTGGATTTTGTGTGCGTTGGGTCGAGCAGGTGGCGGAGCAGAAGCCATATCTTTTTGCATCCCATTTGCCCATTCATATTGTCACGAATTTGGCCCTATTGTTTTTCTTGCAGCATGTTTCGATTTGGCGCTCGAGTTGCGCCATACGCTTACGTAAGTCTCTTTTGTGTATCTGTGTCTTCCAGCGATTTAGTAGGCTGGCATGCCCTTCCCACATGTGGAGGAGCTTAGAGTCTGTCGTTTGATGCGGCTCCTCAGTAGGCGTCTCGACCGTGGTGGTCTTGACGTCGTCTTTGAGTGCAGCGATCCACTCCGTTAGGTTGTTGGTCTGACCGGGGGCAGTATGCTCCCGTAAGCGTCTGAACCTATCCCAGTCGGTAATGCGAGTACGCTTCCATGTGGTGCAGTTTGTGCAATTTCATGTCAAATGTCGTGGCTAGTATGTAATGGTCGCTTCCCAGCGTGTGTTTTGTGTTGGACCAGCTGGCGTCGCGAATGTTTTCGGAGAGTGTGAGATCCGGTAAGGTATCTATGCTAACGCTATTTCCGACCCGCGTGTTTTCTTGGCGATCGTTAAGAATTCTGAGGCCCAGGTTTTGGATCGTTTGCCACAGCTTGGTGCCCTTAGGGTTGTTTTTGCGATAACCCCAAGCGGAATGTTGGGCGTTAAAGTCGCCTACCACCAGGAGTTGTGCCCTGGTGGCCAGGTGCGTGGCTTTAAGCAGTAGGTCGGGAATGCCTGACCCTCTGTCTTTCGGGGAACTGTATAAGTTCAGAATAAAGAGATTTGCGTCTCCCTTTTTTCTCGGCACAATTTCTAGTAACGTGCATTGTTCGTTAGAACTCTATATGGTGTGTTGTATCGCCGTAATGTTGCGTTGCACAAAGGTAGCAGTGAACGGGGTCGTCGCCGTCGTCACTGCGTTCGAGGGGGGAATGAATGCTTTATAGCCTGGTAATTTCGCCGGGCCGCTAGCTTCTTGAAGGGCTATCACGTCCGATTGCTTACCTATAGGTTTTGGATGTGAAGCTGCAGGTTTCCCCGTTTGCTGCGGAACCACCTGCAGTTCCATTGCCATACCTCAATTTGTTGGCGAGGGGCCGGGGTGGGATATGGGAGGGATGATTACGGGCAAGGTCGCGGCCGGTGGCATTACGTTACGGCTTGCCTCCAAGGCCGCGAGGCGCTCGACTACTTGACTGAAAAATGTAGCGATGTTTGTACCCAGCTGGGTTACTTCCCTCGTAATATTGTTAACTTTTTCCCCGAGACCGCTAAATTTGTTATCGAGGGCGTTCATTTCGGCTCTTATCTTGTCTGTAGGCTTAGGTTTGATTGTCGGTTGCGGGTTGTCCTCTTGGGACGCTTCCGCAGCGCGTTTCGATCCGGAGCCCTCGTCGGAAGGAGCCGGCCTTTTGAGGTCAATGCGGCTATCCGTCTCCATCGCATTACTGGTGGAGGGTATAGCGCTTAGCGCGGAATGGGGGGGAGGGGGGTCGTGCGAGATACGTGGGGCATGGCTGTTGCCGGGGGGGGGGGGGGGGTGGGGGGGGGTTGTAGCGATTTAAACAGCATTTTCATTGATTGAAGATAATCGTACAGCGGCGTCCTTTAACGTCATAGCCATGCCGCGACTTTATTGAGCTCCTTTCAGAGTCCCCTTAACAATATCCCAATCATTTTTCTTCCTTTGTTTCTGGCTGCACTGCCACTGATTAATTTTCAGGCTTTCTCGTTAACTTACAGGTCTGGACCCCGAAATTCACCACTAGATTTTCCTATGAGGGCTGCAGCCAACTTCCAGGGAGAAAGGTTTCTGCGTGCAACTGGAAGCAAGTTAGTCATCCTTTCGAGCCAGCCGAAAAGCATGTGAGGGCGTTCTCGTAATTCCCTTACAAAAATTTCTTTAGACAGTCTATAGACTCTCCATAGGCTTCTGTCTATAAAGTCTAAATACTGTCTATAGACAAACCCTAGAAAACAGTCTATAGGCAATACAAATCCCGTAGAGAGTCTATGACAATCTATAGATTTTTGGCCATAGACTTTTAGTAGACTTTTGTCTATAGACTGTCTGCAGGCTGCGAATAGACAAAAAGAATATCTATAGGAAGGCAATAGAGTGTATACGAAGTCTATAGATTGTCTATAGGCCATTTTTGTAAGGGTTAAGTGGCTCCGACGGCTCGTCGTCGTGCGCTCTTCCGTTCACGCGGCGCCGATTCTCCCGGGGCAGCTGGAGGCGGACAGTCGGAGGCGCACCGTTAGCCTGAAATATTAATCGGCGCTCCGGGGCCGTGCGGACGGACGGGCGGGTGCTTCACCACGTGACCCGTCGAAGCCCTTGGCTCTGGACGCACGCTCGGGCCGGGCTCGGGCGTTGCGTGCCGCAGCGGGTGTCACGCGAACAACGACGTCTCGTACAAGTCAGCCTCTGTCATTAAACCCGTACGCGTCGTGCAAGCGACGCGCAGCTTCGAAGGAAACTTGCCTCGCCAAGCCACGAGGTTTGGCCTGGGTTCGGATGAAGGCGTTTCGCTCGTTGACCACCGCTGACTGCTTGCTCAGTTCTGTCACTGTGTGACGCATTCAGTTCAAGCGGCCATGTCAACTGCACGACGCGGAACTCAGGAAAGGGTGCCTAAGAAGTGCTCTCTAAAAAACTGACGACTGCTGTTTTGCGTTGGAACTCTAAGAAATTGCCTTTCCTGAGGCCAGAATCTTCTACTAAGGTGGAAAAGTGTTTGTTTTCGATTGAAACAAAAAATGGCGACTTTTTTCGACTTGCGCAGTATAGCGTAAGCGTATCAGTAACTTTTTATCACATCCGATGGTACTTCGCTTGCTTATACCACCTTTGCAGTTCTATCAGATACCCTTGGCTGGTGGGGCACTGCAAACCACTGGATTATTTAAGGAGTAAAGCCACTTCAACCAGAACATAGGTCAAGAAATTCGATGATGAGGTTCCTGAGAAAGCTGCATAGCCTTCTTTTGTAGCCATGCGGCTGTGGTCCGCTGAACGCTAATGCTTATTTAGTTGTCTATTGAAATATACTTCCCCAAGGGGACTTTTCCTAATAGACTGGACAAAAAGAGATATTGACGGTGGTTTAACTCTGGTTATAAACCTGGAGTGACGCGATAGCTACAGCTGGCTGAGGGGAACTTGGTCGCGTGACCAACCACGTGACGAACCACGTGATCAGTCACGGTGCCGGCAGCTGCTCCGCGCCACGTGACCAACCGCGTGACAGCGTGGCCACAGGGTGGCACGCCGCCACGCTGAAGGCTCGAAATGCTACCGTAATATAGCTATCGCTACAAAAACAGGATGTTGAGGACATGGGAAAGTAAATGAATTTTTTCACAGCAGCAGATACACGCAAGCGTCATCTCAGATATGTGAATGTGTGTGTTTGTGTGTGTGTTTGGGGAGGAGGAGACTGACAGCTAATGGAGAAAAGACAAAGTAGAGTTGTTTTGATGTACCCATTACAGGTGTTCTCAATATACGCACTCGTGCGTTCAATTCTCAAATTCTACGCAGTGGCATCCGTTAGCCGACCATCCTCCGTCTTCAGCAGTGCTTTATCTTATTTATACATGACATCGCACCATAACCGGCACGTCTGGAGCGTTTTCAATATCCCGAATCGCAGTAGACAGCAACCACTTTGATATCTCGGTACTGAAAAAGGACGCAGCACTCTACACGTCGCGGGACATACTAAATTTAGCGCAAAGAAATGCACAGGCTGAAAAATGGAAGCAATTTCATGGTAGAAAACGCAGCTGGGCCCTCTCGAAGAGACCATCACGTGCATACATACACGCACGAGTCTGCCGGACCTAGCTAGACGGTCTCGTCGCCAGGCAACTTGCAAACGCAAAATGCATTCGAAGACGCTGCTGCGCTCACGAGCTCCACCGGGTATGCTGTATGCGCTATTCATTTCGTGGGGTCGGCGTAAGCGTTTTCGGGAAGAAGGGAATGGCCTGGCGCCCGCAGTCATCTTCAAACCGCAGCCCCAGGGGCCCGAATGAGATTCGGGACTGGAATGCGGAAACTAATTGTAAATAATTCTGCGGAATAATAAAGGTCGCGACAAGAGGGAGCTAGGGAAAAAAGGGGACACAAAACCGTTCCCTCGACTACGGGGCAGCTGCATGGGATATCGTGGGGAATCGGGAGAATTGCGAAGAGTAGCGACAAGGAAAACTAACGCCGTAAGACGTGTTACGGACATAAAATAAGAAATATACTGACTGAAATTCAGTGGTCGAGGGAATGGGGAACAGATGAAAGAAAAAAGTAAGGAGAAGCAGGGAGGAGAGAACTGTGCACGCTCAAAAAAAGAAAAGAAAGCAGTATGGAGCAAAAAGGATAAAAGGGAATACAAGGGAAACAGGGCAAACATCGGAGCAGTCCGGAGAAAGGGGAGGATCTAAAGCAATAAATAATAAAAGGAGAAATGCATTCAGGGAGCGCGGAAAGCTGTTTTCAAGATAAGGAGTGTATGGAGGAGGAAATAATGGCACTAACGGGAAACGAACAACGCGTCTGTGCCGCAGGTTTTTTGTAGATGTTTTTAGGGGTGGCATGTTAGTGTGGATGCATGCTATTTCGTTGTTTCTCTTCGCTCTCAGCACTCAGTGGCCGAGAAGAAACGAATGCGCTTTTTCTTGTCGGCAAACTCGCGATCTCGTCGTGGCGTGATTACATGCTCCTCGTATGCGTCCGCCCCGCAAACAGGCTGCCTGTTTTTCCTTCGCCAAAGCCAGCTTTCATTTTCGCCGTTTTCTAGGGAAACTTGCGCATTTCACCTACGAAACTGGGAAAACATTGGGCAACGTTTCCTCACAGTGCACACGACTAACGTAATGAGAAAATTCCCTGGCGCTAGAGCTTCCCTACTGCATTTTTTCTATTCCTCCGAGCAGCAGGCTTTTGTAAGAGCAGCTTTCAAAGGCAAACTTTCGTTCTCCCAACTAAAGATCCCTTCGTTACTTTGTATTTTTTATTGTTACTCTTATTTTGTTTTGTGGTTGTAAGGGTTCGGTAACGTTGCCAGAATGCTGACCAGCTCTCTGTGTTGAGCTGCAAGGCGTCCAAATGACCCAGCCAAGCAGACACGTGCACTTCTGATCGTCCCATGGTTTCCTGGTATGCCTTGCCTACTTGTTCGGCGTCCTAGCTGTATACGACGAATGGCGCGAAACCTACCAGAAGCTTCGAGATGGCGTCGTTAGCCTTCATTCTCGACTTGAGCAATCTTCAGAGTATCCACGGGGCTGTGTGACTCCAGCCAGTTCGGACCTAGACCAATGACCTTACACGAAATCCCCTTCGGCAGAATTCAGAGCGCTTCAAAGGAGTACCGTGAAAAGATGTTGTACGGCCTCCTCCGCACTCTGCTTCTGAGCGGACGAATGTGGAGAGCCGAGGTGACCCGCAGTTTGGTCGAAAAAGCGCGCAAGCGCGATGCTACCTCTCCCTTTGGGAGCGTTGCGAGGACGTAACGCATCACGCAGCCAATGGGCAGGCCGTGCCAAATAAAAACAAATAAACAAACCAACAAACAAAAAAGGCAGAGTAAATCAAACTGAATATGTAAATATAGAGCGAAATGAATAAAGCCGTGCACCAGAACTGCCTCGTGTCACCGTTAGCAGCAGCAGCAGCAGCAGCAGCAGCAGCAGCCGCGGCGGGCTGCCGTGTTTGGTCATGAGCGCGTTCACGCAGCTACGGACGAACGACCGGCGTATGTTTGTGCTCGCCAAGCTGCGGTGCGTTTGCAGGGCGCCGGCCGTGGTGGCGGTGGCGGGCGGCAGCATGCGCAGTTTTCCTTTGCCCAGAGTTCTGAATCCCCGGCAAAGACACGTCCCCCCCACCCCCTCTCTACTCTTTCCCTCACCCCGCACACCCAGTCGTCTCCACCCCCTTCATCTCCTGTCTCTTCTCCAGAGCAGGAGCAAGGGGGAATGTGAAAGGAGGAAAGCAGGCAGTACACGCTCGCACGTGGCGCAAGCGCTCCATGGGAGATCCCTATGCAAATTTGCGCAGCGACTGGGGAAGCAAAGCAATGAAGCAAGAAAGGAAGCAAGAAAAGAACGCCGCCAGAGCCGAAGCGGGGCGCGCTGTCTTTCTCGCGCTGGCGTCAACGGAAAGGAGCGACCCGGGCGGAACGGGATGCTCTTGGGCATACACGCCGCACCGTGGGCGCTAGCGTCGAGCTTCCTCTCCCCCTCTCTCAACAACCCTCTTTCATTCAGCCCAAGCCTTTCACTGTTCTCTTTCCGTCCTTGGACCATCCTTCTCTCTCTCTCTCTCCCTGTGGGCTGCTGTTGCTGCTGCTACGGCTACAGCGCTGGTGCGCTCAGGCAAGGCTTCCTTTGGGAGCGCGGGGGCCCGTCTTCATGAATCAATTGCCGCCTCGCGACGGACGGACAGCGCTGAACAGCATTTTTTTTTTTGCTCTTTTCTACATCTCCAGTGGCCGCGGAGTCCGTCCGAGCAGACGGAGCTCCAACCGCTTACGCGCGGTAAACTGAGCGGTCCAGAGAGACGCGGCCAATGTGACGAAGAAAAGTTCATCCTCGACGGAGGCATTACGTAGGATGCGGATCTACATTAGAAATTTTTCTCCGTCCCTATTGGGAGTGAGCAGAGACAAATGGTTGTGCCGCTCTCTGCATGAGGGTCTCAATCTCTCTCCGAAGCCCATCTGTATTGCATGGCCGAAGATAGCACATTTTTGAAAGCGACCGCTCCATGTTGAGGTGGCGCCCTTAGGTAACGTTTTTCTTTTTTTTTTTTTGCTGCTAAAGAAGTACTGCTGTATCCCCTCTTATTGAAATCTGGTGTGTGTTGAAGTGAAGCCTCCAACCAAAGGGAGGAGTTGCCGCCCTCCAGGAGCACCACTCAACTGCCACCTCTTCTCCCCACCCCACCCACCACAGCCCACCTCACCCTCCAGAATTATTCTGTCACTTGTGGGAAGCCTCGGCTTAGAGTGAAAGCATCAAAGTAATCATAGAGGGTATAGCCAACTGCTTTCGCAGAATCGTCGCTTTAGATGTCCGATCGTCCCATGATTTTTTGGGGGGCAACGTGCGCAGCCGGTTCTCTTCGCTATCCCGCATACTATCACAACGGCAAGGCTATTTACCACATTCTTACATGAAGCTATCGCGCTTTGTTTGTCTCTCTGGCGTCCCGGACAGCCCATGTAGCTATGAGGCTTTAAACCCCATATAACAATCTTTATAAGTGTTTCAGGGAAGCCTAGGCTAATTTGTAAGGTAGGGTTTTTGAGGTAGAGAAAAGCATTCTGCGGCATTGTAATGCCAGTGTTGGTGGACGTAAAAAAAAAAACAATCGAAACATGTTAATATTAAAGTGATTAACTAAATTATAATAGTTAACTTTTTAACTATTACCGATAGGCGCCTGATTACAATTAGAGATTTGTAGACGGCCGTTAGTAATAGCCATATCAGCTTTTAGAATTTCCAAAACGCGATCACCGTAGGCGCTGTGGATCGACAAAATTTGGCTATTTCGGCGTACCCGCCGCGGGGGCTCAGTGGTTAGAATGCTCGGCTACTGATCCGGAGTTCCCGGGTTAGAACCCGACCGCGGCGGCTGCGTTTTCATGGAGGCAAAACTCTAAGGCGCCCGTGTGCTGTGCGATGTCGGTGCACGTTAAAGATCCCCAGGTGGTCGAAATTATTCCGGAGACCTCCACTACGGCACCTATTCTTCCTTTCTTCTTTTACTCCCTCCTTTATCCCTTCCCTTGCGGCGCGGTTCGGGTGTCCAACGACATATGAGACAGATACTGCGCAATTTCCTTTCCCAGAAAACCAATTATTATTATTATTATTATTATTATTATTATTATTATTATTATTATTATTGACTATTTACGTGCACTGGAGGGGTTGGTTTGCCTGCACGCGTTTCGAAAGCGTGTGTCTTTTGGCACGATGTAGCCAAAATTGGTTGGGCCACAGCGGCGAGCGTACTTGCGTTAACGAAATTCTAAAAACTGATATGGCTATTACTAACGGCCGGCTACAAATCTTTATTTCAATCAGATGCTGTAAGTAACAGTCAGAAAGTTAACCATTTTACTGGTTAGCATGATTCACTGTTTTTTGGAGCCCGCCAGCACTGGTATTACTATGCCGGAAAAGAGTTTCTCTTTACTTCAAAAACTCCTATTTTCAAAAATTACTGATCGGCTTCCATGAGACACCTGCTATAGTCAGTGTACACAACAGCGCATTGGCTGAGGCGCTCTTCTCGTGAGTGTTTGAAGTCGTGGTGTCGAATCCCAACTTCGATGGGGACGAAATGCAGAAACGCCCGTGCACTGTGCGATTACCGCCTCTGTAATGCGAAAGCCCTGAGGGTAAAATAAATGAAATGTCAGTGCCCGTTATCGGACACCGAGAGATCGGAATTAATGCGGATCCCTCCGCTACACACTTTCGGGCCGTTAAGGGGACATTGAAGACGTATAGAAGTCGGCCTGCATCGGCTGGGAAGCACGTTCTAGCCACAAAAATAGCAGTCTCACCGATAACGAAGCTTTTATAAGCTACAGATAAAGATTTAATAAATGACAGAATTGCAGCTGTCGCCATTACTGATCGATTTCGCTAGTGAAATGCATGCGTCGGCACCGATCTCCGGGAGCGAATACCGGAGGCAACGCTACATCGCCATTGACTTCAAACGGTTGCAACGCATCCTTTTCGGTAACAATGTGATTAGTTTAAATCGAGCGGTGGGAATGTTTTTAATGCAATTTTCTCGGTGATGAATGCGTATTTTGTTGCCGGACAAATGTCAACATAGTCAGAATGAGCCAGGCAATCAATAATTGCTGAGAACAATAATTGGATTAACTTGTCCTTATAGTGCTATAATGCCGAGAATTGGGCGTAGTAGGTAGTTCACGATGTTTCAATGGGCTGAACTTATTACAGAACGAGAAGACACAACAACAACACAGAGCGCGTTTTGACCTTAGTCTCACTTTAAAATTTACATCACTGTTAAGAGCAGCGTTCCTTTTGTTTGTCACGGTGTCTACATTTCCCACTTTTATCATACTTAACACATGAACACTGCAGCAAAATTACGCATCGACAAACAACTCGTTTTATTGTACTCCATGCGGATTTATTTTAGTTTCCAGTAAGATGAATTGCTTATGGCTTTTCCTACGCTGTTGAACCCAGCTGAAACTATCGAGCCGACCGACGATGGCGGGCCTAACTAGAAGACGATCGTTCAATTCATAAACAGGGCGGCGTCTGTCTTGCTGGAGTCTCGGCGCCACAAGGCTACGCGCTTCGAAAAATGCCCCTATGGCGTCCTGGTCGTCCCATGCTGATGCCGTCAGGCGTGGGAAGGGGGATGGGGGGGGAGGTCATGTGCGGAAAGAAAGAGGAGGTGGGGCGAAACCGGATTAAATACCCCCCCCCCCCCCTTCCCAGCTTTGCACCGCGTCCGTGGCAAGGAGTCATCTACTTGCGGGGCATCATTTTTTGGCACTGATCGAACGACGACACAGGGCGTGCAGGCAGCAGCAGAAAGCCAACGACGATGACTGCACAGCGCGCCCCTTGCGGCCGTCATTTGTACTGCTCCGCTCTAAAAGCGTGCAGCACTTGCTCAGGCTACGAAACGTTCGGAAGGAGACATTGGTGGTAGGTAGTGAAAAGTAGTGACTATAGTTCCGTGAACTTTTGTGTAGGGTCTGCCTCTGCCTAGCTTGCACAAACGAAGCATAGAAGTTTAGATACGGAGCATGCATGTCCACAGGGCAGCTTGGAAGGGGGCAGCCCTGCGGCAAAAAGCAGCCCCGCGTTGACAGCACGCCGAGCGAGCCCGCATCCAACGGAAAGAACAGCAAACCCGAGGATGAACAAAGCACACACTGGCTCGGGTGCAGAGAGCGAGACGCTGCCGATGGATGGGCGCACCAGACGCGAAGGCAAGAAAGAAGCCAAGTCGGCCTCTGCGTCGTCTGCCTCGCGAACGAAGCCGTCTTGCGGCGACAGCTCTTGGCACGGAACCCGCGGTTCGTAAAACAAGCCTCGCAGCGCTCCGTTTCTCCTGTACTCCGCCGATGCTCGGAGATTCACGGCTGCGAATAATGTCCGTGTGTCGTGCACAGGCTGCCGATGTTGGCCGACTTGGGTGCAGAGCACATCTGAGCCCCGTGTTTTCAGAGTGCGTTATCTTATGTTAATGTTAACCTATGCGTCCATGTTCATTCGTTTTTGTGCGGGTTTATTTGAAATGAATGGTAAAGTCAGGAAAGGAAAGACAGGCTTAGCGAAGAAAGACTGTCGCTTGCGAATGGCTGAAACCATAGCCTAATATTCTGCGCCAGATTGTATGTGTGGGCGCATCAGCCTTTATCTCACTGCACCGACTTAAAAAAAGACAAAAAGACTGAAATGGAGAGGATCAAAGCGCGTTTCGACAGTACTACTGCAGTTGAACGTTTTGCGCACTCCGTCGTAATAATAAACGCGAGTGCCTAAGCGACGGTACAGCAGCAGCCTTGGTCTTTCATAGACGCCACGAATAAAAATGGCATGTCTTGAGGCTCGCACAGAACTAGTGCCTGCGACATCAATTCCTAAGTGCACACAGTTGCCCCTTTTCAATTCACATATTGAAGTGTCACGGCTACACGGTTCAAATGTCTTGCCTTTGCGAAGCACAGGGAGCTACCGGGGCACTGCTATATAGAAGGCAACTAATAGAACCCTCGGCTCAGCCTACGCCTACGCCAGCGCAAATGAACGGCGCCCGAATACATTGTAGCAGAATTGACGGTAACCCTCCTCCCTATTTGGATGTGGGCCTGGGACGCGCAAAGCAGCAGAGGCCACCGAAAAGGGCCTAGTGCGGTGCCGGCAGAAGAAAGAGGAGGAAGGAAAAACCGAGAAAAAGGGCAAATGAAAGAACGGTTGAAGAAAGGCGGCCGAAAAAGGTAAAACAAATAGCAAAAGCACTGCGCTCTGCGATGGAAACGACGGGGGAACGAAGGGTATGTAGGGAACAAGAAGGGAAGTGAGCGCGGGCGGCGGCGGCGCGAGCGAAAGTCTAATGAATCTGACGTCACATGCTGCGGGCGTGTCACGTGACTCAAACCTCGTGCCGCTGTTGGCAAAGAGGAGGGGCCCTGCTGCTGCTGCCTCCCACTCCTCCCTTCCCCCTCCCCCGTTTCCTTTCTCGTTACTCTTTCTTTTCCCGCGGGCCCGCTTCCCACCCATCCACAGGAGTAATCAGCAACGCAGAAGGAAACTTCTCCCCATTTCCCGCTCCCCTTTGGATCTCCCTCTCTCCCCTCCTGCATCCCTTCGTTTTTGCTCCGGCGCGCTATTCGTGCGGGTGAAGCTTCGGGAAAAGAAGCAAGATTCTTCCTCGCGCACCCACCACCGTGTTCCTTCTCCCCTCTCTATGCTGTCGGTTTCTCCGCCTCTCGAACCCTGTTATAACGCGCTCGCTTCTTTCCCTATCCTTCCGTTTTCCCCTCCTGTTTCTAAGCTGCGAGCTTACCGGGACGTGGAAAGAGAAATGAAGCGTCCGAGACAGAAACGCTAGGCGAAGTGGAGGGAGGTTCTTTCTTTCCTCCTCCTCCTTTTTTGT
The DNA here is from genome assembly GCF_052857255.1 of Amblyomma americanum. Classification (NCBI taxonomy): domain Eukaryota; kingdom Metazoa; phylum Arthropoda; class Arachnida; order Ixodida; family Ixodidae; genus Amblyomma; species Amblyomma americanum. The sequence continues at coordinate 33,718,767 of NC_135503.1, read as the reverse complement.
TTTGTTTAAGAGGGAAGAAACCCCACGAAACTGAGGAAGAGGAAACGCCAACACCGAAAGGGGATGGAAAAGGAGAGGCTTCAAAGCAGGAGGGAAAAGGAAGACAGTGAGTGCGCCATCGGTCGGCGAGTACAGCGCAGGAGGCAGGCAGGCAGTCCAGAACGAACTCAAAACAACTGTGGCCCTACATATCAGAGCGGGGAGGCAAGAAAAAAAAAAAGGTGAAAGGGAGGGAACACAGAACCGAAGCCACGCACGCACGGATGCACGCACACACACTCGGTCTGGATCTGCTGGCGTTGTGCGTTGCTCGCAACGGACGACTACTCGTCAGCTCCTTTTTGATGGGGAACCGTGGGGGCTTGAGGGGGGGGGGGGGGGGGGGGGGGCGAATGAGTCTGCGTTTTCCCGCGCTTTCTGTTTTTATTTTCCCGCGTGTTTTTCTTTCCTCAGACTCTTCGCTCGTTCCTCCCGCTTTGTTTTTCTTTTATCTCTGTGGTGGTTCTCACCAGGCAAACTATGCGGCTGTCCTTTGTCTCATTCTTCTTTAGATGATCACTGTGTGGAGAGTTTTCTTTTTATTTCATTTATCAGTCGTGAAGACTATGCTTCTCCGGCGAATCGCGTATTTACTTTATCGACCTTTCCGAAGGCTTGCGCCACGGAAGACGCTTTGATCTTTACACTCTTGTTTGTTGTTTTACTTTTTTTCTCCAAGGAGCAGAAACATGAAAACGTAAAATAAACAACTATATACTAGAGGGCTACTGCAAACGATATTAATGCGCACATATGGACGCGAGGGCGCGTAAAGCTGCGCTTAAAGAAAAAGAAAACGCCTTCGTAGAATAAGAAGAAAAACAAAAACGAAGTCGGCACCCGCGTTCGGACTTCGCATCGAAACAAAGAAGCAGATAGAAAAACGATGATAAGCAAAGTCCCCGGCTGAGGTGAAGCAAATACAAACAAAAAGGGGAGCGTTTTGAAAGGAAGGCGTCGATTTATTGGGTTAAATTGGGCTGAAGCGTCTTGATTGCATCTGTCTTTTTGTTTTACTTTGCACCCTAGATCGCGGGGGTGTGAACAGTGCGGGAGTCTGGCCGCCCTGGTTCCATTCCTCTTGCAACTGCGTATTTGTTTTAGTAGGGATTCACTTTGAAGCTAGGCGTATATGTTTGCTTTCAGTATTTACGTTGCGCTGCGCTGTTGCCTTCGAAGGAGGCGAGACCTGTTGTTAACGCCGCTGGACTGAAAACAACGAACTGAAGGCGGTGAGCTGAGTAGCTGCGAAAGGGCTTATTATCGCCGCGTCAGTGCTACTGCGCGCCGGAATTAAAAACGCTAGACGTGCTCATCTGCTGCACTTGTTGCTTAGAGATTCGACGCATCGGGAGCCCCCATCAGGTGCTTGCGTTCATTAAAACATACAAAACATCCTGATATACGCCAATAAGGGGAGCTCGATAGTCTTTTTCGAGAACGAGGATAAAAGTATAGTTGACGTAACCTTCCTTTTACAGCTGTAGGTGAATCCACACGGCCACAGGTGTCACAACCTCTTTGGTCTGTAGGTGGACACGGAAATGCGTCATTCTCATTGGTAGCAGTGTGATCACGTGACCAATGAAATGAAGCATTGACGTGTCCACCTAAGTGAAGTCACTATATACTTCGAGGTTATGTGAACATCTGACTAATGCGAATGAACCGTTTGCGTGTACACCATGCTAGCCAAAGAGGATGTGTGATCTGTGGTTGTCTGTGGGCTTCGAAGTGTGCGGTCCTAATTTCGACGGAGTGGGGCTCACCTGTTGCAGCCTCTTTATACCGCCCCAATCGACTACTTCTGCGGTACACATGTAGTCTGTTGTTGTTGCTAGGAAGAAAGAAAAGGAAAGTGCACAGGCCTGCTCACTGGCTCAAGCCGAGCCACAATCGCTACCACGTGAAGATAGTAAGAGAGTTGAAAGGTGGGATAGAAAGACAGGATAGTAAAGACGCGCTAAAGACAAGGCCGATCCCGGAGGTAGTGCAATACCGGGCCAACCGGTGGCGGAAATGTGCACCCTTCAAACTCTCCGCCACATTTCCAAAAATAAGTCCAATTAGACCTGTAACAAATACTCTACGGGGTCCGGACAGTCAACAGGCCTGCCTCGGAAACACCGTTTACAAATTTTCTGTGCATGTGATGCGTGTGTGCTTGGTCTACCTTTTATTTTAGAACATGCTATTTTTGTACTTTAAACCCCACATACGTGTGTATACCTTGTTCTTTCTCATTTCGTTTCCTTTTCGTCTTTGTTAACGCTTCCTTAGTGGGGGTGTAGGCAAATGGACATAAGCTGGTTAACCGCTCAGCCTTTCTTTTCTCTTCTTTCTATCTCTTTCTTCACACCTGGTAGCTCGAGAAGTCCAGGAGTTTCTTCACAAAGAATTATTTCTGCGCATGGCGTGCTCCCTCCTAGCAATTTTCGTATCTTCTAATGAATTCTGTCTTACCACAGATTAAGGAATGTTACTATTTGTCTTCTTAACGTCAATGCCAAGTTTAAATATTATGTTAGGTGAGCAGATCATATATTTTCATGGTGGTAGCAAATGCTTCTTCTCTAGTTCCCTCCTCCTCTCTTCTTCTTCTTCATGGTCCACGAGGCTGCTCGGCCGCCCGGCAAACGTGCAGCCCGCGCAGCTGCCGATCGATACAGATCCAAAACAAAAGCAGCAAAGCTGGGTTGAGCCAAAGTCGAAGCCGCAGCCGCCAGAGCGCTCGTTTTCCCGAAGGACGTTAATTCGCGGCATGGAGGCAGGACCGTGTCGTAACTGCGCCTCCTTCCACGGCCTTCGGCTTTCGCAGCGCGGTGGGAGCAAGTCGGCATGAACGAAACTCGCAGAATGAAAACAGAGTTCGGATCTTGGAATCTGTGTATTCTGAACTGTTTCCCACCGTACAGATGAAACGCGAAGGAGTTAAAGTAAAGAAAAAATGCGGGTAGGGGCATTGCGATTAATTACTATAGTCGGATACAAGCCAAGAAAAAAGTGGCTTTTCTCTGTCAAAGCACCTGTTTCCAGCCAATGGCGTCGGCCGAGTTCCATGAACATGCCAGCGTGACAATACAGGGAGTGGCAGATGAGAGGGCATAGTCCCCACTCTGCATTAACGTGGATAACCCCTACATGAATTGTCACGCAACTCCCTGCATTTTCAAGCCACCCACAATAGCAGGCTCATGAGGATCAACCGACGCCATTGGCTGGAAGGGGCCCTCTGAACTGAAAATCCGCTTTTTACTTCACTTGTATCCGACCATAGGAGTTCTATCAACTGACAACTTGAGACTCCAAAATTTCGAAATATATTTCTTTTGTAGAATCCTGTGTGCTCCTACGAAATATCCGTAGTTCGCAATAAATACACGTTTTCTCTTTTTTACCCATTTTGCCGATAAGCACTTTTTACTCTATGTAGCCAAGTGCGCCGAGCTAAACAATTCACCAGGTTCATTTGGCGGTCTTTTCGACGTTTCGACAAGTTTCGACTCATTACGCCTCTGATTAGAAACGCGCAGTCGTTCTTCACAGGGCAGCCATGTTTACTGCCTTGTAAAGCTCGCTTCCTCCTCTTCTCCAGCGCCACCGTTTAAACGGTGGCGCTGGCATTAGCGCTATTTTGCGGGCTATTGTGCGGCCATAGCTGCGTCTAATTTTCCATGCCATCCACTGCTCCATTTTTAATTTTAATCAGAAAGCAATCCACTTCAGTGTGTTCCCTAATTTCAGTGTTGCATACCGTTAGGTTTTGTGTGCCCGGATTGTTTTCAAGCTTTGTCTCCAACTTTCAAGTTTCTACTCTATCAAAGATCTTACACGACCAACTCACCGATTAGACACACTTTGATCAGAGATATCAATATACTTATCGGTTATCGCTTGGCACGGTCGCCAAACCGATGTGGTCCCTCCTAACAACCCGACCTTTTCTTCTTTATCTATTGCACTTTCATCGCTGTGGCTCAGCTAGGCTAGAGCCAAGGAGCGGAGGCCAGTGGAAAGGAGGGATAATAATAATAATAATAATAATAATAATAATAATAATAATAATAATTGGTTTTGGGGGAAAGGAAATGGCGCAGTATTTGTCTCATATATCGTTGGACACCTGAACCGCGCCGTAAGGGAAGGGATAAAGGAGGGAGTGAAAGAAGAAAGGAAGAAGGAGGTGCCGTAGTGGAGGGCTCCGGAATAATTTCGACCAATGTCTCCATTTACGGAAGGAGGGATGGCGCTGAACCAACTCATCTGTAAATGGAGACGTTGGCTTTGATACGCGCAGCTTGGTTACATGGTCGCCAAAGTGTAGAAGCATTCGCCGCGAGGGTACAGAGCGCGTCCCGCACATCCGCTGAGAATACAGGAAAAAAGGGAGAACGCGAAGAAAGGGCATCCTAGCGCGAGCATCGGCTGTGCCTCTCTCAAGGGGAACAAGCCTTCTTCACGAGCACGGGCGGACGAACCCCGCCCCGCCAAAGCCTCCCGAAATGCGAAGAATGCGGGCTTTTGTCGCCCAACTTCATAGGACCTTCCTTCAACGCGCGCCATGCCGGAGCACCCTTTTTTCCCCTTTGCCTTATGCATCTTCTCCCTCTGTCTCGAGGATGGTGTTCCCCATTTTTTATTTCTCTTACTTCCAACCTTTAATTCGTTGAGTTTAAGAAATCTATGCTTTGTTTCGTTTACGCAGTTGTGCCATTTCTTGGTTTAGGGATTCGAGCTTCCTTTGTTTCTAGACCGGCGGCCTTTTCTCTCCTTTCGGCCGTTTTCCAAGTTTCTCACGTGAAGGAAATAAAGGAGCCAGAGAGAGAAAGCAAAAGCAGACAGCCTTCCTGCAGATTCTTCTCAGCGCGTATACCGTGGTCACTCCCCCCCTCACCTAGCCCTCTCGCGTGCAAAGCGCGCTGACCCCCTTCTTCCCCCTTTTCATTTCCCTCGACATGTCGCGGGAAGCAGATTTCTTCTGTATTCCTGGACCTCCAGCGCCGCCCTGCTCTTTGTCTCAACTTTTCTTCCCTTCTCCCTTTCTCCTCGCCCGCGCGCCTACGTTGGTTTTGACGATGATTGCATTTTTGGGCCGAATTTCCCATGCTCGTGGCGCCCCCTGGCAGCGCTTCCGCAAACTCAAGCTCCCAAGAGATGAAAAAGAGGGGAAAAGAGGAATGCAGCCGGAACGCAAGCAAAAAGTCCTGAGCGGGCTGCTTTCGGGCACAACGATAAGGCAAAAGAAGAAAAAAGGAAGCTAGCCGGAGGATAGGGAAGAGGGATGGGGAGGTACGGAGAGGAATGTGGGGAAGCCGGATCGACGCGCGGGGAATTCGTGGCCCCTCCACCCCGCGCGTTCCTCAGCGCATAGCTGGAGCCTCCTCGTCTTCGTTCACCTTCCCGCTGAGACTCCGCCCGTTCTTTGCCCTTCTCTCTCTCTCTCTTTATCCCACTTTCTTTTTTTTATGCCTTCGCTCGCTTCCTTTCTGAGGGTATTTCACGAGCGGCGCCCGCTTTTGTCGCCGCTGCGCCTTTTTTTTTTTTTTTTGCGCCTCCTCCGCGCTTTTTCTTTGCTCGCTTCCCTCCCGATGTGCAGCGGAGGCTTTCGGGAGAACGGCGCCGCGCCTTTTATTTTGCCGTTCCTGGCCGAATGGGGGGAGAAGGGAGCCGGCGGGGAGGGGGGGGGGCCTTCTCTCCTTCTTCTGTTTTCTCCTCCTTTGTGTGTGCTCGCGCTGGTCGGCTTCGCTGCGTGTTTTTGTCGCCGACGCTCCTCTTGGGGCTTTCCCCCCTTCCACCTCCGCCAGCCTCCCTCGGCGGTCCGGACACGCTTGACTGGACTCGGGGCTCCGGCCCACCGCCCTTGCTCCGCATCGTCGCGCGCTCGCCGGCGACCAGACTTTTTCTTTTCGGCCGCGCTCTCGCACCCCGAGAGGCAAGGCCCAGTGAACGTTCGCGCACTGTGCGGGAAGTTTTGAACAGAACGTTGCACTGCGTTCGTCCTGTGTGGCTGTGTTCATTTCGTTCACAGCGTTGACTGCGTTCGGCTTACGAGGGCAGGGAGCGGAGCCTAGACCGAAGTTTCTCCGGGCGCAAATAATTTGATGCGGTAATGGTCCGCATTTCGGCATGAATGCTGTGTTGTCCTTTTATAGCTGTCTTTGCAGTAAAAACATTGTTTTCTGGATCGCACCTGAGGGCGGCGCGCACACTTTTCGTGGGGCTGCAAGAAAAGCTTTGCACTATGTTTACCTGTCATCAACCACAGTTATTTCTGACCGAACTTTAACTTTGGGAAAAACATTTGAGCATGTGCTAATTTTTTTTCTCTGCTTCTCGTACAGCACAGAATGATCCCTTGGTTTTATTTCGTGCATAAACGCATGGGGGTTTGAGGGGTCACGAGATGACGCTTGGCTGATCAAACGTCTTCAGTTCAGCGGGAACGCTAAGTAATCTACTCAGCACTGTAATAAATAATTTATTTTATAGTACGATCTCAATGAACAGGGTGGTCAACAGATTGAGAAAGATATTAGTATATGCGGCATGTCGTGTAATGTGATATGTCAGTGGCAACGTCTTTGAGCGGAACAGTTCCAAGAAAGCAAGTTGTGCACAACGGGAACTTTGTACTGGTGAGGAATGAAGTCGAGACAAGTACTTTCCGACTTTGAAAATTCCATCTGCTTGCCAATGTAATAACGGACGTCACTAAATGGGCATGTATATCCGGTTGTAGCGCGATTGCCCGTGTGCAAAGCCGCCCCCTCATAAGCCCTGGCGTCATTTGGCCCGTGACGCAACCCCGTGTTCAAATCCAGAATCCCAGCACCAACGTTCCGCATGTGCGGTTCTCGTCCTCGATATATTCTGACGGTAATCCTTGAGCCCTTATCACAGTATTTTTCGGTTTTGCGACCTCTAATACTTGGTACTTAATACCTGAAGCCACAGTGAAACTGTGCATTTCTTTTATTTTTTTTTTCGCCACCCCCCTCCTCCTCAAAAAAAGGGGGGGTTCAGCACAGTTTTTCCGTGTAAAATTTCTCGCTTTCAAAATCCGCCGCCTCTCTTGTGTCATGTACTTTCCTGCATTATAGTATATACCCTTTACTATGACTCGTCCACCAAATATCCCTTACTGTAACATTCTTATTTCATCACTGAAGTTCACAAAAAACAGTTCAAACGAAAAAATAAGTACAAGGCGTACTCGTCACTGCCACCTGTGGAACTATCATTAGTTGGATGCTCATAATGTGTTTCCTTTACCAGTATTTGGTAGAGAAACGTTGGTCAGATGGTTCTTGTTCACTTCTTTTTTACCACTATTTTTCGTTTCATGAACCCCGTGGCTCTACAAGGGGCTCAGCACAGCAGGGTTGGTGGCGTGTTTACCCCAAAACAGTTTATCCAGAATTATCTGTCCCCGGGTTCGAACCCGACCGCGGCGGCTGCGTTTTTATGGAGGCAAAACGCTAAGGCACCCTTGTGCTGTGCGATGTCAGTGCACGTTAAAGATCCCCAGGTGGTCGAAATTATGCCGGAGCCCTCCACTACGGCACCTATTTCCCTCTTTCTTCTTTCACTCCCTCCTTCATCCTTTCCCTTACGGCACGGTTCAGGTGTCCAACGATATATGAGACAGATACTGCGCCATTTCCTTTCCCCACAAAAAAAAAAAACAATTATATATTATCTGTCCACGTGATGCCGCGGACACAAGGCAGGTTTCTCGTTCTTCTGTCATGTCCTGATATATGGACAACACGGAACTCTGTTGGGGTTGGAACTGCGCAGGAATACGGTGAACGTGACCTTCATCAAATTGCTGTGTCTAGCGTCTCGTGAGCCTTCAGAGAGACAGTCGTATTCACGTACGTCTTGAGCGAAAGTAGTGGTTAAGAAAATTGCATGGTCTAGTGCACGTGACATGTACTCTTTTTTTTTTCCTTATTCTCAAGAAAGAAAGCGAACGGATCGCGTCAGCTCACTCATTCACGTACTTTTTTTGCGCACATTTCCTCGTTATGCTTTGTGGATGCATGAACGTACTTTTGAAGTCACTACTCGCACTTTACGACACATTCCTTCTTTTTTTGAAAAATTACAACGCGGAAAACGGGGACTTCAAGGGTACAAAACACAGGACAAGCGCTGACTCTCGACTAAAGTTTAATCACAGCAACAAGCAAATATAAACGAACAGGCAATAACCAAACATTAAAACCACCAGGCACGTGCACTATGTTGGGTCAAGATAGGCAACCTCACTCATCTAAAACTCAGAACATCTAAACTCATTAGATTGTAACCACTCCACGAATTTAGTTGATCATTGCCGAGAGTGTAAATCTTGTTTTCCTGCCTTGTACTACAGTGACATATCGTACAAACACCCTGATAAGTTGACCAGAGAAATCGTAGAAGCATACAAGATGAGAAAGAAATCAAGATTCTGCGTCAGCAAACCATCCCTGCTCCTGCGTGACATGAGGTTGCCTACCTTGACCCAGCATAGTGCACGTGCCTTGTGGTTTTAATGTTTGGTTGTTGCCTGTTCGCTTATATTTGCTTGTTGCTGTGATTAAACTTGAGAGTCAGCGCTTGTCCTGTGTTTTCTACCCTTGAAGTCCCCGTTTTCCGCGCTGTAATTTATCAAATATGTATAACCAGCTCGCCCGCCTTGCTATCGTATTGACATTCCTTCTTGTCTTTCTGGAATAATCAAAACTCTCAGCGGTGTCATATTGGATTCAATCACAATAGGTTCTATAGTCAGATACAACTCACGAACGAAGCGGCTTTTTGCCGTCAAAGGACCCCCTTCCAGCCAATGGCGTCGGCCGGTTCTCATGAGATTCTTACACCTTGGTGGCAATGCAGGAGTGGCGTGACAACGCAGAGAAGGGACTATCCCCGACCATAGAAGACGGAGACTATAACCTTTCATCGGCCACTCCCTGCATTGTCGTGCTAGTAGGCTCATATGAGAATTGGCCGACGCCACTGGCTGGAAAGGGGGGCCTTTTACGGGGAATATCCGCTTCGTTTTTTAGTTATATCTGACTAATATATTCAAATGCCCTTGACCTATTTTATTCGTAAGGCTGTGTTGCTGTGCTTAAGACCGACACGCAGTAAACAAGAAATGATCCTTATAATAAATCTTGACAATATATGTTTATGTGTTGTTTTTTTGGCGGATGAGCAACATACATAGACCAACATACACCAAACACATGGTAGAGTGCTCGTGTTAAAAATCTGTAACATTTTTTTTTTGAAATTTCAGAATTTGTTTAGAAGCTTGGTTTCTAAGAAAAACATAAAATGCGCAAAAATAAAACAAACTAATAATTTCATCCAGGCGCAAGCTAGGGCGGAATCGGATGTCTTCGTCGTAAAATCGCGTAAAATGTTTTTTTTTGTATATTTCTCAAATTTTTAGCATGAAATTAAACTGCGGTCTGCTGTGACCACTTCTCTGCATACTTAGAACCCTGGTGTACCTTGGTTCAAGAGCGTGAGACTGCGTTTGAGATGTGTATGTCCGATGCGAAGGCGACATGAAATCACTTCGATGAATCTAGACATTAGACTACAATACATTTGGTTTTATAGGGTTTAACGTCTAAAAGCGACTCATACAATGGGGGACGCCGTAGTGGAGGGCTACGAATAATTGAAACCCCCTGAGGTTCTTTAATGTGCACTGACATCGCACAGTACACGGCTGCTGCAATTCGCCTCTGTCGAAATGCGACCGCTGCGGCCGGGATCGGACCCGCGTTTTTCGTGTCAGCAGCCGAGCACCATAACCGCTAAGCCACCACGGCGGCTAGACTACAGTATAAGTTAGTCAGAAGTACTTGTATTTGGGCGTGTTGGTTCATATCTTTTCAGGAGGACACAGGGGCGCAACAAAAACACACGGACATAGAAGTAGACAGGGACGAGCGCTTACTATCAACAGGCTTTATTTGACGTAGACCGTTAATATACTTTCGCCTACCAAAGCGCAACTGTGCGAATCACAAGCACGTGGGTAACAGAAAACACCAAAAGAAATCGAAAGGTAGGCGATTACAGAAATCTATCTAAGAAAACCGTTTCAGATCGGCGAAGCATTACAGACGAATCACTGATGCAGTTATCTCCTTTTTTCCTGATGTAATAGGCTTCCACCAGTTCCCGTTCAATCTGATCGCGGCTTCTCAACAATACTCTACAGTCCGATAATCGGGGAAAACAGGCGACCTTAGTCTTCTTAGTGCATTCTTGGCAATGGTCCGGGAGATGGAGCGCTCGTCCCTGTCTACTTCTATGTCCGTGTGTTTTTGTTGCGCCCCTGTGTCCTCCTGAAAAGTATAAGTAAGGTCTGAAAACACAAAAACGTTTCTTGTCTTCATGCTTTATTTAAAGTGTGGAGGCTATAATCTTGAATGCCGTTTTTGTTCCGCCTTAGCCTTAAGAAGCCCCTTTATCAAACGCGCTACGTGAGACCTCTTTACTCACAATCCTTTTCTAACATCTTATTGCAACGTGAATAGACGGACGTTGTGTTTATGAAGAGGCACAGGATGATGAATGGGCCAAATTATGCTCACGAGGGCTCAATGCCACTGCTGCTTGAGATGAGCTTTTTGAGAGGCCCCAGTACAACACGTCCTGGGTTGTCGTCTTGGGCTAAAGTACGCTTAAATTGCTAATATTTGCTTCTTTATTCCGACAAAGAGAAGCACAACTGTAGGTCCCGAACATCAGCGCGCCTCAGGCAGGGATTAGGATATATTTGGCAGCTACCAACACTAATGAAAAAGCAAAATACCCGCAAACACGAAGCCATGAAGTGAGAATAGTTTTAAGGTATATATTCTTTTCTCATGTTTGCATATTTGTTTTCCTCAAAACAGGCTATATCAAGAGAAGGAAACTTAATGAAAGGGCCTCATAGGCGGTACTGGTCTGCATATCTGTCGCATTGTTATTGGCGAAATATAGAAGAAATACAGCGGACAGCGCGTTCCAATGCTAAGTTCAACATGAACATCGGACATCCACTAAATCATGGCCTAATGTATTCTTTGACGGGCTTTTTCCCATTTGACGTAACGTGCCTCTCAATTCTTGGTTTAGCTGTGTGACGTATTTATGCACGCAAAGAACAACCACCTCATAACATGGCCATTTCAAACGTGTACTCTGAGAAAAGCGGCAGCCGCAAATGCACTGCTATTTTTATCTTTTGTTTACGGTGACCGTCTGGTCCGCAAAGGGACTCAATAAAGAAAATCGAGGATCGCATTCTTCTTTGCATCACGCATCAGAACGCAGCGCTCTGAACCTCACCGCCGAGTTGCATGCGCCAACGCGATGATTGTAAAATTAGTCTCGCCTGTACGTTAACGCCACCACCAACAACCACTGCAACTTTGCAAGTACGAACACATTTAATAAACCAAAATTTTGCTTAAATTTCTACAAAAGGGTATAGCGAATGAAGGGACATTTTAAAAGTCAGCCAAAGTCGTCAATTCCTTTATTGCGAACCGTCGGACCTCCCCCCTCGAGTTCGTGTCTATGAAGAACTGAGCTTAAGCGTGTGAATGTGTATATAATTGTTTTTTTTTGGGGGGGGGGGGGGGGGGAAGGAAATGGCGCAGTATCTGTCTCATATATCTTTGGACACCTGAACCGCGCCGTAAGGGAAGGGATAATGGAGGGAGTGAAAGAAGAAAGGAAGAGAGAGGTGCCGCAGTGGAGGGCTCCGGAATAATTTCGACCACCTGGGGATCTTTAACGTGCACTGACATCGCACAGCACACGGGCTCCTTAGCGAATGTGTATGTCAATCCACGCTCCTTATACAGTTCCACTTTACAATGAGCGGCTAAGTTGACTTTCACTGCTTGATATCAGAAACCACGAACTGCGTCTTAGGTAGCTTACACAACCTGCACATTTGTCCATAATAATAGTAATTGGTTTTTGGGGAAAGGAAAGGGCGCAGTATCTGTCTCATATATCGTTGGACACCTGAACCGCGCCGTAAGGGAAGGGATAAAGGAGGGAGTGAAAGAAGAAAGGAAGAGAGAGGTGCCGTAGTGGAGGGCTCCGGAATAATTTCGACCACCTGGGGATCTTTAACGTGCACTGACATCGCACGTTAAAGATCCCCAAGTGGTCGAAATTATTCCTGAGTCCACAAATTCTACTTTTTATCATTTCTCGGCGCAACAGGTTGAAAGCCCGCCAGCGGACACGCGGATGTTCACACCTGTACCTCGGCCTACTCCCTCGGTTAGCGGCTCGGGGGCCCGTCCAGAAGGCCGGGGTCCCACCGTGGACACGCCGCGCGTCTACTCGCGTGAAGGGGAGGGGGCGTTCCCTCGCGGAGGCACCGCAAGACGGATCGTATAGTTTCTCCCCAAGGTTGGCGCTCGACCGAGTCGGCCGCCGCTGGCATCCCGTTGGCCGCTCGCCAGTGTCTTGCGAAACGCAGCTCATTTCTCCGCTGCCGCCGCCACAGCAGCAGCGGACAGCGTCGGGGAAAAAGGCCGCCGCTGCATGATCCGACAGCGAGCGGCTCGACTGTTTCCCGCCGGCGCCTGGGCAAGGCGCCGCGGCCCCGCGGCCTTATACACTCGCCCAGATTGCTTACAGCTGGGCATGGACGCTGTCGTATAGGGTCGAGGCTCATTTTTAGAGACTCGCGCGACTGTGCCTCACCATTATAGTTGCCGTTGCCTCACACTACTCCGTCTCAGAGTTGTAACTACTCGGTTGTCCAGATGTATATAGTTTGAGCGCGCGGGATGGTGGTTTTTAGTGGAGGTCCGCGCCAGTTCAGCTATCAATCACGGAGACGTGATAACGGGGCGCGGCGCTGTTACAGAGCGTATCGCGGGCTGTGCCAAATCTGGCCTCACGTGTGTATGAAGCGTTGCTGCTGTTGTTGTTGTTGTTGTTGTTTGTTTCTCTCAGGAGGTTTGTGGGCGGGGACAGCTGGGGGGATTTTCGGCTTGCAGTATTTAGAAATGGGGTCGAGAAGTGTGTCCTAAACATGCCGGCGTTCGGAGTGTCGCAAGTACAGAAGTGGTCTCCGCACTGGGCAGTGGGCACGATGACATCACATGTGTACCAGGTGGCAAATGTTTTGGGAACCGCGGCTGCGTAACTAAAGAATTGAAATTTTCGCAACGCCTTCTAGCCGCCGCGGTGGCTCAGTGGTTATAATGCTCGGCTGCTGACCCGAGAGACGCGGGCTCGATCCCGGCCGCAGCAACCGCATTTCGATGGAGGCGAAATGTCAGTGCACGTTAACGAACCCCACGTGGTAGAAATTACCCGGAGCCCTCAACTACGGCGTCCCTCATAGCCTGAGTCACTTCGGGACGTTAAACCCACATAAACCAAACCAAACCAAACCACCAAGGACTTTTCTCCCAGTTACGAATTGATGAGGGCCCTCGGCAGAAGCAAATTTATGGACAGCTCCTGGAAAGAACTGTTAGTAGGTGCGCTTCGTATCACAGTACAGTTCCTGGCCGTTTAGTGAAAAAAATGAAGGCCACTATGGTCTTCCCATGTAAAATTTGGCGCTGATCCGGAGTTCCCGGGTTCGAACCCGACCGCGGCGGCTGCGTTTTTATGGAGGAAAAACGCTAAGGCGCCCGTGTGCTGTGCGGTGTCAGTGCACGTTAAAGATCCACAGGTGGTCGAAATTACTCGGGAGCCCTCCACTACGGCACCTCTTTCTTCCTTTCTTCTTTCACTCCCTCCTTTATCCCTTCCCTTACGGCGCGGTTCAGGTGTCCAACGATATATGAGACAGAGTACTGCGCCATTTCCTTTCCCCCCAAAACCAATTATTATTATTATTATTTAATTCTCAAGCCCCCGCTAAATCCGGCCCTGCTTCACGAGCGCTCAGGCAGACTAAATTACGTTGGTGCTCCCGTTTACGAGTTATATGCCATGGACAGAGAGAGAAAAAAAACTGGGTTTCGTTTATCTTCAAACGCAACTGTGTTCCGGCAACTTTCGGGGTTATTTGTACCTCTCCGCTCTGCGTTGATCAATATATGCAGTCGTTTCCAGAAACACGAGAGCAGTTGTTGAGCCTTAACTTCAAGGCTTCTTTTCATAAGCAGATGATTTTATCAAACGTAACAGTAGCAAAAAAGAAAAACAAAAAACTACTGTTCCTACTCCTGCCGCCCACATTGTGAAGAGGAGTGATTTGCCTGCTGTACTGGCGCTTTCTCGCTGGAAAAAGAAATAAATAAAGAAAACTAAAGGAGCATGTCCTTGTCAAGCAAGACACGAGAAAAGTTCCACGTCGTTCTTGATCGGGGCCTTCCCCTCTCCATGCGGATTTTCCCTCCATCTGAAGCCGTGCGCAGTGCACTCAAGCGAAATTCTGCGCCGACTAATCTCTATTGTCTAAAGGGGGAAAAAAAATGCTTCCATCTGATTTCCTTTTCTCTTGCATGGTACGCAGAGGTAGCGATTCGTTGCAATTTTTACAGTCCGAAATTATAGGCCTTCACCGTGCCAGCTGACGCCAAGGCTGAGAGCACACCCTGACGGCATCGTGCACAAGGGTTCAGGGCTGTCCTTTATAGAAACTTGCGTCGCGAAATGTTTTCCACCGCGTTTAGCACGAGAGCAGGGCTCGCCTCCGTCCCGGCAACATTCGCATCTCCAGCTGCTCCCCCAACACACTTCGGCGTCAACACGCAAGGGCGTTGTTACGGGCTCAAGGTTTCCAGTAACATGCGTGAAAAGGACTGCTTCTCCTGGCAGAGGTCTCTGGCAAAGCGTCACGCGATCCGGCGCATTCCTCAGGTGCAAGCGAAGCGGGAGCTAGAGTGCCAAGTGCGCGCCGAGCGCAAGAACTTAAGAGAAAGCAAAAAACAAAAAACAAACAAAAAGATGAATGTACACAACCTCTAACACACAAAAAAAGGCAACTGAAAATAATCGCCTCCTCCGGGCGGTAGCCTGTCCGCCTTTTTTCGGAGGGCCGTCAAGATCTGTCAGAAGCAGAAATTAAACAGACGCCGGCCTGCGCATGCTAGGAGCGGGAAACGGGAGGGGGGAGCCGCTGTTACCATGGTAACGCGCGTCGTTTCAGCCGGTCGACAGCGGGCTTGCGGGAGATGTGGGTGGGGTGGGGGAGCGGAGAAGTGGGCGCAAGATATGCGGGAGGACAGGCAGGAGCAAGAAAAAGAGAGCACGAAGAGCGGACGCTGGGCTCCGGCACCTGTTGGACGTCGCCGAGCAGAACTATAGCTGCATGCGTACGAGCTCCGCACGCACACGCACCCGTGATCGCGCGCATTCGCGTCGAGCCCCGCAGGCGCGCGGCGTTCCTTACCCCGCTTCACGTCACGTAATTTCCACTACGTAACACCGGTGACACACGCGACGTTTGCGAGCAGTAATTTGCATGCGAGGGCTCCTTTTTCTGCTCTTAATTCACTCTAGCTCTTTCGAGGTGTGTAGATATTACGTGTTATGCCGTGTGTTAGGTTGTGCGGATGGGTTTCTATGTGATGCTGTGGGCTCCTATGCTGTGCCATGCTATGTTAAGCTGTGTTACCGTTTTCGAAGGCAGGTTGAAGACAGGGATAAGAGTGCACTGGATGCCTCCGTTTTGTTGGCGGCCGTTTGCGGCTCCATTTGGATCGCATTCTAATCTGCCAAAACGTGAATGGTAGTACAAGCTACAGGTTCGGCGGTTTTTCGTTTATTTATTTATTTATTTATTTATTTATTTATTTATTTATTTATTTATTACATACTGCAGGCCGTGAGGCCCAAGCAGGAGTGGATTACAGAAACAGATCACAAATTGAGCGATAACACCAAAATGCAAACAGAACACGAGCAGCAGGAAATGCAGCTGCTGCTGCGCTGCGTTCACATTAATGCAGCAGCAGCTGCGTTCACATTAAGCGGCGGAAACACGCTGAGAATCAGCACTGCTGGGCTGACTGCTGAACGCTGCGAGGGTGTCATGTGCCTCCAAGCAGGCATCCGCCCACTTTGGAAGGTATCGTGTTCATTTAGCCGGTGCGGGATGGCACGTGGCATGCGCTGTGTTATGCAATGCTGAGGCAAGGTGTACGAGGACGAGTGGAAAACAATGACATCACTTTGGACGAATGGAAGAGTTCGCAAATGATCTCAGCGTGATGTCAGGGTGAAGTCTCAATATATATATTTCTCTTTTATGAATGTTTTTATGAATGAAAAGGCTTGCGATTAGCACGGTATTTAACCTCTTTTCGCATCACGATGATGCTGTTCTTGTATGGAGCTATGTACGCGGACCGCGTCTCCGAGAAGCCCTGAAGTAGGTTCACGGAGCGCACAGATAGTTCCGATGTTGACATTAACGCCTTGCTTTTCGAAGTCGTTGGAATCCTATAAAGCATTGACAGTCAACGACAGTCGAGTCCTTCCTTATCCACGCAAGGAAGGCGCAGCGCTTCGGCATGAAAACAGGACTGAATCTTTCTATACTGCTAGGGTTTTCAGCTACGCCGTACGACGCCAGAGGTACGACGTACTCAAAACAAAGTGTTTATATACGTGTATGACAACAAATTCTTCACTCACTCAAGTTACAGATGATACCCTCAAAACTAACTCATAATCTCATGGTTTGGTTTATGGTTTATGGGAGTTTAACGTCCCAAAGCGACTCAGGCTATGAGAGACGCCGTAGTGAAGGGCTCCGGAAATTTCGAACACCTGGGATTCTTTAACGTGCACTGACAGCGCACAGTACACGGGCCTCTAGAATTTCGCCTCCATCGAAATACGACCGCCGCGGCCGGGATCGAACCCGCGTCTTTCGGGCCGGCAGCCGAGCGCCGTAACCACTCAGCCACCGCGGTGGCTCATAATCTCATCATGAAATCATCATCATCATATCAGATAGATTATCTATGGCCCTGGGTCGTGTGAAAGTTATCATGAGTAACAAAACGTAGGTACTACAGCGCAACGATTATTGCTATTTATTATACTTCACCCGGAAGAAAAGCACTAAATATAAATTTATTTCTTTTGTTTTAAGCATGCAAATCCCATGAAGTGATAGCAATAACGGCTCAAAGGTTATGAATGAAAAACTGGCTTATTAAGCATGCGTAACTGCATAAAAACGTGCGGATCGCCCTCCTTTATATTAAAGTTGTTGAGCGCACTGTGTGTCTCGTCCTCTCTCCGTCCGTCGTCTGCCAGCGCTACTATGTTCAGAATGGGAAACCAACTTGCCCCAGCAACACATCCTGCTTATTAAGGCTGTCACGCTAGTTAGTGAGATCTGCAGAACATGATCCTGCAGACGTCATCGTCGCGTCTCCGTCCACTCGAGTCTCTCGACAATCTCGTCTTCCGCTGACGTCACACGAGCGTAGGTGTTTTCGCAGCGCCTCGATCGGTGACTTCCGGTCATGCGATGCTCCCGCAGGCCGTCGTGGCTCGAGCGCGTGATGTCGCGCGTCGGAGGAAAGTTGATAGTCCGGGTAGGTGCGCGTCCGGCCAACCGCGTGATTCCGAGTCGAGAGTCGGATGAACGTGTGGCTGACAAGGTTTCAGCCACGTTCTACCCACAGCTGCGCCTGATCACCAGGGTCCGCCCCGGTCTTAGGAATGCAAACACACCTCATGCATCGCCGGGCGTGGATTTGGGCTTTATCCCTTACAAAAATTTCTTTAGACAGTCTATAGATTGTCCATAAACTTTTGTCTATAATGTCTATAGAATCTCTATAGACAAATCTTAGAGAGCAGTCTATAGGCGATGCAAATCCTATAGAGTGTCTATAGAAAATCTTTAGATTTATGTTCATACGTTTTTATTAGCTGTGTATATAGGTAGTATATATGCTATGAATAGACAAATAATTATCTATAGGAAGGAAATAAAGTATATAAGATGTCTATAGACTGTCTATAGACTATTTTTGTAAGGGTAATAACACGGGCGCAGGACAGCGACTACCCTTACAAAAATTTCTTTAGACAGTCTTTATCCATACACTTCTGTCTAAAAAGTCTATAGGCTCTCTATAGATAACAATAGAGGACAGTCTTTAGGCAATAAAAATTTCATAGACCGTCTGCAGACAATCTATAGATTTATGGCTGCACACTTCTGTCTATAAAGTCTATAGACTCTCTATAGACAAACCCCAGAGGAACGTCTATAGTCAATAAAAATCCCATACACAGTCTATAGACAATCTATAGATTTATGGCCGTACACGTTTAGTAGACACTTGTCTATTGACTATGAACTGTCAAAAATATCTATAGGAAGGCAATAGAGTCTATAAGAAGTCTATAGGCTGTCTATAGACCATTTTTGCAAGGGTTTTCATGAACCCCTGATGGTAAATAATTAAATCAGCGGACATCGAACGGCGCATCCAGGAAGAAGAAAACGCTTACAATTTCGCAGTGAGGGAGACACTGACGGTGAACATCTGAACCAAAGAATCGAAATGCGAATAGCTAGACCAGAATAATTAGTTGATTAAGAATACTTGCGTTGTTAATTATCACCTCTAGAGTGCCGTAGCCAGTGACGAGGAATGGAATTTTGATTCCTTTGTATCATCCCATCATTATTTTTGTGTTTTAAACGCTTGCCTAATTGATTGTTTCGCTCACTTCTCATCTGACGCCGATAATATACGCTTCTTATTCTGTCGCGCTATATCTTTGTGTTCACCTCGTGCTAACTCCCAAGGTTGCAAAAGTGCACAAAGCGTATGAAATGTTTAAAACATTTCGACAGATTTGCCTGTCTGGTTGGGTTTGAAGACTTATAATAAACTGCACATCTCCAAACAAAAAAACCTTAATTTCAAACTCAACGTTTCCAAGCGACAACGTCACTCACTGCCTTAACCCACCGACCTCTTCCTCCCCCTCCCCCACACCTCTCGCATCACAGTTTTCGTTCCTTTGACCCCCTCATCCCCTTCATACTTAAAGACGCTAGCTACTGCCCCCAGTCACCCCTGATGAAGGAGCCGAGCCTACTTCGAAACGTTGGGTTTGAAATTAAAGTTTTTTGATTGGAGATGTGCAGTTTATTATAAACGTATGAAATGTGCATACAGTGAGAATAATAATCTCTGTAGAGCGGAACTGTTGCCACCTCTGACTTCAAGGACTGCGTATACACTAACAAGAAATCGGAAAAAAAAAAGACGCTAGCTACTGCCCCCAGTCACCCCTGATGAAGGAGCCGAGCCGGCTTCGAAACGTTGGGTTTGAAATTAAAGTTTTTTGATTGGAGATGTGCAGTTTATTATAAACGTATGAAATGTGCATACAGTGAGAAGAATAATCTCCGTAGAGCGGAACCCTTGCCACCTCTGACTTCAAGGACTGCGTATACAGTAACAAGAAATCTAAAAAAAAAAAACGTAAAGCAGATATAGGTAAGAAACTACCATGCAGCTGTAGTCAGCCGTCCGTGGAACCGGTTTGATCGAGATCTGAAATACCCAACTACGGTACTGTAGGTTTATTCATGTATCCGCGCACAATGCTAACACGAATCGCGCACAACTTTCCTCAGCTTTGAAAACCGCTTGCAACTGCTCACCACTAGCAAAGTTTCTTTGGTACAGGCAGCGTATACCTCTCCCCTGTATTAGTATGCAAGGATTAAGCTCCCTCCTCTCCTGGCGAGCCGCACGCAACCTGGAATACGCTCTATAGCGAGGCTTCCTGTAGGTCAGTGCAACTAAGCTCCACGTATTGCGTGGTGAGTGTCTGAAGGAAAGTTTTTTTGACTAAAGCAACACGCTTGATCCTGGCCCCTTGCACTGGTCTTAATTATCTTAAACTAAGAATAGATAAACAAACTAAAGATGAACTTTAGATTCTTGTCTAAGATAAACAAAGCTGTAGTAGAAATCACCGCCGCGCGCGTTTCGTTTATTTCTTAATATAATCAATGGTTCGACGAAAGTTCGTCTGGTCAGGAACTGTATTAAAGAAAAATAAATATGGTCACTGACCATGTCATGAAATTCAATTTTTTCTTTTTTTTCGTTTATTTCTTTAGCTTTCCACCTACTTACTGTGCGCAGGTTATATATGGCAAACAGAAAATAAACAAGAAAGTGAAGGCTCTTTTAACAATTTAACACTCTGTGTGTCATAAGTGTAGTAAACCACGTGGAGGCTGGCTTTTTTTTTCTATCCGGAGCCCTCTACTGCACAGTCCTTCTAAGCTAATGCGTTTATCTAGAAAGCAAAACTGCATTTAATGAAGCGCCGTGGTGGCTCAGTGGAGCCGGCGTTCGGCCGCTGAGCCCGACATGTAGCGGGTTCGAATCCTGGCCGCGCAGCGGCCGATTTCGACGGAGGCTAAATGTAAACACGGCCGCGTACTGTGCGTTGTCAGCACGTTAAAGAACGCAAGATGGTCGAAACACTCCTGAGACCTGCACTGTCATCATCTATTTCATGTTGGTGTTGTTACTAGTTCTCACGTTTAACTGCTCCATACGCTGTTTCAGGCCAACTGAGGAGGTTTTAGAATTGGGCGGGTTTAAAAGGGTTGAATAAGTAAAACTTGCACGTAAACCGTGAAAAGTCTTCTTTTGTTAACATTTGAAACGGTGGCGTAATCGTCAAATAAAACCGCGTCGGCGTTCAGGCTTCTCTGCAGTGCGCATCGAAGGGCAGAGGCCGCAATGATGAGGTCACGTACGGGGGAGCTACGTTTCCAGGAAAGAAACGGTCGCTTCGGGGAAGGAAACCAACGCCACCGAAGGTGAAGCCCACGAAACATTATTTGGCGCAACGGCACCATGTGTGCGAAAGCAGCCGACATCTGAAATTTCGACAACAGTGACGTCATTATGGGCTTCCCCACTCTGCTTTGACGCTGTGAGGAGAAGCCTGAACATCATCGTGCTTTTAAGCGACGATTACGTCAACTTTTTAAATGCTAGCGCCAAGACACTTCGCACGCTTTACCTAGAAGCTTTATATATTACAGTTCTTGAATAACCACAAATTCTCAAAATCTATTTCAGATTCCCTTTAACGGCTCTGCTCGTCTGCAACGTATTCAACGAACCAAACGCTGCGTTCTTTTTATCCTGTTCGTTCTCTTATTGTTGCAGATTAGTTCTTGCTGCTTTGTAGACATCACCCCGAACCTACAGCAGTGAAGAAAGTGAAAATGTCTCTAGGACGTGTATCATTCTCAGCACCTTGGTGCATACTCTAGCTTCCGAATTTTTAAAAATAATGTCTCTTTTGGGCGCTTATTCCCTTGATTATTCTCTCTGCAGAATGGCAGACATAAACAGGTTAAAATTTTTCTAATCTTCACTCTGCCGTCGTGGTCGTGAGCAATATGAGGGCAAGAGCATACTTCGTGTAGCAAATTGGGAATTTTATACTTATTTATCGACTACATTTGAGAATGACTTTTGGATATTACGCGTTAAGAGGAAAACTAATTAAAAAACCGAACAACCGTGCTTGTCAGCCGCAGTTATGGAGCAACCAACAAATGAGCGCTGAAGCTTAATTTGTTCCCTCTTATATTGCTCACGACTGCATTCGTGCAGTTTGTTCTGCTACGCACCTAACGCCGAACAGTCTTAGCGTATTTACCCGGACGCAATGGAGCCCGATTGTAACTCGAGGGTTGCTTCTACCGGTGCGGGAGAGAAAAAAAAATTTAAATAATTAATAATATTGGTTCAATTACAACGCGAGGGTGACTTTTCACTTCTCGCGTCTCATTCAGTAAATATGATAATTAGTGCACATTTAATTTGATGGCGTAATTATAGCAGATCTTTATTTACCACGGCATCTCGCTTTGTATCGTGACTATGCATGTACAGGTGAGAGTACTTTGAAAGAGAAAAATGATCTCGGATTCAAGAAATAAACTGATTGTTACTTGTGCATCAAACTTGAATCATCTGTCTTCAAAACTAAAAAAAAAAACACTATGATGGTAAAAGAAAAAGAATATGATCACTCGTGCGGTAAACCTGGATGGGATTTTCCGTTTGAATCTGCACCAAACCCTGGCCAATCCTCCACGTGGGTATGTGCCATCGTATTTCAAACAACAACAACAACAACAACAACAACAACAACAACAACAACAACAACAACAACAACAACAACAACAACAACAACAACAACAACAACAACAACAACAACAACAACAACAACAACAACAACAACAACAACAACAACAACAACAACAACAACAACAAGGACCAAACCCTGGCCAATCCTCCACTGTGGGTATGTGCCATCGTATTACAAACAACAACAACAACAACAACAACAACAACAACAACAACAACAACAACAACAACAACAACAAGGGTAATCGTCGACTGCGTTCTATTAAAGTCTATTGCTTCCACTTGTGCACTGTTCAGTTTAAAAGAAAAGGAACAGCTAAACGAAGTGACAAATGTGGCGAAGTCTTTTTTTTTTAGCTCATTTTCCTTCCTTTTGACGAGTGCTAGTTTTACATTTATCGAAGTGACGAAACGAAGCGATGAGAAAATTGATCCGAGGTTCCTCTTGTACAGTATAGTATATATATCAACGATTCGGTACGCTACGCCGCCGCGATGGCTCACTGGTTATGGCGCTCGGCTGCTGACGCGAAGGGCGCTGGTCGAAATTCGATGGAGGCGACATTTCAGAGGCCTTCACTACGGCGTCCCTCATATAGGCTTAGTTGCTTTGGGACGGTAAACCTCAAATAAACCAAACGATTCGGTACGCTAGCTGTTTTCATGACATTTTCTCGCAAAATGAATTTGCCAGCAGAAGTTCAAAATCTGTTTATGGTTTATGGTGGTTTAACGTCCCAAAGCGACTCAGGCTATGAGGGACGCCGTAGCGAAGGACTCAGGAAATTTCGACCACCTGGGGTTCTTTAACGTGCACTGACATCGCACAGTACACGAGCCTCTAGAATTTCGCCTCCATCGAAATTCGACCGCCGCGGCCGGGATCGAACCCGCGTCTTTCGGGCCAGCAGTCGAGCGCCATAACAACTCAGCCACCGCAGCGGCTTCAAAATCTGTGTATAGGACGGTATTGTAAGGTAAAAAAAAAAAAAAAACTGACGTTACTTTATTTCTTCAATTTTTTTATTTTGCGTAATCCTTTCGTGTTTCGCCGAGAAGCACTCTGCAAACAAAGTAGAAAGCGCTACTGTCCACCAGGGGCCGCTGTGCAACTGCACCGTATCACAGGCATGCGAGTCACGCGATGAGGAGGTTGGAGTCGGGTATCGGAATGCGACGGGAGAAATACAACCGTAAAGGCTTTGGAAACCCGAAGCAGGCGCCGAGGTGGGCTGAGGCACTGCGCACTGATCGAAGTCAGGAAGTAGCACCGGATATATCGGATCAGCTGTCAGGCGACACGGTCGCAAAGCCCGAGCATCCGCCGCCATCGAACCTTTGCACACAAGCATACGTTTTTTTTTCCCCCGCTAAGCAACCACCGAGGCTAAGAAAGCTGAGAGAGAGACCGACGCGGAAACTTTGTCGCATCTAAAACGACCGCCTATACTTTTTTTTCTTTGTCAGTTTTAAATCGGCTTATCAGGGTCAAAAACATGCCGCGACGATAAGAGGCACAAGGTTGAATTTGTGCGTCGGTATGAAGGCGACTTAGAAGCTAAAGAAGGGGCGTAAACATGCAAGGAAGCTCCGTAAGCCTCGCAAAGTGCACCGATTTGTTGCATACTGTAGAAAGTAGGCATGCAGCCACCGCAGTGAAGCGGATCTGGGGTGCGCAACCGTGGGGCATTGATCCCGACAAGGCTGGTTTTATCCTCAGCCGGTGTGGGATCTACATGCAGTGCGGCGAAATGCAAACGACCGCCTGTAGGGGCGACGTCTTCGTCCGCAGGCAGAAGAAATCCAGGTAAATGTATGCACATGTAAACGCGTACCACGAAATTCCCAACCAAGGTACGCGTTCTCCCGTATGCCTCGGAATGGAAAAAAATTCAAAAAGAATTTATTCATCGTTTATACTCATAGTGGTTTGATATAAGCAACATTTTCGGCGGCTTGTTCGGTACATTGCATGCACACTGCCAGGATAGACTGTGTGATATCAGAACGCAGTCATGAAGAGCCCGCTGGCTTGTTTGGTTTGGTTTATTGGGGTTTAACGTCCCAAAGCAACCGGAACCCCTTTCTGGTTAACATACCTGCCTTGCCCTCCTCCTCATCTATCTATCTAACGTCCCAAAGCAACTCAGGCTATGAGGGACGCCGTAGTGGAGGGCTCCGGACATTTCGATCACCTGGGGTTCTTTAACGTGC
Organism: Amblyomma americanum; assembly: GCF_052857255.1. NCBI lineage: Eukaryota > Metazoa > Arthropoda > Arachnida > Ixodida > Ixodidae > Amblyomma > Amblyomma americanum. The sequence continues at coordinate 33,694,345 of NC_135503.1, read as the reverse complement.
ACTGACATCTCACAGTACACGGGCCTCTAGGATTTCGCCTTAATCGAAATTCAACTGCCGCGGCCGGGATCGAACCCGCGTCTTTCGGGTCAGCAGCCGAGCGCCATAACCACTGAGCCACCGCGGCGGCTCCCCGCTGGCTTGTGATTCGCTACACTTTTTTTAACTTTATTAATTTAAAACACCTTGTAGAAACGTATATACCACCGGTGAGCCATGTTAAAGCGTGTAACACGTAGTGAGCGGTAAATCATTTTAAACGGGAGTTGTAGCTCGTACATATGATGCAAATCATTTTCATGTCATGCCTGCGGTGTCACCGCACGGTTCTGTTCACACTCATCACAATGCACGATTAGAATTCTTAGTGCTTGATGATTGCCTGGCTATTATACGCCATGTTGTTTGTAGACGCGTCGAGCTTGCGCTTCCATAGGTTGATAATTTAATGAGCGCTGAAATATGGCCAGAGGTGCGACCGCTTAGTGGTAAAATACAAAATGTTTCATCTTATGTCGGATCCCCCCCCATCCAACTTTACCATTAGGAATGTGAACTACATGAACGTCTACTATGGAAACATGCAGTTCAGTGTCCGTGCGCCGTGAAGTCTCCTCCTAAAACCTCTGTCAAAAATATAAAATACAGAATATAAAAATATGAAAATATAACCTTGGGCAATGCAGTGGAGTTCGTTTTGTATCCTGAGCGTTCAAAATCTCTCAAAGGCTGGAGGAACTCTCGTCCTCTAACAAACAAACAAGCAAACAAACAAACAAACAAAGAAAAGATAATAATAAACAAACAAACAAACAAACAAACAAACAAACAAACAAAAGAATCCTTTTATGGTTGCTCCGAAAGTAGCTGTAAAGCAGAAAGTCGTGCTTGCTCAATGACCCAAGCTCGGCATTAGCAGGGCAGACATAGTCATGTAATATATTGATTTACTTCGCCTTTACAGCGAGTCATTAGCTAGTCGATGATATGGTCTTCGCCGCAGTATACGCACTGTTGACATGTGTGTATGTAAAAGTGCTCTCAGTGCCGGTGCCGGAAAACGTTAGAATGACATTTCATGGCCTCTCTGAATTCCCCGTGGGCCTTCCCGGCTTCTGACTTGGTCAGTGACAGAAACTTTACTTGCCTAACGCTTGGTCACGTACGACACGTCTCTCACTGGTCGCTGACACCACTGACGCTTCTGTTGTTCGACACGCGCGGCACGATTTATTTCCCTTGGGGATGCGAACAAATGCTCTCAGGATTCTTGCGGCCTCCTTTTTAAACGCCTCTGGAGGTCCGCCGTCTTCTCTCGAGGCCATACAGATTCTTTTCACTTCTTCACGCTAGCACAAAATTTCACTGCCTTCATCGGTTTTCGTATTTTGTCTCCGCATGCGGGGGAATCCCTATAATAATAACAATTTATGAAAGCACTTCAGTTTTGTCCCCCCATTTGTGACACAAACATGCTGCTACTCAGCCTACGCCTTTAGGAGAGTATAGTGATCTCCGAAGTTAGGCTGCCGCATTCACGTGAGATGCATAGAAGTCTTGACAGCGAGTTATGTCGATGTGTAGCATGAACATGTGTAGCACATGTTCATGCTACACATCGACATAACTCGCTGTCAAGACTTCTATGCATCTCACGTGAATGCGATATATATATATATATATATATATATATATATATATATATATATATATATATATATATATATATATATATTTATGAAGGGAGCCAACAGTCACCGAAACCAAGGTGCATAGGGGAACGTTAATTTTTTTTTTAATGTGTTATGCTTATCAGTTGGATAATAATTCTTAGATTAATAAATTGCTTAAAGAAAATTACTTATAAAGCAGCAGAAAAAACAACCATGCCGCCGGTGGGATCCGAACCCACGACCTCCGAATATCGCGTCCGGTGCTCTTACCAACTGAGCTACGGCGACGGCTGTCCAATCTGCTGCTCTCGTGGGTATTTATGTTTACTGGGTGTAAGCGAGCCTTGAGAGTGTTCACCAGCGCCACCCTCGACCATAGCGGCGGACGTAGCACGTCCTGTAATACCGCGAGCGTAACGTAGAACGTCATCTAACGGCGAGGGCGGAAACTGTGCGAGAGCCCTCTTATGCTACCTTTTGGCATTAAGACTGCCAGAACCGAGACCCTCGTTAAGCTATCAGCAGACAAGTTAAAGGAAATGAGGGGCCCGTTTGACAAATTTATGAAGGGAGCCAACAGTCACCGAAACCAAGGTGCATAGGGGAACGTTAATTTTTTTTTTTTTTAATGTGTTATGCTTATCAGTTGGATAATAATTCTTAGATTAATAAATTGCTTAAAGAAAATTACTTATAAAGCAGCAGAAAAAACAACCATGCCGCCGGTGGGATCCGAACCCACGACCTCCGAATATCGCGTCCGGTGCTCTTACCAACTGAGCTACGGCGACGGCTGTCCAATCTGCTGCTGACGTTCTACGTTACGCTCGCGGTATTACAGGACGTGCTACGTCCGCCGCTATGGTCGAGGGTGGCGCTGGTGAACACTCTCAAGGCTCGCTTACACCCAGTAAACATAAATACCCACGAGAGCAGCAGATTGGACAGCCGTCGCCGTAGCTCAGTTGGTAAGAGCACCGGACGCGATATTCGGAGGTCGTGGGTTCGGATCCCACCGGCGGCATGGTTGTTTTTTCTGCTGCTTTATAAGTAATTTTCTTTAAGCAATTTATTAATCTAAGAATTATTATCCAACTGATAAGCATAACACATTAAAAAAAAAAATTAACGTTCCCCTATGCACCTTGGTTTCGGTGACTGTTGGCTCCCTTCATAAATTTGTCAAACGGGCCCCTCATTTCCTTTAACTTGTCTGCTGATATATATATATATATATATATATATATATATATATATATATATATATATATATATATATATATATATATATATATATAGAGAGAGAGAGAGAGAGAGAGAGAGAGCCCTCACCTCCTGATATTTAAGGCGACACGCATGCGAGGCTGTGTCGAACAAAAATTTTCCCAGCCCAACCGCATCCTCAACTTTTATGACCGCTAGTACCTTTCTTCAGACGGCTTCAAATACTTATCAATGATAGGTGTTTCATCTCACCAACAAAATTTTTTATCTCTGATGTTTTCTCACAGGGAATTGGCCTTTATACGACGCTCTGCGTCTTGACATTTCATTTGCAAGCCATCAGTCAAACTAATTTGAGATATCAGTAGCAACGAAGTGAATAATTAAGCACAATAATGGGTGACCCCAGAGTGACGGCACAATGTGGCGAACAGCGCAGACAGGCACACGTTATGTTATAAAGCGGTGTCGCGCATAACCATAACGAATGAAAACAGCTTTCGCTAACCCTGTTGACTAGTGAAATTGGACTTAGAAGAAGTTAAGTTTAAGCTCTAAAGCAGGGCCGCTCCTCCACCAGCACTTCCCTAAGTGCAGGGATTTTATAAGCGTGCAAGGTTGGCACGGCGCCCGCCGGAAGCGTCTCTTTCCCTCTCCCCGCGTTGCTCCTGGTGCCCAGCCACCGTTGCCTGACCCGCTTTGGAGCGCAGTAGCAGCACCGCTCTTGCCACGCTTCGACTGGCGCAAGGTGTTCGCTGCCTTGAGGCGGAAAGCGAACCGTGACCTCGCCGCGAGAAAGTGCCAGCGGGCGGTCATGCCACGCTGGGCGCCACAGCCGCCGCTGCTGCCTCCGCAGTAAGCCGTGCGCGTCGGCTCAGCCATGCCCCGATGCAGGAGGCTTCCTCGCGCCTAGTCACCTGTGCGGGCCCCGCTGCACTGGCGGTGAAAGGTCCGCGTACGTCGTGAGATGTTCGCCGACGGGAAACGAGAGACGGAACGTCGTTCGGACGACTTCATGTCCTCATACCTTTATCTGAACAGTAGTCCTACACTCTGCAGGCCACTTTCTGTGACCAAACAACAGGTGCTACCAGCGCGAGAAGAAGGCTTCCGCAAATGCTCGGTCCTCACTCGCGTTTTGTTTAAAGGCAGCCAAACTGGTCCCAAATGCCGCCTCGTCCTGCCTGTAGCTTCCGAATGCACATTCGCAGGGAGTTAGTTCTCCGCCAGCGAACAATGGCGCAACCCGTTTTCGGCACAGTGACGCGTATAGAGTTGTATTCAAGGAGCCTGGGAGTATCGTCTGTACGCGTGCACGCCTTTTGAAAGCAGTTTCACGGTGTCTCGCGAAACGAGGAGCTAACGGAGCCAGCAAATAAGCAGCGCACTTGCGAACGATACGGAGACAGCGACGAGACCGTGCCGCGGGCCATTTTCACAAATCGCGAGCGTAACCAATGATCTAACCTCCCTTTACCCCGGCCACCAAAATCGTCTTCACTCTCTCCTCCTTAACCACAGCAGCCCTCTTTCCTCCTCCCTCGTCCAGCGCTCTGCTACCAGTTGATCTTGTTCGGCCCTCCTTTTTCTTTTCCCGGAAATCTTCGCCAAACAACCCGGAGGCAAGAACAGGGCGAAAAGCAAAAACGGTCTGGCGCAGCAGACAGCAAAGGAGCATCTAGTTGGCGCCGAGGTTCGCGTTTTTCTGGAAGAGCGGAGGGCGGGAGCATTGAGGTTGGGGGGGGGGTAGGGGGAACGAAGCGTGGAAGTCAGCAGCGAGAAGGGAAAGCGTCTTGATGCGGCGCGCAACAAGGCCCGGATTACATCGAAACGCGCGGCCTTAAAAAAAAAAAAAGGAAAAGAGAGGGGGATGTGAAAGTGGGGGAGAGAGTGAGTAGGGGCCGTGGCGGGGCGGCGGCGGTTCGGTAAAGGAGCGGCGCAAACGAGAAGCAGCAGCAGCAGCAGTGCCAGGGCGAAAACCAGTGTCTAGTTTCCGTTTGACGCCGCCGAGTGAGGGAGAGCGACGCCGGCAAGGGCGGCATGTCAGAGACGCGGTGAAGCCTCTGCTGGGGCTGTTCCGAGTTCCCCTCCCTAATGATAGGTCCGCTAACAACGTCGGCCCGGCAGCGCCCCCTGAGTCCAGGACTGCAGAGGAGGGCCCCCCGCTGGCCGACGCAGTTGGCCTGGAAGGCAGCAGCGCCAGCATATCTCTCCGCCGCCACCGCCTCTGGATCGCCTTTGCCCCAGCAACGGCCCCCGCTACGTCCTGGGCTCCCGCCGCCGCGCCTTCGTTACGGTCGGAACTTTTTTTCCAACCGGCGGGCGGTGCTCATTTGTTTGACCGCCGGGAGCCGGTGGCAAGAAACGTTTACAAGACGTCTATGCAGGAGACGGCACGGGGCGCAGTCGCTCCTTTGTGTCGAGCTCTTTTTTTTTTTTCAACGCGCAAGCTGGTGGTTACACCCCTTTTTTTTCTTTGTTCACTCCAAGGTGATGATGATGATGGCGGCCTGGAATGGCTGTAGAGGTAGCAGACTGCCCGGCTTCTGCAGGTTTAGGTCAATGCGAGCACGAGACTAGGTCGCCCCGCAGAAGGCAAGGAAAAAGCAGCTAGAGCGAGGAGGAGCGCGTTCGAAAGCCATTCGGAAAGAAACATTGACGCTTTCGGCGATTAGGCCATTAATTCTACAGCAGTGCGCCTGTAACGGAGCCGGATATTTGCTAGGAAAAGCGCTCTGGCTGTGCGGTTCTCCGTCTAGAAAAGAGAAAACTCGTTTTGTTCGCAGGGTTGGTAGTCGCTGCCCGCGCGTGCTTGCGGCGAACGCGTCGCCGTTGGGCTTTGCGTTGGTCATTAGTACCGCTATTTCTCGTTTCGTACTCGCGATTACATTTTTTGCCACGCGACTGATTGGCGCTTAGATATGCACGCGAGAGAGGCAAATAAGAATGTCTTGACTCCCATAGCGAGAACTCAATGTAGTATAGAGACGTCACAGTAAGTAACTGCGGATTAAGTTTGACGAGGCAAGTTGAGCTTAACTCTGCAGAGACTTCAGTAATTGTGCATTTGTCTTTTTTTTTATCTCAGCTCTGTTTGAGTCACTGTACATCATAATTAAAGCTGTGAGCTGGCCGGGTCGTTGCTTCCTGCAAGGTTGGTGAGACGTTTCTGGCCAGCGCTAGAAGAAAAGAAAAAAAAAGTCATATGACCGAGGAGTAGTGAAGGCTAGGGCTGCTCATAAACTGAATTTGTTATTAAAAGCAGGTAGCGGAACTCAAATTCAGCCGCGCCTAATATTTTTCATTTTTTCTGAAGTGCTTTTTTGTGCGCAGGCGACCGTACGTCTTTCCATGCTTTCTTTCTTGTGTGTGTTAACACAGTATTAGTCTTCATGGAGATGTTAGCAGCGCAAAAACTCAGACATTTTTCCGTCAGGTCGTTGTTGCCTTATTTTACTGCACGAATGCGGCAAACGCAGTCGTGAGAAAGATATACAACTCCACCGTGAAAGACAAGGCACCTTTGCCTCGGAGTTCTTCGCGGGGCACACTAAGACAAAAATGCTTTCGTTTTATTTAGGTTATATCAAATGAAAGCCTGTCTTGCTCAAGCGTATAGCCTCTGTTCTAACAAACTTGCGTGCTTAATCAACTCAGGGCATAACTATACAACTGCGTTTCATTCAAGTTGCGAGCATTGACAAGGGACACGTCGCCATGGCATTCCAAAGGCATTCACCCCAAAAAAATATACAGAAACAAAGAGGCAGACGCTTATTACATTTCCTCTAGCTAACAAGGCTCGCCCGAAATCCTTTCCGCGCTGATTTGCTGTTCTGTATCTTTTTTTGCTTTTCGTGGAGCCTCACACAGAAAAGTTGTCCCCTCTCTTCTGTCCCTGACGGTGAACAGCAATGAGCTTACGAAGGGTTCTTCTAAAGGAGGAGTGGCTTTGTCTTTCAATATAAATTCACTCCGTCGTGGATAATAAGATGAGGGACTCCGATTCAAAGTGGCTCAACAATATATGCGAAAAAAAAAATCGAAAACGCGTCGGATGTTTCCGTGCGTTTGCCCCGAAGAACGGGCTGCTTAAATGCAGAGATGTATTTTACCTGCGCGAGCACACACTCACAGGTGCACACGTACTATTCTTGAGCAGCATTTTCATCTCAGCTGTTTCAGAGACCACACCCTTATAAAAATGGTCTATAGACTGTCTATAGACTTATAGACTCTATTGCCTTCCTATAGATATTTATTTTTGTCTATTCATAGTCTATAGACTGTCTATACACAAAGTCTACTGTGGCCCTATAGATTGTCTATAGACTGTCTATAGAATTTGTATTGTCTATTCTCATGGATTCCTCTATAGACAGTCTATAGACTTTGTAGGCATAACTCTATGGACAGTCTATAGACTGTCTAAAATATTGTAAGGGATGCAGGGGTGCAAGCTACCAGTGACTTCATTTCCTTCGTCTCACGTGATGGGACTGTTATTGTCACTGTACTGCGGGCAGTGATCGCACTCTGCCAGTCAAGACTTTTGGTTCCAAAATGATTTACCATACTGTAACAAAGCGAAAGCCCAGACCAAGAAAGAGGAAAGACAGCGCAGCCTGGCAAATTCGAACCAACTCGCCCAGCCTCTTGCCCTCCAGATCCAGAGTTCCACATTCGCCCCAACTGATGGGCTGCAACTGAGCATCGTTATGAAAACATCGCGCTTGGCCAAATAAACATTCCGTTGAAAGTAACGCAAATGAGAAAATTCGTATTTTACGGCTTCATACTGGCGAATCATTTGGATGGCATTAGCTTGTTTGCTCGATAATTGATTTCTTTCGAATACATTCAAATACCTGGAACTAATCGCAAAAATTGATGAGTATATACGCAGAGCAGCAGGTCTAGGTGCTCGTTTACCAACAGAAAGCTGTCAAGTATACTGCATGCTAACGAACTTTGAAGCGCCTGGTTGCGCCCGGTGGTTTCATTTTGCCCCCGCGTATGACAGTTCATTAGATAACTGTCGCGCGCTTGATATATTATGCGAAAAACTACAGCAACGCTTTCCGGAACCGTTGTCTGATTGCTGCAGATGCGAACAACGTGAAGGCGCAAAGAAAAAAAAAACACCACAAATAGAGCTACCAATATGAATGGAGAGCATGTAATTGAGCTTCCAAAATACATGATATGTTTTTGATTTAAGCAATCAAAGATACAAAATATTAAATGTCATGTACGAAGCTGATATTGGTTAAGAAAGTATTCGTATCAGACGAGTATGCGATGCGGTGTGTAATTGCTGGCGTCATAGGTCAGTCAGTCAGTAAGTCAATCAATCAATCAATCAATCAATCAATCAATCAATCAATCAATCAATCAATCAATCAATCAATCAATCAATCAATCAATCAATCAGTCGCTCGGTCAATTATTTACCGAACTGTGGCATACTGCATACTCGCTACACAGCTGTACGTACCCTATCACAGCAGCATTGTTTCACAAACCGATGACCAGCTAATCGGTTAGAGCATTCATGACCACTTAAAGCTGCGATGGAAAATTCGACATTTGACGCACTTCACGGCCTTAGATAGAATGCATTCCGAATTCCCTGTGGATGCATGATGCATGGTAGGGAAGCCTTTACAATTTCCAGCAACTATAAGAGCAGACGGAATAACCACGTTCCTCCAAGCTTGTTGTTCCATTGGTTAATCTGTCCCTATTCTACATTGACTATTTAATATAGCTGGGCTGACAGCACTGCACGGTCATATTGGAACGAACCCTTCGGCAACGCTATTTAATTTCGTCGAATAGGTTGTAGTTACACTGGCATCGACGAATCAAAACGAACGACACAGCGGATGGTAATTTTTCGCTGTTGTTCTACTTCGATTCGACGAAGTTGCGTACGCTGACACAGGTCGAAGCAAGAACGCGACACAGGCGCCGTGAAAACCTTGAAAAATCCAGGCCCTACTCATCATCAGCACATCAAAATGTTTGATATATAGCACATGTACGCTCGTGATAGAAAGAAAAGACTGGACCATAATGGCCTTTCGATGTCATGGATCGTTAGGACCATCAGCAGCTTTCAACAAAAGCGTAACCACTTCCTTTTAGAGCGCGTGGCAGGAAAAAGAGCGGTTAGTGGCAATGATGCTGTAGATAATAAACGAACTTGCTTCCGAACCGTCCATCGCCTTTGAGGTCTACATTTCTACCAGTTGATTTCATTTGGGTTTTATAGGGTTAAACGTCCCAAATCGATTCAGACTGTGAGGGAATCCGTAAGGGAGGGCTTTAGATAATTTCGACTACGTGGGGTTCTTTAACGTGCACAGACATCACACGGTCCTCTACCATTTCACCTCCATTGAAATTCGACCTGCGCGGCCGGGTTCGAACCCACCTCTGTCGGGTCAGCAGCCGAACATCATAACCACTGAGCCACCCCGGCGGCTGAAAGTTGGTTTGTCGTAGTCACAAATACGAATGAACGCAATATACCGGAAGTGAGTGGTATTTGGAAAACAGAAGTAGCCTGTATACTCTTACGTGAAAACTTAAAGGGCCACAGAAATGGGTGTTTGAGCTTGGCTTTAAAATGTTTGCACTATGTAGAGTACAGGCCACCGAGCGTTCATGCCGCTTACGTGACCTCAAAAGCGAGCGGGAAATTTACACTACATTTTTAAAAATTCCCGCTTTCGCACCTCGCAGCGACGCGTGGTGCCGGGCTTTTGCGCGAAAATCTGGCAGACGACGTCACATCTTGCAAATGACGTCAGCAGCCGGGAGCAATCATTGGTTCGCAGCGCCAAATTCTTGCAGACGTCACGTGCTACCGCGGCCGCGGCCACTCCGCGCGCTCCGCAGCCGGCGGAGGTAGGGGAGGGGCCGAGTGAGTGCAACACCCTCTCAATGCTAAGGCCTCTCCACCGGCCGCGTGACGTCACGCCAAGGGACCGTGCAGGCCCCGCGCTCCGCGATTTCAGCGCGCCGCGCCCGTCTGCACTATTCGGGTACTGCCGTACGTAGCTGCCTTATAAGTGATTCCTTCATTTTCATTTTTGTCGTTGCTGCAGAAAAGAAATTCGCTAGTTTGTGCGCGCCTTAGGCTATCATTTTATCTGCTTTATATATTTTTTTTATTGCAGAACACCTTATTGTCAAGAAAGTTCGAGCTGCTAATACAGTTTTTTATAATAAACAATTTAGCATACGGCCGCCAATTTCGCATTATTGGTCATTATAATAAAAAATTGATTAGTTAATTTCAATTAATCATCTAATTATTAGGTTCTATCACGTACATGATGTCTGCCGTGCGGTAAAATCCATCCGCACAGACCGCACATGCGTATATCTAGTTGTTAAAGTAGAAGTTCGTGAACATTGAAAAAAAAAACACCGTCTACTGCGCATTGTGTTAGTTTTATTCTGTATTGTGTTTTGCTTAAAGCTTTCACACACAGCAATAATGACACTCACAATAATGTTGCGCTGTTGAGTATTTGTACAGCTAATCTGACCCTTACAATAAAAAACGACGAGACACCAGCAATGAAGTGTGCGCAAAGCATTTTTATTGCTTGGGAATAAAACTTACTTCTTCTTAAGCGTTGCTGCTTTCCGGGCTGCGGCCTTCTGCTGCGCATTGTCTTGTATGGCATCATTTCTTAGTTTGCAAAAGTTGTTTAGAACAACGTTGGTTGCAACGCGTACTACCAAGCGCAGGAGAGTTTGTGCAGTGTGGCCATTTTCACATGTCTCAATGTCGTGTTCGTCCAGGAGGGAAATCGTCTGTGAAATCACGACACCACGTTGATTTCTACAGGAGAGAAAATCTTCCGCGGTTGCTCCAAAAGACAACTTCTCTGCAACTAGTTTAGTCATCAGTACCATGTGAACTGTGCATGGCTGGGGAAACTTCAGCCCTCCTCTCGACAGGTTAGCTATCATGGCAGTATTTTCCGCTTCGATCTCTCGATTTTCAATCACCAATGTGCTGAAGCAAGCAGAACATGAAAGCTTCTTTAAAGCAGCATGAGCAGCGTATCCTGCAATGTAGACAATAGCATCCATGTCAGAGTGGGCGTGTGTAATATCGTCGTCGCTGACAGCCACAGAAAAGTTGCATGGGACAAGATCCTCACTTACGTCTTCAAACTCTGTTTCCTCGCGTGGAAATGTCAAAAGTTTTTGAAGACGAAGCTTCTTCTCACATTCGTAGAGCTGACGCACGGAAATGTGGTACTGTGATCCTGCCAGCTGGCGGTAACGGCCGAACCGGTCTTCTAGCGCATCCGTCTGAAATTTGCCCAGCAGTACGTACTTGAAGTGAAGTTCTTCTAAGCAGTAGCGCGAGAGTTCTACCAGAGAATAGCATGTCAGTCGCAAAGCACTGTGAGTCTCTTTCGTCAGCGAGCCACTGGTGATGTTTATTCTTGCCCAAGCGTCCAACCAGTCCACAACGCCGCTCAGGAAAGCTAACTGTGTGTCATCAACAGACCTTACAGGGTCTTGCATGCTGTCCCTTAGCCTCTGGCCTTTGCAAGGGGTCTTAACATTGACTATTTGCCACCATGTGAGGATAACGTCAATGAAAAGAGCAGTCGACTCAGCTTGAGGAATCTTGAACGCGGAACCATGTGTCCTGAGGGCATTTGAAACAAACTGATTAATGACGTCGAGAGCGAGCTTTACATTTTGCCGCTCCATTGAGGTTGGATTCACGGCTTTTGCGTTCAGTCTGTAAGCAGCCTTCACAAGCGACGTCTTCTCTGAAGAATAAAGCTGCCGCACAGCTGCGAAAGAAGCAGCTTTCATACGAGGAGGCCCTTCGGGCATTGCTCCACTCAAGTCCATTTCAGGGAAATAGAGGCATGTTCCAGGGTTTTTCTGGTTAATCCAATTGTTCCTAATGCACTTCAAGAGATGCACAGGATCGACCACGTAGAAAAGAGGGCGAGCGTTATCGGCTGGATGGGGATAGACAATGCTCACCTGAGGACTTGTAGCAAATAACGACATCATCTTGCGGTTCAGAGCATTGTTGTCCGTTATCACAGCGATAATTTTGAGCCCCATTTTCTCAACATTAATGATTATGTTCTTAGCATGCTCGTGCAAAATTTCTGCGCTCAGTTTGCTCACAGGTAATATGTGAATGACGTCCTTGTTTGCAGAAAGGAGTGATTGTACCATGAACACATGGGCTGTTGTTGCTGGTTCCGTTGAATGAACCGACGATCCTACTATTGTGCCCCCTTTGTAGTCGAAGTATGGTTTTATGTGGATCTCATCGATCATCAGGGTCACTGTCTTCTCGTGGTCTTTCATTGATTTGACTCGTTCTCGGATGTAGGAGAGACAGTGCGGTTGATTTTGCTCCACAAGAGGGTCAGCTTTGTAATTTGAGCAAACACGGCGCAGTGTGGAAGGATGGGGCAGAATGATTCTTGATGCAGCTCTTGTGAAGTGATATGCGTGAGGAGAAATTGAATTCAAAATACTGGCGAATACCAGCAGCTCTGCGCTATACACATGCTGTTTCGCGAGGAGAAGCTCTATCTGCTCAACCAGAAATTTCAGCAAAGAAGACTGTTCTTTCGTCGTATCACTGTCCTCAATGAGGTCTGCAAGCAGTGAACCGACAAACTGCAATACTTTAGTATGTTTCGACTCTTTCGTCACCTCAGGTATATTATGCAAGCCTATCTCGAGTTCTTCTAGCAGCAAGGACAGGCTGGAGGTGTCGCATACTTGAGCTGGCAGAATCCTGCCTGAAGGAAGCGACAGAAGCTTCACTCCATTCAAGAAAACAGAAAGTGACAGATCAGGGAGAACTACCAAGGCGCATTTCACATTAGGTGAAGGATCATTCTCGATGAGAAGGAACCTAACGCACTGCTCATCGACAGAAACGGTCCAGAATTTCGTGTTGCAGATTCCAGGCAACTTAGATTTGAACTCCTCGTAAGATGAAACTTTGTTTCTTTTCTGTTCAAGCTCATTAGACTGAAGTGACTTCCTCATAGCCTCCTGCAAAGCAGCGTTTTCCCTTCTTGCTTTTTTCGTCTCTGGCGATTCACTCCGTCCAGGCGTTGAGGACAAGTATTTTGGGCAGTTTGGAAAAACAGAAGGCGCAGCATCAATCTTCAACTGTAGCCTGTCACGCTTCACCTCTATTATTTTCCCTGTCAGTTCATCTTGGTGTGACAACGTCGTAATGAAGTCGCCTGCGTGGAAGTGCAGTTCACACACCTGCACGAGAAAATGAAGCAAGGCCATTCGCCATGACTCTCCATTGCCTAAAACACTAAGTAAAAAGAGTCTGAATAGTGAACAGCTTTTACATATTTACACAGCTTTTACACAAGCCTTATGCACATCCACAGAACTAAATGCTTCCTGGACAATTCATACATAAGTGTAAGAAGTGATATCATTGCCTACAAAGACAGCATGCCTTTCCGGGAGCGACAGCAATATTTCAGAGTCTTACCCTCGAATGCTCTGTAGGTGTGAAATCCTTCCGTGGAATGGCTCGCAACCAGGCTTTTCTTCGTACTTCGTCTCTTGGGAAGCAATAAACACGTACTTTGGGACCATTCTGGTAGTTCCCGCGGCACCCGGGAACACAGCACCGGCCCATGTTTCACGAAGTTGCACTCGCTACACGGCAGGCAATCAGTTTCCCATTCGTGCGCTAGCACAGGTACGCACGCCACACAAGAAACGGCCACACGAAACAGACACAGCCGTGCGAGGAGCGAACGGAAATGCACCCAACGCCAGGCTGAAAGACTCAAGCAGCAGCTAGACGCTCACTGCAAGACTGCGTTCGTGTCTGTGCTTGCCCGGGCAAGCGCGAGCACATCGAGGGAGACAACCGAGCGGAGCGGAGCCGCGCTTGGTGAGCAGCCTGACCGGACACTTGGCGTGACGTAGCGCGTGTGGAAAGGAGGGCCTGGAGAGGCCTGAAGAAAGTATTTAGAGGGTGTTGGTGAGTGGGGCCGGCGGAAGAGCGCCGCCGTTTTGGAGTGCGAGAGGAGAGGGAAAGGCGCGAAGATGCGGAAGTTCAAATTTCGTCTGCATATAACTCAGCTTCCTCAAAACGCATTGAAATAATTCTTGCTGGGGGATAATTATGAACCGTCGTCTTTTAACATCCCAGGCATATCGCACCTTTATTGAGACCCCCTTTCTGGGCCCTTTAAACTTCACATTCCACGTAAAGCTTGCTCAACGAAATCCTTATTCCTACTTCCGCCTGTCTTTTCAGGCATGACGACAAGCGCTGTTTAAGCGAACGCACTGGCAATCATAAAATGAGTAATCAGTCGACTCTCTTTTTTTTTTCCTGGTTTTCACTACTGCAGCAAACGGCTTCAGGCACCTACGAACACCGACCGTCTTGCAGACCGGGAAGTTGGCTTTGCGCTAAAGAGGAAACGATCTTCTTTGCTTCTTTCTCGGGCCAGCTAGGCCATGCCCACCAGCCAGGTCTGGTTCTCCAGCTGGCCGAAGATTTTTCCTTGTCAAGCCCCGTATCTCATTGCAATATACGCTATACCAAGACCCCGATGCCTGCAGGCTCTGAAGTAAGCTGCAGACCCTTTCAGGACACGCGAAACAACTTCCTTGAACACTTTATCTCGCTATACTTAATTTCCTGTTATGAGGATCGATGTGGAAGCTCCTAGTCGCTGCGGGTGAGAGCTTGACGAGTCGTACACCCGGCAGTACGATGTTCTTGTATGTGGCGTTCATACGTTCAAGATGCCCGTTAGCCTAAAGGTGAACTACTGAGAAACAATAAACAATTCGGGCTAAATACTGGGCCACTTAATTGACGGCACATCATCCAACCAAAAGTAGAATTTTCATGCACCCACTTACGTGGTGGAGAGGGTAAAACGTTTGTCTGGAACACGCGATATGTGGCGATAAAATTTGGTTACAAATGGCCTGAATGTAAGCATGTGCAGTTAGACTCGTAGCATTTAATCGCCATTTTTTTCCTTCCAGGTTGCAGCGGCTTTGGGGGCTGCGGAACACACAGTTCGGTCGTTCTAGACATGTGTTTTACCCCCTGTACGAAGCATCACAGCGCTGGTTCCCGTATATACGTTACGAAATGGTGGAGTGCAGTACCTTCTCAAAGCTATTTGATCATACCTAACGTGACACTGCATTGGGCTCCCATATGAAAACCCGGTACTGTCACGCTACCTGCGGTGCACATAGAAACTACTCAGTGACGTTTGCAAAGCATTTCCATGATGCCTTAAAGAATTAAGTTGTAGTGCGCGGCAAGTAGCTGCCCACCCTGCCCACAGATGGCGCTTCAGTCTGTTTGCCTCCAGAAACTAGGGAGAATTCGTGCCCGGTTTTTTTATTCGGAGTTTCTGTTATTGAGAAAAGTAACAACTCCGTGCGATGTACAATATGCCGATCACACCATCGCGCAACGGTCATGCAGAGGTCATGAATGGGGTCTTGAGCGCCGTACTGTGAGGCTATAGAACCGAGGCTTGCCACATGTATTGGTTCCTAGCGGTGTGTTTTGTACGTCGGTTCTTCAAAAAGGAGAAGGAATATTGCAGTAATTTTATTTCATGCTCTGCAGCGCTGGCAGACAATTGACAGCCACGAGAACGAAGTGGCGCTTTTCTGGTATCTGTCCCTTGTTCCCCAGCACTGCCGACCACGATATATGACCAACAATCACTAGCTAAATAGCATGTGTAATAGTCGCAGGCTTTCATTTATTGCAAAGATTGAAAAAAAAAACTGTTTCATCGAATTCTGTGAGCTAATTTTTTTTATAGCTAATGTAATGGAAATCACAAATATCAAGGCACTAGCCAATAAAATACTCGCACCTTTATTGCCTGCGCTCTAAATTATGCTTGTTGTTCAGCGTTCGTTATGGAAAATTATGTAGTAGCTGCCGCCGTACTGTGAGGCAGCAGCGGAGTTGTGAAACTCGTTTCGGCATCGCAAAATCAGCACAGTCACGTCGTGTGAACAACGTACGACGACGATGACATTCGATTCGTTAGATGAGCTTGATATGTTCACAAATGCTTAGCAGATGCATTCGAAGCAAGAAAAGCGCACCGGGCGTCTTACGTCAATACGACACACGCAGCATTACACAATATACGAGATGCTTTTAACCAAGAGTGCTTGATGTATCATCTAGCAAGAATACGCTTTTCTCACTTTGTGTTCACCCTGAGGAAAAGGAAACCCGAAAAGTGGCGTGGACAGCAGAAATGTCGCCTCTTCTGCGCACTCTCAAAACGTTCGTACTTTTCGCGGTGAGAACATCCGGAAGGTTTGCCGTAACGGTTATAACGAACCTTGCAGTTTCATACACCTGCGAGCGGCAGGCATTTGCTAATTCCTGCGCACCCTGAGGATATCGAATGTTGCATTAAACTTGCAGTGGATTGAGGAGGTTGAAAAGGAACAAAAAACAGTGAAAAGAGCTGCCATACCGCGCATCGGAATGCACCGGCGCATCCGGTGGCCTTTGTATAAAGAACCAAAAATAACCGAAACAGAGTTGGGAGTGAAGCAACGAAAAACGACGCACCGATCAGGTAACGCACGTGCGGAGAAGAGGCGAGAACGAGGAGGAAAGGGGTTCGTGTTGTGCAGGCTCAAGAATCGCACGCACGCACGCACTGGCGCAAACAACACACAACGGCCTCTCTTCGGAGGAGAGCGCGCGTGTACGGGCTTCAGTTCCAGGGGAGAACTCTTCGGCTCGACCTGAAAGGATAGTGTCATTCCATCCACCCTCCACACCACCTCCTCCCACCCTCCTCCATCCTTCCTTCAAGCCCGCGACTACCACTCCTCCTCCTCCTCTGGTTTTCGCCCATCCAGCAACGGGCTTCCTCATTATGTGCTGTCGCCCCCCTCCCCTTCCGCTTTGTCGTCCGAGCATCTCTCTGCGCGTTGCGTTGGGCCTCCCCCGTCCTCATCGCGGCATCGCAGCTGCTCGCCGCCGGCCTACACTGCCTACGCACTCGCACGCGGCTGGCGCTGAGCTGCTCAAGTTTCGAAGCGGCCGGCCGCCGCGTCGCATGGAGCGAGCGACGAGGCTCAAATTTCGGAGCTCGTTTCTCGTACTTGCCGGGCGTCGCCTCCGCCACATCTTTCCTTCTTCCTTTTTCTTCCGTTTCGTCCGGGCTACTTTCGCGGTGGTGTAGGTTTTTCTTTTTTATCATTTTCATTCCCTCCGCGCTTTGTTCCCACTGCGGGGGCGTGCTGTTTTACAGGCGCTCGTACCCTATCGAGCTCCTCGGCCGGGAGCTTCTCGACTTTCAGGTCTCTCTTGTCCTGTTTGTTCGTTAGTTGCTTTTCTTTTTTTACTGCGCCGTTGATTCTGGTTTTAGGTAGGCCTTTAATGACGCAAAAAGCGGATGCGAAGAAAATTCTTTTCGCGTACTTTCTGCTTGGTGCACGTGTTAGGCCCGCTTCACATGCTGCGACTGGACCGAAAATATTCGGTGTAGTCGGTGAGGACGCAGTGCGATTTTAGGTCACTGCTTTCACATGCAACACCAACACAACGAACTCGTGTCGGACGGACAGGCAAAGTTTTGCATAGGCAACCCACTATTAGATGCGACAGAAACGTCACACGGAATGTGCTGATGATTTCATGACCAACGTATTTTTAGACGCAAGGCAATATTTCGCATGTTTTGATTAGGATAAGCAGTTTTGCTTCCACCGCGGGAACAGCTCCCACGTGACCTCACGCCGTCTCGGCGCTCCCCAATGGTCAGTCGCAGAGCGAACACACCGACACTGCGACTGAATTCCAACCGGACGGAACTCGATCGCAAGCCTGCGACTAGACCGACGGCCCTCCCCAGTCGCAGACCGGCGGAATTCGCAGTGTCGCAGGAGAAAATCGCATGCATGTGAAACGGGCCTTAAGCGAGCAAGCAGGAAGCTTGGTTGTGGGAAAATCCATCCATCCATCCATCCATCCATCCATCCATCCATCCATCCATCCATCCATCCATCCATCCATCCGTCCGTCCGTCCGTCCGTCCGTCCGTCCGTCCGTCCGTCCGTCTGTCTGTCTGTCTGTCTGTCTGTCTGTCTGTCTGTCTATCTATCTATCTATCTATCTATCTATCTATCTATCTATCTATCTATCTATCTATCTATCTATCTATCTATCTATCTATCTATCTATCTATCTATCTATCTATCTATCTATCTATCTATCTATCTATCTATCTATCTATCTATCTATCTATCTATCTATCTATCTATCTATCTATCTATCTATCTATCTATCTATCTATCTATCTATCTATCTATCTATCTATCTATCTATCTATCTATCTATCTATCTATCTATCTATCTATCTATCTATCTATCTATCTATCTATCTATCTATCTATCTATCTATCTATCTATCTATCTATCTATCTATCTATCTATCTATCTATCTATCTATCTATCTATCTATCTATCTATCTATCTATCTATCTATCTATCTATCTATCTATCTATCTATCTATCTATCTATCTATCTATCTATCTATCTATGTTGGTGGTTTTTTCTCTTTTACTCTGTTCATTCGCGTCAAATAAATCGCTAGTAACTTAGGACTGCGGTCAGCGATATCGCAGTTGTGCTGTAGTGTTTGGGGCCATGTTGAAGGCCGTGGTGAATAAAAATACAACTGGAGGGGTCACTTAACCTTGTTACGTCTCGCCTACAGCGCGCGGTATAGCCGGCGCGGATGCACCGGATGCCGCGGCTTCGTTCATCGCTGCCGCAACGCCTCCCGCCAAGCGCGTCCAGGCATGTTTCAGTGCCACGTGTCGTCGTGCGTGCGTGTGTGTGTGTGCTTGTTTTGCCCACGCTTGTCAAAGCGCGGCAGCCGGGGAGAGGAGCTCCTCAACTGGGAGGCGAGGAGGTCTGACCGGCGCCGGCCTGGCGGACGCGCCCGTCACGCCTGAACATGTTCAAGCGTCGCCGTATCGGATGACTCTTCCCAAGCCGTTCCCTCTTGCCCTCGACTCCGAGCGTATAAAACGCCGCTGCCCCAGACGCCGGGAGAGCCTTCGATTCCTTCCTTCGAGTAACGTGGTCGCCCTGACCGGCTGCTCTTTTGCGATGCCAGAATAAACTAGTTGTTCTGTTGCCAGTCGACTCTTCCTTTGCCGGGACCTTCGGATGTTTCCAGCTTTGCCCCAGGCCGCCAGGCCAACGCTACCCTTGGGGCTTGCTACCCAAATGCAACAACTGGTTGCCAGCGGTGGGATCCCGACAACGGAGGCCAGCAGCGAAGATATGCGGTCAACTGTATGCTGAGCAGCACAACGACCATCCGGGAGCAGTGCAACGAGCCCTGTGTGATGACTGGTTGCCTGCAGCGGAACGACTGCGCTGAATTCGTGGCTGCGAGGTTTGGTGAGTGCGGGACTTTCTTCTTCTGAGTTTTGCCAGGCTTTTGTTAGTGTCAGAAACAGAGCTGGTAATTGTGGTTGTCGTTGCTGCCGGGTTAGTTTGCGGCAAGACAATAGTAGGCAGTAGAGAAAGCAGCATTCGGAGCAGCCATGGATTTGAAGTCGTTGCGCAAACCGAAATTGCTGGAGCTTGCAAGAGAGTTGGGTCTTGATGTCTCAGACAAACTCAGAAAACCAGAACTGCTAAGGGCGATTCTTGAGTTGGAGGCTGAGGATGACGAGCTGTCGGAATGCCTTGAGACCATTGAGGAGAGGGAACAAAAAGAGAAAGAGGAGCGCGAACGTAAAGAACAAAAAGAGAAAGAGGAGCGCGAACGTAAAGAACA
This sequence comes from Amblyomma americanum, assembly GCF_052857255.1. Lineage (NCBI taxonomy): Eukaryota > Metazoa > Arthropoda > Arachnida > Ixodida > Ixodidae > Amblyomma > Amblyomma americanum. The sequence continues at coordinate 33,674,573 of NC_135503.1, read as the reverse complement.
AAAAGAGAAAGAGGAGCGCGAACGTAAAGAACAAAAAGAGAAAGACGAGCGCGAACGTAAAGAACAAAAAGAGAAAGAGGAGCGAGAACGTAAAGAACAAAAAGAGAAAGAGAAAGAAGAGCGCGACCGTCAACACGCTTTGGAAATGAAGCGTCTCGAGGTAGAGATGGAACGCGCTCGTAATGGAAGTCAGGCACACGGTGCAGGAGAACGGGTATCGTTCAAAATGACTGACCTGATGCGGCCGTTCAAGCTTGGAGAGGACATTGGTTTGTTCCTGGTTAACTTTGAGCGAACGTGCGAGAAGCAGGGGTTCTCTCGGGAAACGTGGCCACAGCGCTTGCTCACTTTGTTACCCGGCGAGGCGGCCGACGTAGTCGCTCGCTTGAAGAGAGAGGAGGCAGAGGATTTCGACCAAGTGAAATCAAGTCTGCTAAAAAAGTACAGGCTGTCAGCGGAGGCGTTCCGTCGGAAGTTTCGGGAAAATGAAAAAGGCAGAAATGAGTCATATACAGAGTTTGCCTACAGGCTTATGTCAAACATGCAGGAGTGGCTCAAAGAAGAGAAAGCGTTTGGTGACCACGAGAAAATTCTGCAGTGTTTCGGGCTAGAACAGTTTTATAGTCGGTTACCTGAGAACGTGCGGTACTGGGTCTTGGATAGGCCAGACGTTAGTACAGTGGCTAAAGCCGCCGAGCTAGCCGAGGAGTTTGTGACGCGTCGGGCTCGCGGAGCTAAGGACGGTCAAAAGGGTGAATTTGGCTCCAAGTCTGAGAGGCCGAAGTTCACACCCATGAGAGCAAGGGGGGACACGCGTAGTGCGGATGCGAGTGAAAGCAGTCCGACCGAACGTAAGGAGACGGCGGCAGCCGAAGCCGAACGCAGAAAGCGGTTCGAGGCGAGGCAAGCGCGCGTGTGTTATACGTGCCAGAAGCCGGGTCACTTTTCGGCGCAGTGTCCAGAAACAAAAAGAGAAGTCGTGTGTTTGTCATTATGTAGCACTGACGAGAACATGAAGCTTCTCGAGCCTTACATGCGAGACTTCCTCGTGAACGGGAAAGAGTGCCGAGTGCTTCGTGATTCCGCAGCTACAATGGATGTAGTTCACACCTCTTACGTAGAACCCGATATGTTCACGGGCGAGTGCGCATGGATCAAGCAAGCAGTGGAAGCTCACAGCGTGTGTCTGCCCGTAGCAAAAGTGGTTATTGAAGGACCTTTCGGAGCAATTGAGACGGAGGCCGTAGTGTCATCTAGGCTGCCCCCCCAGTACCCGTACCTATTTTCGAACAGGTCCGATCACCTCCTGCGCGAGAAGGGGCTTTTGTTTGGTGAGGCTAGCGTTCAGGCCTTAACCAGACCGAGAGTTCGGGAGCTCGCTGCAAAGGCGGTAGTTGCGGGGCCGACGTTGTCGAGCAATGAGAAAGGGTCAGAGGCGCAGCAAGCTGATATTCCGAGCACGTCAGAACTGGATAAAATTGAGCCTGTAGCGCTGAAGGCACCAGGTACTGGAGAGGAAATGCCCGACAAGGGAAAGTTAGAAGAGCTTCCGGTCGAGCTTCCGGGACTAGGCTCAGTGACGAACAGGGAAGACACTGATCAGGTCATTAGTGACTTAATCATTAAAGCACCGCTGTCAGCTGAGCAGAGAACCGAACTACACCAACTCTTACAAGAGTTTCAAGGTCAGTTCTCTGAGAGGCCTGGTAGGACTTCTGTCCTTACTCATGATATAGAACTTACCTCCCCAGAGCCAGTACGATCCAAGGCGTACCGGGTGTCACCCCGCCAGCGCGATATTATGGAGGCTGAGGTAAAGAAAATGCTACAGCTCGGTGTTATTGAGGCGGGTGAGAGTGATTATACCTCCCCTTTGATTTTAGTTGAGGTACCGGGCAAGGAACCTCGTCCTTGCGTCGACTACCGCAGGCTTAATTCTATCACTAAGGATCAAATTTATCCGATCCCTAACATCGAGGAGCGCCTTGAGAAAGTTAGTAGCGCTCAGTTTATTTCCACCCTAGATCTTGTCAGGGGTTATTGGCAGGTTCCACTTACAGAGGAGGCTAGTAGGTATGCGGCGTTCATTTCACCAATGGGAACATTCCGTCCTAAAGTTTTGAGTTTTGGTTTGAAGAACGCGCCATACTGCTTTTCAAGCCTCATGGACAAAGTGTTGCGGGGACAGGAAGAATTTGCTTTACCGTATTTAGACGACGTAGCGATATTCTCCGCATCCTGGTCTGAGCATATGGCACACTTGCGGGCAGTGCTAACCCGCCTGCGCGAAGCGGGCTTGACAGTCAAGGCTCCCAAGTGCCAATTAGCACAGGCCGAGGTTGTCTACCTCGGTCACGTGATTGGACAGGGTCGTCGCCGCCCCTCTGAAATAAAGGTGGCCGCTGTGCGAGACTTCCCGCAACCGCGCACGAAGACCGATATTCGGTCGTTCTTGGGTGTCGCCGGCTACTATCAGAGGTACATCCCCAGGTACTCCGATATCGCGGCTCCCCTGACGGATGCTCTAAGAAAAACAGAGCCCCAAACAGTCGTCTGGAGCGAGACAAAGGAGAGAGCTTTTAGCGCCCTAAAGAGCGCCCTAACAAGCCAGCCTGTGCTACGATCGCCAGACTATACCAAAGGGTTCGTTGTTCAGTGCGATGCTAGTGAGCGAGGCATGGGCGTTGTACTGTGCCAAAGGGACAATGGAGAAGTGGAACACCCCGTCCTGTATGCTAGTCGTAAGCTGACCTGTCGTGAGCAGGCGTACAGCGCCACCGAGAAAGAGTGTGCGTGTCTCGTGTGGGCCGTTCAGAAATTGTCATGCTACCTAGCCGGCTCGAAGTTTATCATTGAGACGGATCACTGCCCTCTCCAATGGCTGCAGACCATATCTCCCAAAAATGGCCGCCTCCTGCGCTGGAGCCTCGCTTTGCAACAATATTCCTTTGAGGTGCGTTACAAAAAGGGGAGTCTCAACGGTAACGCCGATGGCTTAAGTCGAAGCCCCTAACGTAGGAATCCGCCTCAAAGTTGTTGGTTACTGATGTTTTCTTCCTGAGGCAGGATTTTTAACATATTGCTTTTGTTTAGTGTTTCAAAGTGATTATGTGCTTTCTAGTGCAATTTTCCAATTTGTGGACGCGTTCTGAGTGCTGCTTGACTACTGTAAGGAACTAGGCAGTAGTATAAAAGGGGAAAGAGCCTGGCAGAGCTTAGTGAGGGTTGTCTCGTGCTTGCTGACTGAGCGGTTGCGTTTCGGCGTAGTTCTAACGCTTGCTGGAAACGAGCACAAAAATGGCAACTCTCCCGAAGTGACTTTGCAGTGTCCTATGTGATCCTGAACCCGAGAACGAGGCCTTCTCTGTGCGCTGCGCTCAGGCAACGTCGAGGGACGACCGGATTCGTTTACGAGCATCATCGAGCGACATCCCTCTGGACAGCGGATGCAGTCCCCTGACCATCGGGATCTCCTTCTCCCGGCGGGGCGGTCTGTTACGTCTCGCCTACAGCGCGCGGTATAGCCGGCGCGGATGCACCGGATGCCGCGGCTTCGTTCATCGCTGCCGCAACGCCTCCCGCCAAGCGCGTCCAGGCATGTTTCAGTGCCACGTGTCGTCGTGCGTGCGTGTGTGTGTGTGCTTGTTTTGCCCACGCTTGTCAAAGCGCGGCAGCCGGGGAGAGGAGCTCCTCAACTGGGAGGCGAGGAGGTCTGACCGGCGCCGGCCTGGCGGACGCGCCCGTCACGCCTGAACATGTTCAAGCGTCGCCGTATCGGATGACTCTTCCCAAGCCGTTCCCTCTTGCCCTCGACTCCGAGCGTATAAAACGCCGCTGCCCCAGACGCCGGGAGAGCCTTCGATTCCTTCCTTCGAGTAACGTGGTCGCCCTGACCGGCTGCTCTTTTGCGATGCCAGAATAAACTAGTTGTTCTGTTGCCAGTCGACTCTTCCTTTGCCGGGACCTTCGGATGTTTCCAGCTTTGCCCCAGGCCGCCAGGCCAACGCTACCCTTGGGGCTTGCTACCCAAATGCAACAACCTTCACCTTACGGGTATGACGCGACAGCTTTAATGGGTTAATGCCGGTGTATGCAGACTTGGCCATTCTCTGGTTAACGTTCATAGATCTCTGGGAGCCCTCATCCCAATCCTGGCACAATGGTGCAGTGGTTAAGCGATGTGCCACTGCCCTGGGATGGCAGGTGCTGCCACCAATGGGGCTTGCGTGTTGCTCTATCTCGAGACCAATCATTAATTTTTCTGCCACCAGCCACAGTGCGCAGTTTGCTGGCAACGATGGGCAGGTTGTGATGACGCCACAAAGTTACTTGGCCTAGATGGCTCACCTGCCTCCAAGGTTACTTGCCTAGGGATATTTCGTGGATTTTTCGCCCACGGCCAACAACGCCGACAGCAACGTCGGCGCCGGATGTACTGTGAGACGAGTTCCTTAAAACTATTGCTTCAGAAGAAGAAAAAAATAATGTTGATGTATAACCTCGCAATGCTGGCTCCGACTCCAGCAGGAATGCATTTCCCACCGAGTGGCCATACTTTCTAACACCGCCTACAGGACTGGTACATATTTATAAAGGCAAGTAAATAGCCGTTATCCATTAAAAAAGCCATCTTTTATAAGCAGTGAAAACTGAAGAAAAAAAAAATGTGTTTGATCGCGCATTTGTCTCTTACTGTAAACAGGTAAATTTTATGTATGGAGCTTTGGCGCATACGCGTCATACAGCTGTTAGAGGCAAGTGAACGCTTTGAAGTAATTCAATTCTGTTCTCATTTTTATTTGTCTTCGTACGAACTTCAGCAGCTGGCATAACATGCTGACCGGTCAAACTTCCGAAGCAGGAAGAGAAAGTGCTCAGAAAAGCGGTTTCTTTTCATTCTTATTTTTTTACCGCCGCCAACTTTCTCCGAGTTGGCGGACTCCGTGAGCGCACAACCGGTACTCTCCTTCAGTCAGCCTCCTCTCATGTCTCCGCCCTCGATATCAAACCCACTCTCCCCGCCTTTCCATTCCCCTAGAGTGCGTGCGACCCATCCCGACGGAGCCCGTCAGTACGCTCGCGTACGTCGATGCTTGTGGCGACATCTGGGTTGAAGTGAACGAAACAAATATCCTGGTACTCTGCGCGCCATCTCTTGTAAGAATTATGAACTGCCTCCCAGGCGGGTGGCATGCTCCTGGAGCTGCTGTACCCATTGCAGGTGAAGGCGTCGTGCATGAATGTGAAAAGTGAACACTCTACAAGATAAAAGGGTGCCGTCCAGTTTACCGGACCAGTTAATGACCAGACAAGAATGCAGTAGATGTGGCATGGGGATGGGTGGTGTATAAGTGCGGTCGGTATGTAGAGCACCACACGAGATCATCGTCATCATCATATATTATACCCTTAAAGTCTTAAAGGCCCAAGGAGCATTATGTAAGGGCTGCGGTATAAAACATAGGATATGGCACACACATGTAATCCATTCCCCGCACGTCGAAAAAATTAATCTGCCTTCCGTCTTCAGTTGCAACGATCAATAAATCCTTATTATTTAAGTCCGCTGTGCGCAATGTACGCTAGCACAGCGTACACTAAAAACCTTGTATAGCATTCGATGAAAACCTCCTTTTACACGTGTTCACATTTATGTAATCGTATTTATTATTGTCTCCCATGAAATGTCACTGCGCAGTTAGAAGCTTCGTAGTGAAATGCTTTTCGTAACGTTTTACATTGTACACAAGGTATTATATAACACAACTACATGTATTTTTGTATAATGCGTATCACACGTGTTATTTGCATGTATTAGTTTTATAGACGTGGATGTCAATCACTTTGTACCTCAAACAATACCCTCTGTAATGTTCTATCTTGAGGGTACCAGGAAATAAATAAAAAAAAGTCACACCGTTTCTAGCACGCAAATGTGGGAAATATGGGGAGAGAAACGGCAATTAGGAAGATTCATGAAGGCCGTTCACTGCAGACATTATTGCAGTGACAACATGCGGAAGTCAAGGGTTCGACAGCTGCAATTATTGTCCCTGAAAACGGCGAAATGCCAGGTAGATCAACGCATACAAAAAACCTTGCAAGAAACCCTTGCTATAGCTTGGCTTAGGCTGTACTCCATTTCACGCTGTATAAACACGGTAGGGGCTTATTATTTTTCATTCTTTTTGTCGTCCCACAGTAATCTTTGTATAAACAGGGCATTGATTTATGCAGTAAGTATGTCTCCTGGCCGCTCTTTTCACAGAGGGTTTCATTCGCGCTTGTAAATACACGGTTGTTCTTCAGATATCGAGCTAAGCTTAGAACTGTACTGCTGAGGTGGGCTCCCAACAAAGGCAGTACGGTGCAGCACTTGTCGCCTCTTCGATTTGCCAAGTTGAGAACTATCCCAGGGTAGCTCGGAACCCTATCCCGACCGGAAGCAGAATAATGAGTGACGCCAGTGCTTAAAGTCTGGCTTTATCAAAGGGGCGTCTTTAGTGATTCCAGCACAGGTGGAGAGGGTAATAAAGAGGGAGAGAGAGAATGCATCTGGCGGTTTGTTTGCCGCATCGTTTTCACACAAAGGGGAGAAATCATTTTTTAAGGTCGTTGTTTGCTCAGTTTGTGACACAGGCCTGAAACAAGCGATCCCCACTATATGCCAGTTTGGTTTTTGTAGTTGTTTGTGTTGTTATGTAACCTTGAAGCTTAGTGGCCAGCTTCGGACTAACTCGTGGTGTGAGGCCAAGGGTTTCCCTTTTCCTTCCAGCCTTTGTGTAGAGCTGCCTATTTTATTTTTCTCCATCTCGGGTTTAGAAGCGATAGAGAGGAAATTTTCCAACCACCACTGACAAGAATAATAACCGGCTTCATGTTTCAGATTCATGCAGCGTCTAGATTTGTAAAACGGGTGGTCTCAGATCCCTCGTCGGTACTGGTGGGGTGTCTGAGACCCCCCGAGAGCCCCTTGAGTCCATGTCCTGAGTGGAGGATAGCGGACGCTCTACGTAGCCGCCCTATAGCCCAGGGTTAATTACCAGGGGACGTCGCTTGGCCAGCGCTAACTGTGGCATTCACAGTGTAAATTGTCCCTCGCTGGAACTTCTATGCGGACCCTTTGTGATACACAAGTGTACGTTCCGTGAAATAAGCCCGCTCTCTATATCGTTGAGAACACGTGCAGTCGTCCACGCACGTGTTTAGAGCGCTCGAACGGCGCGCCGGGAGTACACTTGCGTAATTTACAAATGGCGTACACTTTAAACAAAAAAATACGCCTATATGGAAGTAAAAAGGGAGTAAGCTGTCTTGTAAAGGGAGTAAAGTGTCTTTTATAAGAGGGAGTAGTGTTTGGAGTGTAGTGCTATATAAACAAGGCCTTATCGTGTATCATATCTTTAAAAGTACATCGGGCAAGCCAGACAGCGGCGATTGTTATAAATGTACAGCAGAGCGCACCACCCGAGCTCTGTGGACACGTGTGTGGGTGACTGAATACCCTTTTGTCACCGACGCCGGTGAGGAATCTGCCATCACTGCGCCGCCATTCATCGAATTTCGTTCTTTATTCGCCGATGCAGACGACAACCAGAAATGAAACGAGTGCGACCCTAAGCGCCTGCAGCGATGCTATGTGCGCCAAAAGTATTGCTGAACAATGTAACCATTTCTTTATTCTCTTGCTGTTTCAGTCAGGCCTTATGCGGAAAACGATTTCATCGGCGAGTAGTATTAAAGCTACGACTCTTTCTAAATATGGCCGCCTAATATAACTAAATATGGCGGCGCATGCCACGCCATTGTCTGCTCCCAGTCCGATTCAGTCTGATAGAAAATGTTGGGGGTGGCTGACGACTCCCCGGACTATCCTGGAAGTATCTGCTGGTCAAAAAAGAATACGCTTCGTATCAGTCAGACTTGTGGAGGCCGAACTGTTCTGGCAAATCGAATAGTCGACATGGGTTCCGGGCGGTTCCGAGCAGCCCGGAACTACAAATGTCCGAAAGAGACCACATACCTGTATACAACGGACGTCCGCACAGATGCACCAATAGCTGTACATAGGGCACACACAGGTGAAGGGCAGGGGTAGGCTGACCTTTGCACGGGTATACGTACCCCCTTTGCGAAAAGCAACCGTGGCGCAGGTTTTTTGGTTCTGACCCGTATAACGGAGCCTTTACGGCACCCCTAAAAACCGAAAGGTGTCAGTACGTGAAGACAAGTGTTCACATTCAGATTCAGAGCTTAAGGGCTGCCACGTGTGCTCCCCTACGTGGCTAAAAAACAAACCACCGCTGCCCGGTTACTTTTTGCAAATACGGTACCTGCACACCTGGGTGGATGGACGGATGGACAAAAAAAAAAAAGAAACTTACGCGGGAGACCGGACACAGGAAAGTCGAACTGGAACCGAAGAATGCTTTTCATGCGCTAACATAACTTGCCACTTCAAGTCAGATATGAACTTTTAACGCGGTCATGTTCAGGGAGGCTGCGATACGTTCCTCTTTTCGTTGCCGATATGGCTTTTTTCAGTGTCGCGCCGTGCGCATTGGCCCGTTAGTCGCGTGAAGATCCGCGTCGTTCACCCTGAATGCATTCATACCGCGACTTCACTGCGGAGGTCATGTAAAAGCACCGTATTTTCGTCCCTACTTCAAGGGCGCCGCTGAAACAATGGGCTACCCCGACAGTCCGGCGGCCGCGGTTTCAGTGGGAGACTGCGTTCCTTCTCCTCCTGCGGCCCGGCTGCGACGCGTCGCTGCGGAGGTTGCGATAAGGGAAGCAGTGTTTGCCCGGCGCTGGACGTGCCGACCGCCACCGGGGCCGACGACCGCAAGGTCTGCGTTCGCATAACCCCTCCTAAGCGAAAAGCGGACAGCATTGTGAGAGGTATACAGAGCTGCTGGGAAGACTGAGAGCGTACAGTGTCCAACCGTTTCGCATATATAGCATATGCACTCGGCCCATGCCGTAACACTACTCATAACAGAAGCAGATGTCATACGTTGCAGCCAGACGGTGTGCAAGGTCAGTGTGTTTTTCCGCATTGCTAACCTTTATGCCCTGCTGAGATATTGGTTCCTCAATGAAGAAGTTGTATCACCGTGGAGATATCCCAGCTATATCCCCTTTATATTTAGCTATATCCCTTGTGGGATATAGCAAACCTCAGGTATACAGTTGAACCTCATTATAACGAAGTTGAACGGCTCCGGCGATTACTTCGTTGTAGCCGTAGCTTCGTTATAGCCTGTGTTGACCGAGCTTCCACTGGCAATCGTCATCTCTTAGTTATACCCATTATTTCGTTATAACCCGTTTCGTTATAACGAGGTTCGACTGTATATATTCCCTGCGGGACGTATACATACTTATGATTTACGGGTATACGATGGCCACATCTGGAAGTCTCACTAGGGTTAGTTGCAAATGATAAGGAGAGGGCACTGTCTTGCACTGGATGTAGCTGGGATTGTGATGATGATAATGAGGATGATATACGCTCTGGAGTAATTTCACAAATCGGACGCCACTGTCTGCCGCGCACTGTTGACGCCACCGCTTCGGCGCCCGCGTCCGCATCTGCCTTGCTTGCTGCACGGTATTGGCGCGACGCATATGACAGAGCCAAATGGCTCGCGCAGCCCTATGTGCCTGCGCTTGTTGGCTGTGGAAAGCGCGTGCGGGGAGCCGAGCGCAGACTCGGAGGTGGCGACCCGGCATAAATTACGGCCGCCCTCGGCAAACTTGGGCCGGTGCGGTCCACGATAAGGACGCCACGTGTACGTGTGTGTGCGCTGCATGCGTGCATGGGACGCGTTGTCATACGAGCCGCGCAAATGAACTCCAGTGGTGGTAAAGGCCATGCTCGAGTCCGTGAATGACCGCCGGATGATACCTGCCGCAACTGTTTGTTATGGCTATAAAAAGTTGAGTGACTATTACTGGCGGGCATTTTATTTACCTGGTATTCGCTCAACTTCCTTTTCTTCTTTAATCATTTTTCCTTTCCCTGCTCCTGGTTTTCCTTCCATGCGAGAGAGAAGTGTACATGAAAGTACCGCTTGTGACAACAAACTGGAGGCGCGTTATGTAGTGTAAACCGCCTGTCACACCTCCCTAGTCGCTGACTGCAGTTGGAAACCCATTCTTAAAAAGTACAAAATCGCATGATATTAAGTGAGCACCTGCCTCGCTGCTTTCTTTCATTGGAAACCTACATGTGACTGATTTTGTATGAGCAGGCTTCCATGAGCGTTTGCGTATGCGAGCCAGTCATATAAAATATTCTACTTGTGTGGCATGTACACCACGCAATTAAAGTCATATCAGTCATCGAACGCCTAGATTTCAGAAGCTGCTTTCAGTCGATAGCTTTTTCCTGAGTCATTGATTCTTCTATTGTTAAATTACGCAAGCAAGCTTTTCCGCATAGCACGTGCTCTGTGGAGAAGCTTATTCACGAGTTCTGGTGAACCCTACACATGAACAGCCCGTAATTAATTGGACACTATTATTATTATTACTACTTTTACTGCTACTACTATTAATATTAATATTATTAATAATGTTATAAGTAATAATAATAATTATTAGTTAATACTGATATTATTATTACTTAATTATACACTGAGTTCTGCAGGCAAGGTTGGATCGCTTGCAAAGTGTGAATGTTCCGCATTGATAGTTCCTTTTTCCTGCTCGATTTCGTATAACTCAATCTTCGTCTGCCGCAGGCTTTTTTTCCGTCGATTGAAGGAAAATATAGTAAATATTGTGACGCACTAGAAGACGATGAAGCGGGCAGTGGCGTGGGCAGGAGCGCTAGTTCTATGCCCGCAGCCATTGAATCATATTATCGCAATCTGTAATCAAGTCTAGTTCTTCGGCTTGCCGTCACGTAACAATATTAGCACGTTAGTCTTTCACCCGAAAATAAGGCGATACCAGAGCTGTTCCATGTTGTACTCTCAACACGAACATGAGGCACGTAGGCAGAAATTTTTTTTCGGTAGGGGCCCGAGGCAGCTGTATAGGGCGAAACCTTGGGGGGGGGGGGGGGCCTCATGCCTGACAAGAACACTGCTGGGGGGGGGGGGGATTGATACACGCCTGAAGAACATCCCTGTTTTTACAGAGCCTGCGTCACTTTCCATCTGCACACCTTCAGGTGGATTCAGTGCCGTCTTAAGGCATAATATTATCGTAAATACCATGCGCCCCAAGCATACGTAAAACACCAAAAACCCTGCCAAGTGAGAAAAGCTTCACAAACACGTCGGTTCTATCGCGTGCATGCTATAAGAGAAAGAGGCCTCGCTTTCTTCGACTTGTTTTCGGAGCTGTCAACGCTCAATGGATGCCACGTCAACACCCCACTACAGGGGGCTGTCCTCTTCTCGCAGTGAATAGTAGCCGCGTTCTTTCATGGCTGGCCCTGTCTCGTCTATCGGGCGCCTCAGTGCGCCCTCTCTCTGATTTACGGGACAAGCATGGCGCGTACACAACCTATTCCTGACCGTCGTGCTTCTTCGCTCCAAAGTGCGTGTTCATTCTCAGGCTCGTGGCCTAAAAACCCAACATATAGGCTTAACCTCGCCATGCTTTTCTTTTGTTTAGCACTCGCCCTGAGGCGCTCTACTGTGCAAATGTTCATACGTATCGGCTACCATCACCACTGAGCAGCACACAGCGAAATTAAGCACAGGACTGTGCTTTCGATGTTTGTTGCCTCCCGTCGCACGCTCATGTTTCGCTATAGAGATTGTACACAGGCTAGGCGACCGGCTCGCTGTTCGCAGTCCTCTCTCCAGCATTCCCCTGCAAAAAAAAACAAAAAAACGGAGGACCAGTGTACGCAAGCGTGCATGCGTGCGTGTTTCCTCCTCTCCTGGCGCCGCGCTGACGTAGCAGCGCCATTCTGGAATCAGCGAGCGACACGCGGGGTTCTTTGTTTCGTCAGCAGCGACTGTGGGGGTCGTTGCGTAAACAGTCGCAACTCATGCTGCCTATATACACCCCCTTCCACCTTACGTTCGGGGCGCGCCCTCTTTGCGAGCACGCATCGACGACGATGTTCGAGGTCTACGCGTTTCCCAAGGCAGACATGGGCAAGCTGTAGCTTCGAGACCAAGCCCCCCCCCCCCCCCCCCCCCCCCACCCCCCCCCCCCCACCCCGCCTCATCCAAACATCGCCGCTTACTTCCGCCTCCCAGAGCCGTGTATCCTCTAATCAAGCCTGCCCGCCGGGCGTATGTTGGGATGCACGTCCTTCGGCGTTTTCCCGTCACTAAAGCAGCGTGGGTCGGATTTCGCGTGCTTGTAGTGGCGGGCATTAAAACTTTGACGGAGTGTATCTCGACGCTGAGAGTGGGGTTGAGTATGATATGCTTGGGTACATTGGGTACATGCAAGGAAAGCTAAGGCAGTGAGGGCCCACCGCCGTCCATAACGGCGACTCCGTATTGTGCGCATTTCTCTTCATTCGCTCATCGAGAGGACATTGTTTAGAGTGGTGTCGCTGATTACATGAACATCCTTGTCATTCCATGATTCCATTGTGGGATCCTCACATCCTCACGTAGTTCGATTTAATTATATACACCTACGAGATATGCAGTAGACATATTCGCCTTCCAAGAAAACTGTTCTACAAATCGGCTTTCGATCCACATCGAAGACTTCACCTTCCGCGACTACTGGGTCAGTTAATCCCCTCTTTTGGTCGCCCGAGTACACGTCCTAAAAATACATCTTTTTTCTGCATGGTTCCTCGAATATCGCCCCTGTAAGTGTTGGTTCCCTTCATCAGATATATGCCACGCGCCGCGTCGTGATGAAAGTTCCCTCAATAGTCTGCACGCTTGCGCGAGCTACGCAACGACTTTTGCTCATAACTCTTTAAATCCACACGGTTAACGCGGGGGTTAACCAAACCCTAGCGGGTCACATGCTTTCAGGTTATGTTCAATGCCCTGACGTGTTTATTCTAACGACACAGGTTGTTAAAGCAAACGCTCATTATCCCTTACTATTCGTTTGGTGCCGATTGCGGAACTGTTTCGCGCACATTACACCTCCTCCATTGGAGCGGCGGAAAGCGGGTGCCCTTTCTCTCGCCCTCAGAGCAGCAGCTGGCGGGGACCGACTTTGATTTCGGCCTTCGTCAGGTTTTACGAGGCGCAAGGCGTGCGAGAGGGATGCGTTCTAAAGACCGAGAGCCCCCGCAAATACATCACCTCGCGGGAGCTGAGGCCCCGTCCGGCACTCCTGCCGTTCCGGTTCCAATCAGTCCTGGATTAGCGGATGACGAATGCCTCCTGGAGCAGCTGAGGGCCAGACCGGCCCGCAAAGAGTTATGGCGGCGGAGTCCTCTCCGCATTAGTTCCAGGGATCGCCCCCCCCCCCCCCCCCCTTCCTATCCTATTTTGCAAGAGGACAGCTTCTTTCACGGCAGCTTGCGGCGCACATTGATCACTGTGCCTCCAACGCGGCTTCTGTACAAGGCGGCATTGTTTGTGTGTTCGCGGTCAAAAGACGTCATGTTCTGCTTATGTAGGTCATGTTAGCTCAAGGTGCTAATGAACTGTTTATGGTGATTGAAGAGTCTGGCACCTGAGACGCATCTGAAAAGGTGAACTCGAGGAAAGTGTTTTACTTCCAATTCATCACAAGGTTGTGAGACCCCGATGGGACGAAACGCGAGAAGAACGGTGGCTACCACTGGTTCTCGCCAGCTGAAGGAGCTTGCAGCACGTGGCAATTAAGCATTAACGAGGTTGTGCCAATAACTTCGGCACACGATTGTTACTCTAAAACAAAGTTTTACCATGTTTCTTAACTTTTGATATAGACAAATTCAATTCTTCCTTCTCTTCGCGAAGCGAGCTTGCAGTTACGCCATCTCTAAAAAGTCGCATCGATTGCAACAAATGATCATTCGTTTTGCCTGACGAGGGTTTGAGTCTTACCCCTGTAGTGCTGTATCCAGTCCACATGCGATTAAGCTGAAAACTAAACCAAACAACACTGACATATTGCACAAAACCAAAAACTTGCAGCATCCAGCTTTGACCCAATGGGGAATAATGAATCCTTAGGCGAGGTTTAATATAAATATTTTTTTTACAAGATGCTGCGCACACGATGCAACTCTGTTGTATCCGACGCGCCTCGCCTAAATTAAGCTGCGCTTCATTCCTTTGCTTCGCGTTTGGTTCCTGATGAACTGTTTCTTCTCTTGCTCCTAGTTACAGCGCAGGCTCTTTCCCTCCTCCTCCTCCTCCTCCTCCTCCTCCTCCTCCTCCTCCTCCTCCTCCTCCTCTCTTCCCCATTTTTTTGTAGCATACACTAAGTAAGGCATGGACTTGTGCGAAGAAGACTGCAGCATGGTGCTCCTTATTGATTTGGGTGTTCTTGGCTTTGAAGGAAGGAAATTCTGTAGTGGGCGAATGTCAGTGAGGCTCGCGGACTTACTGGACGAACTTTCCTGACTAGTGTTTTTACCCATTAGCGGAGGCGTCTCGAACATGCGGGTAATCAGGATATGCTTCGCTCACTTCCGGTTTGGTTTCATAGGTAGAAAATCAACGGCCCTTTTGTATTAGGCGCCCTAACAGGCGAACGCCTGATTTTGAGACTAAAAATAATACGTGCCAAATACGTGAAAGTGGCTTTGAGACACTCCATTGTAATTTCGACGACCTGGGGTTCTTCAACATGCGCCAGAATCACAGCAAACGGGCGTTTCTGTAGTTGCTTTCGCCCTAACGGGATAAACACCATTTGAACCTAACCCTGAACCTCATGTTCAGTTGCAGAGCGCCTGTTTGTCACGAAGGTGGATATTTTTAAAATGCGAGAGTGACGTTCGTCCGCGCTCGCAGTTTAGACCGAAAAGACAAAGGGATCTTTTTGTGCCTCATAATTCCCTGGCAGCATTAACTAAACCAACCCAGAAAAGCAGTTGCTTCTCCATTGAGTGATGGGCTGCCACCTCCAGATATATTTTGCAGCCGGCGCGATTTTCAGACAGAAATCAAGAACGGAATCTTGTGACGGTTGTGTGAAGGCGGTCTGAAGGAAATGTGAATGTCTTGGACATAACACTAATGACTCGGCCTCTGCGCTTCAAAGATGGTGAGTTATCTGATCGTAATCGGAGCACGTGGGGAACATCTTTAAACTCGCTCCTGCTCCGACAGACCAACCACTTCATGTCGCATGCTTGCGGGCAAAATGCCCCCCCCCCGGTGTCACAGCTAAACTAATGGTTGTTACGAGGCCCGTTGATTTTGTACCCTTATTTACCGATCAAGTTCCCATTGTTCCTCGGGTTAGCTCCTGCACTCTCAGTACGAGTTTAAAGCGTGGCGACCTTTATATCCAAACGATGGAGAGAAATACGTCATGCATGCAATTCCGAGCTACGAATAACGGTAACAAGGACCGCAGCCGCGATCGGTTCCATGGCGGCCGAAGAGCACTCAGCACATGTCCTGGTCGCCAGTCTTTTAAGATCCGTAGAGAGTTCAACCGCTTGGAGGCGGCTTCAGACAAACACTTGCCTAGTTTACACAACCTCAGCAAAATTCACCGAACAGCTTCAAAGGTGGGCTGTCCGCTTTGCGGGGAGGTGGCCCCGATGTATTACACTTTGTGGGACTGTCAACGCAACAAGGTAATAATCCCCATAATACAAAACCCATCACAGGAGCAGTAGGAGGAGGCTTTACGTAGTTATACACTCTAAACATGAAAGGTATAAAAAGGAAGTGAGCTGTCTTCTAGCGAGATCCCTTCAAGGGGCAGGGTGTGCTGCCCAAGCCTTGGGGGCAGATTTTAATCACTAAATGTACAGAATACTTACGGTTGACAACGGAAACAATTATTCGCTCTTCGAAACGTGCGAAGTTCTAGCTGTCACAATCGAAGGTTATAACCGAGGTCTCAATATCCTCTATTTGCTAGCGTCAGTACCTCCGGTGCGCGTTTAAAAGCCTCCTCCGATTGTTAAAGGCATCTAGTTACTATGCTTTGGACTGAAAATATACCTTCGTTGCCAACAGTGAGCATTACGCATATTTAGTGATCAAAATCTGCTCCGGAACTTGGGCAGTATACCCTGCCCTTAAAAGGGAGTATTCTGGAAGACAGCTTACTCCCTTTTTACTCCTATATGGTCTTTTCTGTGTTTAGAAGTGTGACTGGAAAACCAACGACGCCTGGTGGACCCGGCGAGAGCTGCGCTGCAGTCTCCGTAGGGGCCTTGGACTAAAGACTCCACCCAATATCGCCAGAGAAGGCTTCGCTCGACTCAATAAACTTTCATTCATTCATTCATTCATTCATTCCCACTGACTGTATGGTGCGGGCCTTGACGCTTCATCTTCATCTCCAGTGTGGCACAGCATAGCTGCTGCGTATGGAAGCCGGCAAACTAGGCCTTAGCGCAAGCACGAAAGAATAGCTGAGCGAAGACATCGGCTGCAGAAAAAGCGCCAGCAAGGTATACAATTACTGTCCGGAACTTCTGGCCTGCGTATTAGCGGTTAGCTGAAGATCCGACTAGAGACCAGCCCCAGTACGTGGAAAGGGTACAGAGCCAGTTGTAGGCAATTAGACCGGCCGGCTTACTGGTGGCGGTTCCACCAAGGAACTAATCCTGTCTTCTGGGGCAGCCAGATTATTTGCAGGGCTCAAAGGGAGTGATAAGCCACCTCGACGAAGCAAGCAGCGTTCTCTTGGAATTCCGCCCAGGACGTTCTGGACGTTCAGAGCCAGGCGTAGTCAGCAGCCAAATGCAGCCGCTCGGCGCTTGCATTCTCGAATCTGCCACATTTTTGCTTCGGTTTGGTTTGGTTTAGTTAATGAGGGTTTAAAGTTCCAAAGCGACTCAGGCTATGAGGGACGCCGTAGTGAAGGGCTCCGGAAATTTCGACCACCTGGGGTTCTTTAACGTGCACTGACATCGCACAGTACACGGGCCTCTAGAATTTCGCCTCCATCGAAATTCGACCGCTGCGGCCGCGATCGAACCCGCGTCTTTCGGGTCAGCAGCCGAGCGCCGTTAACCACTGAGCCATCGCGGCGGCTGTTTCGTTTCGAAATTTTCCGAAAATGATGCTTTTCCAGTCTCTTCATCACTGGGATACGTCCCCGTGAAAGTAACGTCAGTGTAAAGGTGCACCGAACAACAACAACAACAACAAAAGAAAGAAAGAATATGCGTTGTTCCACATTAGGTGTAACAACCGCGATTATAACTCATATAGATCAAAACGAGCATCATGTGCGTTACCGCTCTTGATCTTTTTTCTTTCTTTTAAATCTTTTTCTAGAATTTGTACTTTAGCGATATAAGACAGTATGGGAAGATTACCTTGTTCGCAGCATAGGCCACGTTCATTAAATGCAACACCACTTTTTACAGTGAATCTTATATATATATGTTTTACGCAAGTCAGCACAAGCGTGAATGCTTACTCCAGGTGACAAGAGTTTTCCGAAAATGTTGGTTTTGACTTTCGTTTATTTGATGGATTTTTATTTCATGACGAGGTCGCTATCACTAAATACGTTTTGTCGTTCACTATAGAGTGAACGACAAAATGTATCATAGCACATATGCAGAAAAAAAAATCCCTCAAAATAACGACGGCATCACTTGCTGTTTATACGCAGATCTCGCCCGTAACCAAACACTCTCAGCAAAACAAGGCAGTTGACAGATGAAGAATTAACATAGTTGGATTTTTGCAAATTTTCCAGACACTGGCTGAGCAAACTAACTTGGTGCATCTGCATCAAGCGGCAGTTGATAATTGCAACTTTTAATCAGCACTAATCGCAAGATGTCGACACATGAAGGGCGGGGGACAACGGACGCGAATGTGAATGAGTTTTTTTCATTAAAACCTAATAAACACATTGCTGCCTAAAATTATATACCCAGGCTAGTAATTTATCCAACAAGTAACATGTAACAACAGGCTTCTTTAATAATTGCAGAGTTTCAAGCCAATCGCAGTTTAAGATAAACGAAAGGCCAAATGCAGCTTGGTGGTTCATATATGACTAATCTTTTGTTATTAACAAGCTGCCTGACTTTATCACGGTCCTCCTTATGTAGACAGTAAATAAAGTTGGCATTATGCATAGGGATTATGTCGGATGATAATGAACCTCTCTTGTCCATTTCGCGCGCTGTTGGGTTGCATAACCAATTGCCAACGGTATAAGATTCAATTGAGTAGAAACAGCGCGAATTGAGACCGGAACGAAGGAAGACACACTAGGACGAGCGCTGACTTTCAACTGAACCTAATTGCTTGGCCCGCGGAAACGTATACGACAGGCTCAACCAAAAAATAAATTACTCATTGGATTACCAAGCCTCCCAAGCTTATGTTCCAGATAAGATTCAAATGAAAGCAGAAATATAATCACTGAAGAAAAGAAATAATAACGCTGTTTGTTATCACTTTCGAAGTGCGATCGTCGCACTCATGAATAATATTTAAACAGGCACGGTTCTGATTTCCCTCCACTTAAGTCTTCAAAATTTCGTACTTGTGTTTGAGTTTTACGGCTCGTGCCCCATTTCTGCGCGACAGTATAAACTTTCGCTTTGAGATAAAATCTTTTTTAATTGAAGGCAGTCCTAAATGGAAAATGTTCTTCGAGTTGTAGGTGTTAATACTATTGAGCCTAAAATTTATAAACACAGATGAAAAAAGACGACTTTATTGTTACCACCTCTTAGCGTAGACGTGCAAATCGCTTTCAACGCCGTCAGCGGGGAGTGTTCTCTCTACAGACATGCAAACGCAGCTCTTTCCCAGCTCCGTGCTTCTTGTATTTCGTACCAATAACGAAGCAACCAGCATCCACTCGTCACGGTGCGCACATTCTCATCACCGCCCGTTCTTTGCGCACACTATCAGTGACACTGAACTTTGCGTTCCCAGGGAATTTAGGGGCCCGAGTTTCGTGACCGGAGTTCCCCAGCTGGCGTTTAGCCTCGCGCCATGCAGCAGCAGCCACATCCCGTCTCAGCGAGGTGCGTTCGGCCGTGAACCGAGCCGAGGAAGGGGTCTTCTCCGGCGTCTACGCGGAAAAGAGCAGCTGTTCGTCGCTCAAACGACGTCTCCGGAAAACGCCGGCCCGCGACTGAGGCGAACCAGCTTGGCTAAACAAAGCTGGCCCATTTCGCAGAGCCCGGACCGCCGCCTCCGAGGCAGACGCAACACCAGTGAAGTCGATGTCTTTGCCCCCCCTCCCACACACGCCGCAGACGAGACGCAGAGTGTGCGCTACAGCGCGCCGCCGTGAGAATGTATGTGCAGCGTCTGTAAAAAGAACTACGGGCCGTCGCGCTCGTCAGATGACAGGGTAGACTGTGTAAACGTTGTGAGCCGGCTTTATGGCTTCATAGGACGCCGCTTGTAATGGGTGGTCGTTGCCCCAGTGACACGGCGAAAAAAGTAATTAAGAAGTCTCCACCCGCAGTTCTTCTCCGGATAGCCAGCGAACACTGAAGGATGCTTTCTTCAGAGAAACGCATGCCGTCTTTCCAGCGCTTCGGGCAGGCGCTTTGACGCTCCAGGCGTTTGCCGAAAGTTAGAGGTACAAGATAGTCATTGCCAGCCAAACTAGAAAGTCATAACGTCATTATAGTTTGCTAATTTTTGCGCAACGCTGCATCACATAAATCAGAAAACGGTAAGTGAATGCGAACAAAAAAAAAAGAATGTTGTAGAGCGAGTATTGAAATACAGGTGT
Source organism: Amblyomma americanum (assembly GCF_052857255.1). NCBI lineage: Eukaryota > Metazoa > Arthropoda > Arachnida > Ixodida > Ixodidae > Amblyomma > Amblyomma americanum. The sequence goes on along the minus strand of NC_135503.1, from coordinate 33,654,779 downwards.
CAGAAGCGAAGCCTGTAGCAAGCAACTACATTTTCTGAACACACGTTCGCAGCGGAAACAGTTTTTATTTTTTTTCTGGTTAGGCTTCTTTGCAAGCTTCTGAGACGCCGCGGTGAAGGCAATAGTTCTCGCGGCTGTTACATAAGGAGGAACTCGCATGAGGACGCAGAAGAGAACGTCGATGAGCTGGCAGATATAACATGGTCACAAAAGAGTAGACACCGGTCTACTTCACTGCACAACAATTTTTCCTCATGGCTTGGCAAAATAAAATGAAAAATGGACCGGAAAGTGGCTAGCACGCTCTGGCGATGTCCGCCTTGCACAGAAATAATACCTCAGGAGAAAAGTTGATGCTACTTTAAAAAAAAAAGGAACCATCAGCACCAGCAGAGCAATATGCTCGCACCTCAGTTGACGTCAACGAACACAGCGGGTCCAAATAAAAAAATAAAGGCTTCAATCGGACATGCAAAAAAAAATAGCATGATCTCTTACCTGGATATGCTGCGTATGAAGTTGGACACGAACGCTGTCGTCGATGCCTTGTACGACTGTCTTCCTGAATTGAAGTCTCGCTTTTGAACCGCAGTGTAAAATTCTGGCAAGACTGTGCGATTTGTCCTCTTTAAAGTCTGTATCGAATAGAAAGACGCGTTACGAAGTGAGGAAACGTAGCCCTTGCGCGACAAGCTCCCTTCCAACCGGATATTAGAGGACTTTCTTGGAGTCTGCGCACCAACACACACCTCTGAAGTTTCGTTCACAAAATCTCACTATCGGAAACTTTCCACAAGACCGCCGTGAAGAACGAATTTAAATCCACACCGCTTCAAGATTCCAACTTCTTTTGTGGTAGCAATAGTCTGGCAACGTGACGCACACCTTTCACGATGGCACTCGGGAATGGCAGCACAGTGCCTTCGAGGTGAGTGCTTGCTTCCCAAACAGCGACGAACAATGTGGCGACTGAATCTTGCGTGCGCCGAGTTCCTCCTCTTCTCAGGACAAACCTCGTTGAAACGTAAACCAACTGGTGGTGTCAGTCAGCCACTGGTGCCGATGTCCTGTTCCAGTAGCCCTACACACAAGGTCCTTATCTAGAAGCTGAGGAAACGAGCTCCGCGTGATGGCCGATGCGCTTGAGATCAGGGGAGCCGCGTCTCGGCGACACTGATGCCGTGGCACTGGCACCACATATCTTCGGGATCGTTTTGCTTCTTGGATGGAGACGGAGCCGGCAGGAGCGCAGAAGGCAAGCCACAACTTGTCTCTCGGAACCGGCGGCCCCCAGTGCGATTTGAGAGTTTGGCGAGGGGGGCGTCACCCGCCGGTGGGCGGGGTCACCGGGGAACGCGCGCTCCCGATAGCGGCCGATTGAAAGAAGAGAATAACAACGTCGGCCCGAGAGGAAGGGGGGATTACCCCATGCGGAGAGTGATGAGGAGGTTTCGCCGATGCTGCCAACGTTACGCGGCCGTTACGTTCAGCCGTTCAGTACAAGACGAGCCCCTTGACCAGTCTTGGGTTCTTTATCTTTTATTTTCCGGTGAAACTTTCCAGCTCTTGTTCGAATACGAAACTCAGGGTACCAGGCGATTCCCTTAACGTCTGTTCGCCCCCTTTTTCCTCTTCCGGAAGTTTTTTGGTTTACGAGTTTTGTAATGATTGATTTCGCACTCGACTTCACCTTGTGCCCTTACATGATGGCACCGGGGCTGACAGCTAGCAAACGGTGTCATTCGTCTATTCTGGCATGGAAGACTGTGCTGGGAAATGGTATATAGGCAGAACGATGATTCAGGAAAATAATCACCGCAATACCGTACCCCGGCTCTTGAAAGAACCCTACACCTCGCGAGCGCATTCGTGCTTCCTTGAAGATAGTATTTCTACTTCCACGCTAGAAATTTTCTTGTTAAAATGAACAAGGAAAGCGCCGATTTTCTTTATGCTTATATTGATGAAATGTCTTATTTTGTTTAAATCGGGGCCTGTATTTACGGAGCATTTACTATACGCGTAACCCGCCTTACGACTGGCTGGACGCCCGGATAGCATCCTGTTGGTTATTGTATTATTCATTGCGTGATAGTTTCTGCACAGATTGGAAATGAACTTCAGTACGAACAGCTCTTTGAATCCAGTTCGCGAACTTTGTGGCTAAAATAAATGCTGGCTGCGAGTTTAAGACCTCTCTTGTGTTAGTTCCCTGCTTTCAGCCTAGACTTTTTCGGTTAAATGCTCTACTGGGTCGTCAGTGACTTCTAAAACCATTTCACGCCTAAAATTGTTGACGTTCGTATCGTCTGTGTAGGGTTCGGACACACAGTTCTGTTGCTCGACTTGGTCGTCAGTGGCTTCTTATATTAAGAAGAGCTTCAAATGGGCCTAGTTGGTTTGTAATCTTCGACATTGTTATTGCGCTACTCATGGTTTGCACAAACAAGAACGACACATACAGACAAGGCGCAAACTATCAACTGATTTTATTGCTTGGGAAATTCGTTTTATATGGACTGTTAAGATAAAACGAAGGGACACAAAAAACAAGTAGCTTCATAGAGATGAGTTGTCTAATCTTCTGCTAACAGGCATGCGTGGAGGATGCAGTCTTTTCACTTCCTTAAAAAGTTAATCTCGCTTCGTCAGCGCTACCGAAGGGTCGCTTACGCAAGTGCCTTCCTTCTGAGACGTCATGCAAAATGCTTGATATAGCTCCCTTTGCATTTTATCTTGGGATCGAAGGATGACAGTGGTGCTATCAAGCAATGGCTTACAGTTTTTCCACTTGGAGCAATGCGCCGCCAGATTACGCGATGCGGGAGTCAAGCCGCATAACCTGCGATGCTTCCGGAGCCGCTCATTCAGGCATCGTCTCGTTTGGCCGACATACGCCCTGCCACATGATAACGGTATCTTGTACACGACTCCTGAGTTACATGCCACAAAATTGGTCGCGTACTTGACCCCACACGTGCTCTCACTATTCCTTGGCTGCGGGTTGTTCACTTTAGCACACAAACTTCTCAGTTTGTTTGGCGCAGAGAACACAACTGCCACATTATGCCTTTCTTCCACTTTCTTAAGCCTATGCGAGACGGCGTGTACATAAGGCAATACAACCGGCCTCTTATTTTTGTCCCGCTCTTTTTTTGTGCTCTTGTTTCCCTTTTACGACTGTCTTTAGAACACTATCAGCCACTGACACAAGCATCTTTGTGGGATAGCCCGCTGCTTTCAGGCGTTCAGCTTGCAAGTTGATGCTGTCACTAACTTTGTGATGACAGGACTTTTTCACTGCCTGGGTGAAGGAAGACATCGCAATTCCGCGCTTTATGAGCTTCGAATGCGCGGAATCAAACGGTAACTGTCCCTTTTCACTCCTACATTTGAAGTGCCAGCATAAATGTTGCCCCTCTGAGATGGAGATGTCGAGGTACTGCAGGATTCCGCCCTTCGGGACTTCATGCGTAAACTCAAGTCCAGGGTGCGCTGTTTCAAATTGCTCCAGGATGTCGTGTATGAAGATTTCCGTCACGCCTCACTGACGAGAGCAGACTAAGAAATCATCAACATACCTGAAACATTTAACGACACCGAGTGGCTTCAAGGTTTCAGCAAGCTGTCGGTATCCTCTGGCCAGGTACAAGTCACAGAGCACTGGCGATATGCAGCTGCCAATACATATCCCTTCTTTCTGGGTGTACCCTTCCCCTCCGAACTCGATGAACAGAGAAGACAAGTATTTCCCTAAGAGAGCCAAAAAAATACACAGTGCTAACACCGCTTTCATTCATAAATTTCACCTTACCATATTCAGCCATTGCTTCTTCCACTACGTCAAGTACATGTTTCTGTGGAATGTTGCAGAATAAGTCATTTACATCTATCGACAAGCAAGATACCTTTGGCTCCTCTTGTAGAAACACGATTACCTCGTCCGAATTCTTGATTAGAAAAGGGTCTTTTACGGACAGTTTGTTCAGGTTATTCTGCAGGAAGCTTGGCAATATTTTTTGCCAAGTACCTCTATCTTGCGCCCTGTCTGTATGTGTCGTTCTTGTTTGTGTAAACCATGAGTAGCGCAATAACAATGTCGAAGATTCTAAAACTATTTCACGCTTAAAATTGTTGACGTTCGTAACGTGTGTGCAGGGTTCCGAAACACTTCTGTTGCTTGACTTGGTCGTCAGTGGCTTCTAAAACCATTTCGCGAATAAAATTGCTCGCGTTCGTGCCGTCTGTGCAGGGTTCCGAAACACAGTTCTATTTGTCGACTGGGTCGTCAGTGGCTTTTAAAACCATTTCACGCTTAAAATTGTTGGCGCTCGTACCGTCTGTGCAGGATTCCGAAACACATTTCTATTGCTCAACACGGTCGTCAGTCGCTTCTAAAACCATTTCCACGCTCAAAATTGTTGACGTTCGTACCGTCTGTGCAGGGTGCCGAAGCACAGTTCTGTTGCTCGACTGGGTCGTCAATGGCTCCTAAAACCATTTTCACGCTTAAAATTGTTGACGTTCGTACTTTCTGTGCAGGGTTACTAAACATAGTTCTGTTACGCCCTTTTTGCGGCCAAAAAGATGTCCGCCTTCAAGCAATTCACGGCGAAGAAACGTATGCAATGAGGAAGCGTAGTGGCGATGAAACGGTTTGCTTTTAATGCCCATTTTTCAGACATAGCATATGCACTCTCTCGGAACAGCCAGCGCGTGACAGAGCTCTTTGGAAAGTGAAATAGAAAGCGACAGTGGAGAGTTGAAGAGAGCGAGAGCAACAGGCGTCAGGCTTGACGGCCACACACAGAGAGAAACGCGCACACGGGTTCGGCCGCACGCACTGCGCCGGAGTCATACACGCACAGCAAGCGGACACGAACGGTGCAGTTGTTGGGGAGCGATGCCCTCTGCACCAGTGCTATTGGTAACACGGAGGAGTTCGAAGAGAGTATTGCTGTCGGCACACCAGTTCTGCGCACAGAGAGAGGGTGCGCCTCGATCGCCACATGTATCCCAATGGGCAATTTAACTCTCTTGGACGTCCCATGGACGTCCCAGACATCCAAAGGACATCCAAGGTAGTTTCAGTGCCCATTGGGATCTCACACCGTAGAGATCCATAACTTTCTGAGCTTTTTTTTGTGTCTAAACTCTTTTTTTTTCATTTTCTCTTCGCGTGTATTGCAACACATGTTTTCTACCGCAATCATTGTGAATTCCGGCCGTGCCAAGGCTCACTGATCACAGAAACGACCTGGAGAGTTTTCATAACATTTTGAATCGGAACACACAAAAACTCTAGAACCACTTCAACCATCCGTACATGTCTCATCGTAAATTTTGAATCTCCGGGCCAAAACGCCAAGCTTATGACGGTTTTCAATGGATTTAAATTTGAACAGCATTTTCTTGAGTGCACAGACCACGCAAACTAAGCAACGGAATCATTACAGCGGCGCTTCAAAGGAAGAATAAAGAGGTACTGTTCACTCCAAGGTTGTTTCGGCTCGCGCCGTGACGTCACGTTTGAGGGGAAGCGGAGCCTGGGTCCATCGAATAAAAATTAGCGCCCTGTCCTCGAATGTGACGTCAAGCCCACGTGATCCTCTCTTCAGCGAATAAAGGTGCTTCACGAGGTACAATTTCAGAGAAAAAGAAAACAGGTTTCATAATAATGATCCTTTACAACCAGTCATAAAACGCAGTTACGCCTAGTTAAACGTTGCTCTGACATGTTCATATTGGAGTAAAACTAAATGACAAAGCGCCATTTAAGTCATAATTTATGAAACTACACCGAGGAGGTTCAAGGAAATATATCATTTGGTCACTGCATTCGCGTGTTTCCAGTTTTTGGTTTTATGTTCTGGGGGTCATGGTGACCTGAACTTCTCGTGTCCTACGGCCAACGTGGCTATCTGCAAGTTCGAACGCCGGTGCGATCGCTACAAGTGCTCATACTCTACATACCACTCTGTGCAGCTATGAAGTGCGATGGGCACGACAGTGTTCATTCAGTCCACACCCACAGCGCGCTGTACGAACGTGTCACCGCTGTCAACTACTTTCCGTAAGGCGTTCACTACATTTTATAGTGACCCACGCCGTGGCTTGGGTTGTGCGTAACGGGCGTTATGAAAAACAATAAGGAATTGTAATAACGAAAACATATGCGGGTGAGGCAGAGTGTTAGTAAACGTATCACCACGAACGGAGCTCCTCCAAGAATGCTACTCATGTTAATATCGTAGAAAAGGAATGGAAATATATCTTGACCTTGCGCAGTGCAGCCGTTCAGAAATGTAGATTCACACATCTTAGCATGCTTGCATGCAAGTCGTATCTGACAACCAAGCTTTGAATCATGTAAAAGAAAATAACAAGTTTTCGCAGTCTTATCACATACACACACGACTATTCCAAATGATGCATGCCATAAACTAAATGCATAGGTGCGATGGGAACTAGCATGACTGACCAGAAAATTTTATGGAGCTCATTCCTCTCGAGAAAGTAGGCTTACTAACATACCTGCTGTCACCTGTTAACGCCGTTAGGAACGAACCTCTTTAATAAACCGGCATTTGAAAACAGCCATTTTTAGTGCGATAAAACACATTCGAGCCAAATCAACAAAATACTGAAAAAATAAACCAGAGAGTGCTGTGATAACTAACAGTTTTAACACTGTCGCATTTTGACTTCGTGCAAACACTTTAGGCGGGAATAGAGGCTTTCCCACGCGCAAAAGAAGCCCTGTGCGAGTTTTCCATTCTTACATTGCATTTCTTTCTTTTTTATGTGCCAACTAAGAAATACATCCCTCAGGGAAGTAATAAGGTTCTAACCGTGAGATGCACTAACAAAATGCACAGCCCTATATGGTGCTTCTCCTCACAATTTGCACTTGCATTCAAGACTGCGCGCTTTCCCTCGGTGTGAGGAAGGTTCGGGTGCGAATATCGCGTCTAATGATCTCCATCAGCGTTCAGACACAGCCAATTGTCGTGATGCGAAGGTTACGACACGTTGGGTTTCTCATAACTGCGTCCGTCCGAGTTTTTCCATCTCACGCTACATCACACACACATCGCTCTCTCAATGCCACACGGAAGCGAAGCTTTTACACGCTGTAGTGATTCTATACACACCACCCACTCTCAGTCAAGCTTCCATCGCCTATAGAATACATACGCGAACCGATCATCGTCCACCATATACCTGCGGCCTGTGTATAGCGGCGGCTAATTCACACCCAGGTGAACCCGACATTCTCACTCGGCCTCCAGACAGTCGTTTACAAAAGAAGTGTGATAAAGCGCGTGTTTTGTTTGCCTAAATGCGTTGGCAGTGTAGAGACACCTCTGCGCTTGAGCACGCAAGAACCACCAGAAAGCGTTTTGAAACACGATCGCACCGACAACCTCTGCACATACGCTGTCCACAGCAATCTTTCTCCTAAGAATTGTCAACACTTTTTCTTATATATCAGCAGATCCCTGTTTTCGTCCCTGCCTTTCGCGATCCTTTGGTGAATGGCTCAGAAATAAACGGATCAAAATTGCCGCACCTGATGCCTAAGTGAACTGTATACTTCTCACCGCCAATCAAAAGTATAAGGCCATAAGGTACGTGACAATACATTGAAAAAGCATCGTAAGAAAGCGCTCCAACTAACGCCTTATCTGCCGCGTCTGTAAACATGGCCGTGTCTAAACAAGTATATTTACAGCTACAGGCTGAAGATTACAACGGGCGCAGCTCAGTTCGGTCTCCGTCCCGCACTTGTTATGGTCTTGCTGCTGACCGCCTGTCCTGCACAAATGAGGTTCACGTCAGCCCATTTTTTTTTTATCTTCCGTTTAGTAAGTTTCTTTCCCATTTTGCTGGATTGCATTCTGGTGACTTGTCGCTCGGAAAGTGCTCAAGATGCATTCAGTGAAGCCTTATACACACACTAACACTAGAGTGACATACCAGAACACGCCCGGAATACCCAAGCGTCGTGTGCTCTCCCAGCGTCCGCTCAGCGACCCGTTCCCCATGACACGGGTCAGCGGCACAGATCATGCTTGTATGTATTTATACATATATTTATATTTACGCGAAACACAAACGCATGAACAAAAACACGCACACGCACACACATGCGCACACATCAACATGTACATATATGTATATTTATATATGTAATATTTATGTATATATTTATATACCTAGGTAATAATAGAGTGCACACCACGATGACGAGGAGAGGCTGAGTTTCATTTTTTTTGTTTCTTTGCTGGTTGGAGGTTACGCAGTTTCATATGGTTTACGCACACTTGGAAGGGTAAATGATGGTAATAATAGTACACGTGTAACAGTGTAAAAAACAACAAACGATAAAAAACGAACAAGCAACAACAGTGTTTTTCTCTAGACATCTTCATCTACAATGCCGGATTGACATCATGCACCTCGACAGAGTGAGTTGTCGGCCGGCGATACAAAAGAACACGCACAGCCAAGCGCCGACTGTTAGCGCGTGTATACAAGCAAGGGGAAAGAATGAGAAAGTTCTTGCGAGGGGCTGTTCCACATGTTCCGTGCACAACGCGAGAAAAGGAACAGGTGCGCCAAGCGTCGGAATGATTTGAATCGTCTGAGAGAGAGGCACTGCAGATAGCGGAACAGAAAAAGCCACCTCAAAGGCCTCCTCCCGACTGAAAGGACCTCTAGGGCCCCCAGACGGAACTAGAATATAGCACACTGGAATCTGTGAACACCCGGGAAGGTGAAGCAATGTGGTCCCGTAGCTGGCACGAACTTTGTTTGGAGTTGTTCTCGCGCTTCAGACGCGGTGTGTTGGGGACCAAACGTCAGAACCTTAGAACCGGTTGCTGGAAACACTAAACTACTCGATCAAACTTCGGTTCGGTTTTGTGATAGACCGGTGCTAATGCGATAGTTGGTAGGGTAGACAATGAGACCATAACCAAGATGTCGGTCAGTCACAAGCCGAACCTCCGTAGGAAGAGTTTTGTAAACCCAGCCCCTGGCTTCTGGTACAGTACACCCTGGACTGTTTGATGCAGAGTTCAATTCGATATCGGTTAGCAAGCTGCGGACTGGCAATGCGCACGAAATACCTTCGTGGCAAAGCACTTTAATTGCGCATTGTACCAACAGGGATATCATCCGAGTAAGCGACAAATTCTGCAAACTATATGGTCCTGAATCCATGCTACAGTTGTCTTGACGTTTCTGGCACTGATGTCAGCAGGACATTTAAGTGCGCTCTTAATGCGATTAGATATTTCGCTTTGACAATGCCCCGCTTATTAGCAAATGGTGGAACAGGAAGACCATGAGAATTAAGCGTGAGCTTGAGCGGAATAGGGAGATGCTAGCTCCGGGACATGACGGCCACACCTTCCTGGGCGTCAAGAACTTCGTGCGTGAGCGCGTGTCCCAAGCGCCCAATGTCCGAAGACGTGGCACATGGGCGGAGACGCCGGCGCCATCTATAGGCTTTGCATAGCTAGATGCACCATGCTGCGTAAAAGGCCACCGGTTGGCCGAATGCCAACAGAAAAACCGATAGGATTACAGCAGAGAAACCAAAACGGACTTGTCTACGTACGGATCCGTTCGTTTTGGGTCACCTCGCCGGCTCCAGGAATTCAGGCTCAAGGGCTCGGTTTCGTGCTGGTGGAACTGGCCTGCTGACAACAGCTGGTTCCCTTGCGGTCATATGTCGCGAGGAGGAGCCATGGCAGCGTGTCGCTTAAGTATGGGCCGAAGTGCGTCTTCATAAGCCGGTTCGCCATCTTTTTGCAGTGCTAGCTTTTACATAGTCCGGCTGTTCAACGTTGCATCAGTAGAAACTGCGATGATTCTAGGCGAATGTTTGTGCTGTGATCTGCATGATAGTCGCTATGATTCGTAAAGGCCTGTATCGGGATCTAGCTTAAGCATTTGTGCGTCTCTTTCGGTATAGTATGAGTGTACAAATTAATGCAAAAAGAAGAGAAAACGCCCCAAAATCGAAGTGACCATGATCCAGTGGGGCTCCGGCAATATTGCAAAGACCGTAGTTCTTCATACAGCAAACCGGAAACAATAAAATTTAGTATCCAAAGGCGCATCTTTTTTTTCCTGACTGGTGTGGTCACCCACTGAGAGTATTTCCGGGATAAGTACAACCGCCGAACGCGTTTGAAGTGCGGCAGATTGAAATAAAATCAAAGATGTACGTGCGAGAAAATATACAGCGATCATTTGTACACAGGAAGTGAAATGAATTCCGGCCGCGTAAGACTCATTTCTTCTACAAAGCATGTCTAAACAGCTGGGAACAGTCTAGTGAGAAATGCAATAGTAGCGTAAAATGCCCTCGTGCATCTACTGCGTCCTCTGAGCACTGAGAGTCGTTAGTTTCTCTTCGTGCAGCCCAAGAAGCAATCCCCGTGCAGTCGTGCACCCTAACTTACACACAACCTTCAGCTTCGTGTCGGTTAGTGCTCTCTAATGATAAGCTCATAAATATTCTTTCAGAACATGTCTTCACAACTAGGTGCGATAACAGTACAACCTTCTCTTCTTTTAAACTATAGTGATATGTGCACTTAATTATTTTTGTCTCTTCCTCAGGCATCCTGAAGTATCCTCCAGACGACGGCGTCTACGGAGTAGTTTGGTTGAAAATAAAAACAAAAAAAACATGGAACTGTTTATGTCAGTTCGGCCAGCGATCTCTTCAGAGTCCAGTGCGTACTAAACACACAACAAAAGTATGATTGTTTTCATTTGCTCGCACGCCATATTTAAGCTAAAAGACAACATTTCTCTTTTAAGTTTTGCTGGAGTTCTCTACTTCAGCTCAGCACACGTTGCTCGCACTAGAAGCGGTCGTTTATTCAGTTGACTCGATGGGCACTGCCCCACAGCTCTCGCAGACAAGCGATGTCACTGAAAATGGGCATTTCACCTAAACGCGCGGATATGGCTCGAAGCTTTGTAGATGCAGCAACACAACGCTTCTTTCAAAAAAGAAAAGATTGCTTTCTCGCTTAGGAAGTTCTGAAGCAAGCAAACCATCATACGAAAGGCTGCTGAAAAGATGCACAATAGACTTCAATACATACGATGAAGGCGCCTCAGTGACGCACATGAAAGCTCATGCACCGTAAAAACACGCATTATGTACAGACAATATAAGCGGCGGCTTGCTTGTCCCTCAGGAGAAAAACAGAATTTCAGTCCTCGTTAAAAAAATAGATCAATATTTAACGCTATTGGACTGTAAAAAAAAAAGGTTGACAATAGAAATGACAAGACTAAAACACATACTATAAAGTTCGCCGGCCAGAGACCTTCGAACTAAGTAGTGTCGTCGAAGCAAAAAAAAATATATAAAGAAAACAATGAAAATATTCGGCTATTAAAAATCTTGATGTATGAATAGCACAGGACACATTTATATGAAATATACAAAACGGACCGTGTGCGCCTTTTTTTTCATGCACATAACTTTACGTATGGGGTCAAGTCAATGAACTGACTCTTTGTACATAAAACCGGAAAGGTCCAAATTGTGGCAACTCGTGTTCACGGCGTTCGTGTTTGTGTCTGTCACGTGCGCCGTGACCAGTTTTGACCAGATTTGGCACGGTGAGAAAAATGAGCGAATAAATAAGTGTTACGTAGTACACCACGACATTCGCATGCGGCACGTCGACCGACTCTGCTTGTCAGCACAAAAGACTCCCACCGCATCACATACACAGATGACTCAAGAACCGATAACAAAAAAGGCTGTGGTCACGTGGAATCGATGAAGACTTTTTCTGGAGGGCGACCCGATGGGCTAGTCTTGGGTCCCACACTGCGCTTCTACAGCATTGCGCCTTTGTCGACGGCACCTCCGAGTCGAAAGTGGCTGCGCAGGTGCGCGGTACTGGAGCGTCACGTTGTGTGGGCCTTCTCTTCCTGCATGAACAGATGGGAAGGTGTGAGATGAAAAGGAGCAGGTAATGAAGAAGCGGAACCATTTTAGCGCAAAAGCACTGCTTCACTATACTCCCTTTCATACATCAGGTGCAACGCTGTGAAAAGTACGGAAGTAGACCGGACGGGAAAATAAAGGAAGGCGTGTTACTCCGCGCTTGTTCTGTGCCGGAGTGGTCTACGGCACGATAAAGCGACAGCGTGACGTCAGCAGCAATAAACTATTTGATCAAGTTCATGACAAATGTGTCAAGTAGTAAGCCTGCAGACAAAGGATTCACTATGTTTCGCTCACCACAAGGAACGCACTAGTTTTTGGTCGCGGATGTAGGCAGCGCAAACAAGTGCGCTAGCTTTGACAGCGTTGCAGCTGATGCATGAAACGGAGTATAGCAAAGCTGCAAAAGCCCAGCTATGTCTGAAGCCTCAACCTTTGACAGAGAGCTAGCGACGGAGTCCTTGCACAGCTGTTCCGTGAACGCAGAGAACCGCCCCTTCCTTTGTGCTAGCATTTACAATATCGCCGGAATCGCCACGGTGGTTTAGAGGTAAGGGCCGTAGGCTACTGATCCAGAGTTCCCGGGTTCCTGCCAACCTGCCCACCGGGTTGTGAGCAACCTGCCAGTGCCAGGTGTATGCATGTATATATATATATATATATATATATATATATATATATATATATATATATATATATATATATAATGCCCACCCAGCATGCAGACTGCCCACCGTGGCAGGTGGCAGTTCAGTTAAATTAATGACTGGTCGCGAGAGGTTGCTCGTGAAGAGAAAGCTGGGTCTCACAAGCCCCAGCAGCACCTGCAACCACAGGGCAGTGGCGCATCCCGTAATTAACCGCTGCACCACTGTGCATGGAGGGGTACCAGGACTCCCATGTAAAGTTGAGAATGACCAATTGCGCATATATGGGCATTAGCCCATTATCGCTATCCGAATAACTTCCACCAGTGAACAGTGGATCCGAACACCGGAACCTGAGTGAAAACCGAAGTGCAAGCGCACCTAATTTGCTTTTGGGTGAAATAAGTAAATCGACCTTCAATTTTTTTCGCCTCTTTTCTTCCGACCATAGCTTCGTCTCTTGCTGTGATCACACTGGAATCCCTCAGTCGTGACGCTAAAGAAATTGGTACAAAAACAACTATCTGTGTCTCGTGTACGTGTTCACTGCCAAGACGCTCAATAAACCTCTAAGAATACTGTCCATTTAAAACAGGCGCAAGAAAGAGAGAACAACTTTCGGAGCGATATCGTAGGTTGTCTGTTGTGTACAGACCTTCTATATTTGACCCAGGTGCACAGGGCCGCACGAGCTATTGATTAGTCTGTTTAATCTCCATGCTAATGAAGCTCTGTGTTCTATCAATCTGATTTAAAGTAAAAGGAGCCACCAGTAGCATTCCTAACAAACTTAGCATCACGGAAATGTTTTGAAAATCATGATTCATCGTAAAAGTTATAAAAGGCGAAGGCCGTCCGTATTCATAACAGTGCGAATTATAGCAAGCAAGAATCAATAGTGAATTTTACCACCCCCTTTTACTTATTTTCGAGCCACACTCATCAGATAGAACGTCGTAACACATTAGAGTTTAAACGTCCGCATATCCACGTTGATTTTTTTGTTCATGTAAGGTGTGAGTACAGCCGTTATCTGTTGATAATGCTCACTTACTTGCTCATTCGTTGTCTCGTCAGCCTGATTGCCATTGACTTGCTGCAAGGCGTCGTCAGCTTCAGCAATCATCTTGACACGACTCTCATTCTGCGATGAGAAAGAGCGACGATTTGACGTCTACAGTCTACAAGAAAGATGATGTCTACAAGAAAGAAAGAAAGAAGGAAAGAAAGGAAGAAAGGAAGGAAAGAAGGAAGGAAGGAAGGAAAGGAAGAAAGAAAGCAAAAAGAAAAAAGAAAGAAGGAAAGAAAGAAAGGAAGGAAAGAAGGAAGAAAGAAAGAAAGAAAGGGAAAAAACAAGGAAAAAAGGAAAAAGAAAGAAAGAAAAAGAATGAAAGGAAGGAAAGAAAGAAAGGAAAGAAAGAAAGGAAGAAAGAAAACAGAAAAAAATAGAAAAAGGAAAGAAAGATAGAAAGAAAGAAGGAAGGAAAGAAAGAAAGAAAGAAGGAAAGAGAAAAGAAAAAGAAAGAAATAAAGAAGGAAAGAAAGAAAGGAAAGAAAGGAAGAAAGAAAGAAGGAAAGAAAGAAAGAAAGAAAGAAGGAAGGAAAGAAAGGAAGGGAAGAAGGAAGAAAGAAAGAAGAAAAGAAAGAAAGAAAGAAAGAAAGGAAGAAAGAAAGAAAGAAAGAAAGAAAGAAAGAAGTAGCGCCCTCCTCCTAATAAACCGTAGAAGTATAGCTGCTCCCAAACCTGTGGAAGATAAACATATACCTTTTTGATAATCACGTGTGACATTCATCTACCTCGATTCTGATTTGCATAAAACTCTGTTTCCTGCTTTGTGGTATCGTATAAAATATACTCTCACAAGCACACACATCTGCATGCACACATGTTGCCCACACGTTTGCGTGGATGAATACTGAACACAATTAAAGAGAAGTATGTCGCACATATACTCGTTGTTTCAAATTATTCAATGCAGAGTTTTCTTTTGCATACCCACCAATTCTCTACAAAAGAATTTCTGAATGGGAAAGAGTTTATGAGCGCAATTTTTTTCTTCATATATTGTAAGATTTCACTATAACAATCAATATATCCACAGATATCCCGTCGGCAGGCATGCGTTTTTGTGCTATGAGCGTGTTTTCTGTCCCCAAAAGCGTTCCCCATTGGTTTTCTATGGCAGTCTTAACTGCTCCAGTTGAGCGATGGAAACGCGATAAAAGAAAGATATTCCTACATATCGGAATAATGAAGCATTACCTTCAGTATTTATATGCCAACGCCTTACAGTTTTTCAATATTCAATATTTTCTTCTCCAGGAACGTTTGACATGAAAATTGTGAAATATACTTCGGTACGGTCTAGGCAGGGGGTTTGTGAGGGTAGGCAGGCATATTTACACGAAGCAGTACAATTAATATACGATTAGTTAACTAAGCTAATTAACGTTGAATTTTTGGTTTCAGGGAACAAGATTGTATTGCAAAATTTAAGGACGCCAGAAATTAAGGCCAGGCCAGTTCTAAATATGCCGGAATCAGCACTACGCTTCGAGATACCGAACATGAAAAACACCCTCTTGAAAATCGTTAAATTGGCTTTCCCTACGTCGCACAAGAGCCAAATAGCATCACTCAAATATTAATTGCAAGAAATTATTCTTCACTTAACGCATTTTATGACGTAGACGACGTTGGCGTTGCTTCCATGGCAAGTGGGCTCAATTTTGAAAATTGACGGCCTTCAATTTCGCAATATAATCTTGCAGCCTAAAACTATAAGTTAGGAAGTTGATTATTTATTTTGGATAAACATGCGCATTTTAATGGCCTTCTATTAAGTAAATTATGCCCGCCTTGTCATACAGACCACATGCACAGACCGCGCCGATGTACCTTTCAGAGCTTTTAAATGAAAATTTTGTACTGACTATTTTTAAACACTGTATTTATGGTGTCTTGACTAGACGTTACCGTTTTAATGATGATTAGCATACGTATATCTCACCTCTATCTTTATCCGCTGCACAAGTCGTTCTTTCTCGGCCCGCAGGTTCTCAACCTGACGCTTGGTATTTTCGTCCTGGTGGATCTGTTCTTCGAGTAGTGCCAAGTGTGCGTCCTTTTCACTGATGGCCGCAGAAAGTGCCTCCAACCTGCAAACCGTGTTTGCAGCTCCGATTAGATCAACCTCTGTTGCAAATTTTGGTCACGGATTGTCAACTTCCTTTGCTGTAAACCTCATTCTTACAGAACCAAAGAGCTTTGATGGAAATACCGCGTTCTGAGGTGGTCTATTTGGTTTACTACTTCCTGCGCCAAAGTTAATGGCAAGGTACCAAACAAGCTTAAATAATGCAGTCCCGATAAAAAAAGACATGCATTGGAAAGCATGAAATGTGTTGGCAATAAACTACTAAACTGTACTTGCGCATTCGGGGGGTCGAATTTTCCCAAAGGCTTAAAAAAAACACTGTGACAAATTTGTGAGTATTAAGTGAGCCAATTCACTATTCCCTGTCTATTGCTCGGTAGAGGGGCTGAGTGCTGGATAATGCAGTTAGATTATAGGCAGAATAAAACAGTTCTGCCAACCTCCCCCAATAGAAAAATCTGAATGAATCACTTGCAGACGCACACATATCTACCATGCTATGAACGTATGCTATGTCGAGCGGAGCTGCAGTAATCATAGATCAGAAGCCAGTGTTGTTATTTCATCCTTGGATGCACCAAAGGAACAGCTCGGGGTGTTCATCTTCGCTAGTACGTTGTTACAAAGCACCTCAACAAATCGCACAAGAGATTATTGCATGCATGTGTGATTATATCAGCAGTTATCAGCAGCAAAGAAATATTACTTCATTTTAGACATAAAAACATCCGAGGCCTTTATTTTTTGGTGTAGGGTGCGTACAAGGAAAATATGCTTTTTTTTTGCCGGTTCCAGGATGAGCGGATGTTCAGTAGTGAAAAAAAAGATATGATATTTCAGTTTTTCGAATTTAACTATTTTATCGCACTAAAATTCTCCCAGGAGGTTGGAGGGACTACAGTGGCAGACAATAAAAACCAACGTTTATTATCATATCAAGCGACAGTTTGTTCCCTCACTAAATTTATTGAAGAACTGCTGTGAGGTAAAGGTATCGGCTATTATATGCTTTTTATTACAAAATTAGGCAACGATTTCAAGAATGCCTTTTCACAATAACTTGATGCGTCAGTACTATACACGCAAGCCTTTTACGCCGATTCACTGCTCTACTCAGTCGAAGCATGGAGTCCAGGAAGCTGTCAGTGAATGTCTAGTTCATGTTTCCCCACTTTTGCAGCAGCTTGACTCTCTGGTCGGCGTTGCCGGCTTTTTTATCCTTCGGACGATGCGCGATTCTTATCTAAAGATATACAATTGAAATAATTTCAGTAGGCCCGCTTGGCCACTCCATAAGGTGCACCGTCCTTTTCTTCATCCAATTTTTCACAAGCCTAGAAGAGTGCTTCGGGTCGTTAATCTGTCGAAACACATATCTATATCCCACATTCTTGCCTGCCAATGGGAGCATAACATTTTCAAAAATGCCCTGATCAATCTCTTCAATCATGGCACCTTGAATTCAGCCAAGGAGACAAACCCCACGAGCGGAGAATCCGTCTCATGCCGTCGTGCTTTTAAGATCAAGTCTGTGTGATTTAACGTGGTTAGTTGACAATGTATTCCATATAAATTGCTTTTGAGGCGACGTGTACAACCAATCCCATCATTCCCGCATGACAAGAGCTTCGATTCGTGTAATGAAATCACCCTTTTCTATTCGTAACCTATCTACACCAGGTGTTCCTTTACGCACATGGCCCGGAGCCCAATTCTTTCCACAGATGTGCGAGGTTTGAGCTGGTCTCCTTCTGTTAAGTTCAGCACGTTTAACTCGACGTCTCACATTCCATGGAGTTACTGTAGAGCCTGATAACATGGCCAAATCTTCGGAAATGTCGATAAAAGTCAGTTTAGCAGCTAGAAGTTTAGTCAGGAGAGGCGCGCTGCCCCATCATCCGGGACATCCCACAGACGCCCCAGCGGGATGAGAAGTGACGCTGAGCTTCATGCATGGAGTGCACTGCCTCCAATATAAGCACCAAATAGCGTAGGGGGTAATTATCTGCGGCAAGGCTCACTTCATGTCGTAGAGCTCGTCGAGATGCCGCTTCCGCTCGGCCCACATGGCTCTCCAGCTGGCATCCTTGGTCTGGAGCCTGAGGTCGGGGCAGCTGCCGCAACGGATGCACTCTTTGCTTTTGACCCGTCGAAGTTCAGCTTCCAGGCTGGACATCTGCGCGCATGAAGCAAAATATGTCTCTCTCCTCTGATATTGTGGTACTTGGCTATGTTTGTGAAGGTCCTAGCTTGCTTGTATGTTCCCGCATGCTACTGCCTCCTGTCTGCTAGTTTCCTTGTGCATTTCTGCCTATCGTTTCCTTCATGATTTGAATATTCCAGTCGCCGACGTCATTCACATGATATGGAACTGCAGCAAACAGTTAGAGAAACATAACACTACAGCACTGAGTGAAACAGAATGAGAGGCGGAGCTAGCCCACACAGGTCTCTGCTCACTAGATCTCGAGAGACAGTCCAAGCCATTGGAATCATGGACCAAAGATGACTACCCACGCAATTCCGGAGACCCAGTAAAGTTTTCATTCATTCATTCATTCATTCATTCATTCATTCATTCATTCATTCATTCATTCATTCATTCATTCATTCGCCGCCACGGTGGCTCAGTGGTTATGACGTTCGGCTGCTGACCCGAAAGACGCGGGTTCGATCCCGGTCGCGGCGGTCGAATTTCGATGGAGGCGAAATTCTAGAGGCCCGTGTACTGTGCGATGTCAGTGTATGTTAAAGAACCGCTGGTGGTCGAAATTTCCGGAGCCCTTCACTGCGGCGTCTCTCGTAGCCTGAGTCACTTTGGGATGGTAAACCCCTATAAACCAAGCCAAACCATTCATTCATTCATTCATTCATTCATTCATTCATTCATTCATTCATTCATTCATTCATTCATTCTCTCCTCCTTTTATAGCCGCAATTCAGGTGTCCACTCGACAGAGTTGTCGCCTTTTCTTTCCTCATAATTTCCTCCTCTCCTTTCTCAGGTCAAGTGAGCAGTGACGTAGTAGAACTGCAGTACGTGGTTCTGGCAAGGGTGCAACGAAGAAGACACTTTGTGAACAAACGGTAGTGACGAACGGTATGAAGATGCAGATTTTTCCAATTTGCGATAGCACTTTGCTCTTTAAGCAACTTGAAAGGTGGAAGTCAGCTTTTTCTAAAGTGTGGGCAGAGGTGGTCAAATCTTTGCTCTTGTCAGTGATTTGTGACATGGCTCTTATTTAAACGACTAGTAAACGCGAACACGTTACGGTTACTTATCGGTCTGCGTCTAAACCATGTAGTGGGGCTCTCAGCACCTCTGGGTATCCCATGCTTTGGAGGGATGACGGCGAAAGCCCTTTCCGCATTCGCTAGATTTGATACGCTGAACATGAAAACGATCAGCGTTGCATGGATAAGAAGCAAACCCGGTGGGTTGTATATTTTTTATAACTGTTGTACTTCATTTTGTTCACAAACAAAAGCTATGCTTCCTATCTTTGACACACGCCTTTCACACGCCTGCGCACATGCCAACACATGTGCACACACACGTGGAACAACGAACAATAGGTGGGCGTGCATGGTCGGGGGAAAAAAGTGGTGTTTCAGTTTAAAATTGGGTCGCTGCTTTCGCGACCCCTCTGGGCGTTTTCGCCAAGCAGATGCGCTCCGGACTGAAACGAGTAAGTTGACATGCCTTTCAATGAAAATTGGCTGGCGGTTTAGCATTGCTAGGCACGACATATTGTGCAAAAGCAGTTTTTTCAGACGGCCACCACCGCCACGCACCTGAAAGCGTGGTTGAGGTGTCCATTGACACAGGGAGCAAGTTATGCGCGTCTTCAACTTTCTCATCGTCAATGCCAATTTGCTCATTGTTTGCCGGCGTCCAATGAAATGAAAATTGATTTTTACGAAAGGAAATGACGCAGTAATTGTCTCACATATTTCAGTGGACACCCGAACCGCGCTGTAAGGGAAGGGATAAAGGAAGGAGTGCACTGACATCGCACAGCGCAGATTTCTTTCTTTTTCCTCTAATAAAAGTTGTTTCCATCCATCCACACGGGCGCCTTATGCGTTTCTCCTGCATCGAAACGCGGCCGCTGCGGTCGGGTTCGAACCCGGGCACTCCGGCTCAGTAAACGAGCGCCTTAACCACTGGGCCACCGCGGCGAGTGCACCTGTAGTGCACAAAGTGATCTTTCTTTCGTCCCGGTAGTAGCTAGAGTAGTAAATGCTACTTTTGCTCGCGAAAGTATATATATCTGATGCTGACTGACACGCACGTCATGTGAATTTCCTTTGCATGCTTTGTTTCTAGCCCTCTTTCTCTCTTCGCATATCTCAATCTCTAATTTTGTCTGCCACATTCTATGGCTGTGTCTCTGGCTCTGTCTTTACACTACGCGTTGCATGCTTTCCCTTTTTGTTTATTTTTTTCGTATGAACGAAGCAACTGGCCAAACCTTGTGTTGAGCCTTCTGTAGCAGGTGCTCCTGGCGGACCACCTCGGCTTCGCTCTCGGCGGTGATCTCGACGCTTTCCCGCAGGGCCTCTTCCAGGGCTTCGATGCGCTCGCGCTGCCGTGACACCTCCTCCTGCAGAGCGGCTCGGAGCAGTCAGCCCTCAGCGCTTCGCTCCACGGACCGCTGCAGCCTCCGGGAGCCTCACAACTCAACGAGGCGAAATCGAACAAAGGCAACACAAAGCAGCAAAGCAAACCCGGACCCACTCAAATTAAATAAACAAACAAAGAAGAAAGAATCCACAACTAAAGCGACTCCAAGCTCCACTTGTCCGCAGGGGGGTAAACATAAAAGATTAAATCTTAACCAAACTTGAAGAAACGCACTTGCTTTATAACTGTCAAGCGACGTGCTCACCAAGCTGCTCAAGTTATGTTGGCGAAGAACGATAGAACTAAACGACATACTTGAGGCATCAATAGAAACTTCAGCGGGCGGTCAGAGTTAAGAGACGACTACCGTCGGCAATCTTAATCTAGCCCGTGTGTTAGGCGACACCTCAAATACGTGCGAAAGGCAGTTGATTAACACCGGATTTAGGGACCGTATAGCAGGCCTGCACACCACAAACATACACATGTGCTTATAGAACAAGCGTAAGTCAAAGTAACGCTGCAACGCGTTGACCACAAGAGATACATAGTGTATATATGCAAATATGTAAACGTCCTTCATCGCCGGCTGGAGATTCAGTCTCTTTTCGTTTAAGGCAGTATTGTTAGCATTACTCCGCGGTTTCTGGATAACCGACTCGTCGTTTATATTACATGCTTGCACGCACAAACGAAGAAAAAAAAACGACAAAAATTGGCGCTAAGTACGCGTAGATTTTAGTGCTCGGCTTCTGCCTTTAGATGAGAGGCAAATTAAAAGGCCCACGTGACCGCCGCCAAGGTGCATTATTCTGAGCCCAAAAATCAACGCCCAGGCACGGCTGTCGGAAAGTTAACCCATAACGTGAACAGAACAAAAGGAACATTAGAAAAAACTCGAGAAAAAACTGGCTGGACCGGGCGGCTGCAATAGAACAGTAGAAGGCAGAGATGAAACTGACACGCTGGTGGTCACTGCACAGATGACACTGCAAAAAAGTGCGCTGCGACGAAGACTTCAGTGTTGAAGAGCGCTTGTATGCTAGCCAGAAAATTATTTAGTAAGGCCATGGTATGCTATTTCAAACTTGAAAGGCCAGCTCTATACACATGCAGAACTCTATCAGCTGCTTCAGTTTTTGCATGTGCCTTTTTAACAACATTGTAACGTTAGTAAATCGAGCGGCTAATCTTTGTATTGCAATATTATGTACTCAGTAGTGACGTATTTGAGCCATAACAAAGCCCTCCAACACTACCTTTTTTTCTCCGTCAGGTTCGTTGAGTTGGCTTCTCCTGACAAAAGCTGTGTGTGCGGCGGAGAACGCTTTAAAAAAGCGCCAAGAGTAATGAATATTGACAAGTCAATAGGTCATCCTTTCGGAGAAATATTTCCACTTGACTTTGGGGGTTTACAGAATATGTAGGTACAATACGTGTTTATGCTGCTGTGAGTTATATGCAGGGTCGTCTCATATGAGTCTTTGCTGTTATATATCGCATTCAAGCTAATTCACTATTTCAAAATTACTCAAAGTAGATAACTTATTTTAATGTGCATGGCCAGACGGGTTTTAAGTACAGATGCTGTTTCGAGCTTATAGTTGTTGAAAATTACTAACTGACGATGTGAGGCTGTTATCATTCTATTCCAGTGTTCTCGATGCCTGCGCTCATTAACACAATAAAGATGCCAGTCATGAGGATATGACTACCGCAACTCGCCCGAAAGCCCCAACGAAAATTGGGACAAAAGGCATGTTCAACAACGAACGGCACAGAAGATAAGTCCTAGCACTCCTTAAAGCAGCTTGAATAAATACAAGACGCCGGTCACAAACAGTAATGATCACCCGGTAGGCCACTGAGTAGCGCGTTCATAAAGGCCGCATCGGCAAGCTTGTAACCGACAGATGTTCACATTTTACGGTGCGTGATACACAACCGCAAAAATACACGACATCCTAGCAGTAGCGGTTAGTATTGTTTGCACCATAACACCACAACAAGCACTACGAACGATTTGTATGTGTTCCGTTCGACTACTACATCGCCTGAAGGCCCGCAGACGACTCCGCGGCCGGTGTGTGAAAATGTGTTTCCTTTTGGAAGACACCGGCTTATCGTCAGCGAGAGAAAAAAAATTGTCGGTGGTTTAGCTCTGGTTAAACCTGGACTGACGCGATAGATACAGTTGGCTGAGTGGAACTTGGTCACGTGACCAACCACGTGACGAACCACGTGATCAGCCACGGCGCCGGCAGCTGCTCCGCACCACGTGACCAACCACGTGATAGCGTGGCGGCGCAGCCACAGGGTGGCGCGCCGCCACGGTGAAGGCTCGAAAGGCTACCGTAATGTAGCTATCGCTACAAAAAACGTGTTTTTTTGTAACTCACTTGAGCTTTGGAAGCTTCTCGACCGAGGTCGCCTTCTCTTCGGCGGGCTTCGTCCATCATCTGGGCGCTCCGCGTCTTGTCCGCTTGCTGGCTTCGCTTGAGCGCGTTCAGCTTGCTTTCCCTGTCCTTCAGTGCCCTGCGGAAGGATGAGATATTCTGGTGAAACGAGCAGCGACGAGACCACAGCAACTGGCGTGCGTTTACTCAAACCGGTTAAACCGTGAAAGAAAGCAGACTGATTGGAGAGCTCATACATGCGCTGCACACCTGTCAGAGGAACAAGAGATCAATCAGGCGTAAAACAGTGATCGGTAACATAGCAGGAAAGCTTGTTAGGAAACGAACTGAACTGAAATAAAGTGTTTCTAACTGTTAGTTTCACTATAAGTAAGATAAAGGTCACTGTGAGGAAGTTAACGGTAAGTAATCTTCATGTAAGTACGATGTACACGTCATTAACTACGAACTTCGACGTCCATAAAAGACGTGCAAACTGCGGTCGACGCTTTTTGATTACCGCAACACGAAGCCTGTATTGTTACCGGTCCGTCGTTTTGTTAAAGTTGAACATGGCTAACTCATTGTCGATGCCTAAATACTTCGCGACCCAAAGCACAACTAGGGAGGGCGCAAAGACTGAGAGAGGAAAAGAAGATCGTGGGGGATGGTTTTCATATCAATTTATAGAATATGCTTGTGAGTTACGTATTTCAATAACACTGTTGTCATTGCCAGACATTAAGGCTGCATTATAATGTAGAAAAATCACAGCACACAACGTGCTCTAACCCATGCCATAGACGTGTGACAAGTGGGTGGTAAAAAATGTGACAAAAAAAGGGGTATCATGGCGCCCAGCAACGCATTGTACCTAGCAGAGCGCGACCACAGTCTTCTGCGAAGTTTTCAAGCGTTCCTGAATTCGTGCGCGTTTAACTGGCCTTGTGTATTTCGATTCGTTACAAGTTCACGAACTTCGGTCGACTCCCGGAATAGGGGGACCGACCACCAATTTTAGTTCCAATAAAATGTCATCATCATCATCGTCGTCGTCATCATCATCTTTCCCTCTTTCTCTTTGAGCCGCACACACGTCTTGCGAAAAATCAGTTTCTAGTTAGCGCCCTGATACGAATGGTTAGAACGCTTTTTTTCCTTTGTGCATCCTCCTACGCGGCATTCTACAGTAAACTGGGTGCGCACCTGCACTCATCATGTCTTACCAAAATGAGACAAAAAATCATATTAGCGTTTCGTTCTAGGAATGATTCTGTCGCCTCCGCAGCAATTTTTCAACTCTACAACGCAACAACGCCCCTAGTTGGTCTAATTAGGGAACGCATCTCTGTGGACTGATGTGTTGGCCAAATGGAGTATGGTAACGGTTGCACACACGCCCACTCCTGCGGATTTTCATACGCGACGTGGGTGCGGCTGAGCTGAACGAAGTGCACGTTAGGTACCGAGTCATTCATTCATTCTGCCTTTTTCCTTTTTTTCATCACATTTGTTTGGCTTCACGACTGCTCGATGGTCTGACAGTTCTATGAATCACTCTGCTGGGGCGAGTTAGTACTAACTCTTGGACGTTGTAATTACTGCACTCCACCTCGGCCCATTTCTTGCTTCATTTATCTAGGAAAGCGCCATTGTAAAGAGACCGGAGATAGAGAGGTCTTTGTAGAGATCGGGAGCGCTAATAATTATCAAAATTTTACAAATGATCATATTTAACTATTTTTCATTCATGTATTCATTGACACACACACACACACACACACACACACACACACACACACACACACACACACACACACACACACACACACACACACACACACACACACACACACACACACACACACACACACACACACACACACACACACACACACACACACACACACACACACACACACACACACACACACACACACACACACACACACACACACACACACACACACACACACACACACACACACACACACACACACACACACACACACACACACACAAACACACACACACACACACACACACACACACACACACACACACACACACACGCACACACACACGCACACACACACTCTCTCTCTCTCTCTTCTATGCCCGGATTGCCCTCCAGCCTAAATGGATTAAGAAGGGGACTCCCTCGACCAGGTAACCACGGCGGCGGCGACAGCAACGGCGTCAAGTGGCCGAGTGTGCCCTCGGGTCGCCGGACGGAATGATGGTGCTGAGTGGTCACGCTGGGGATATTAATTGAAAGACGGCTATGACCTCGACAGAGGTCCCGCGTCTCGGACAACAGGGGTGGTGGTGTACGTGGTCGTTCATTCACCTGCTTGAAATTCCTTTCCCACGGAGGCGCCGAACCCGCCACAATGGTGAAGTCAACACAACAGTGTTCGATGCGTCTTTTCCCTTTACCACCTGCTGGGAATCGGCGTCCCATTCCTTTCCCACGAGTGCACCGATTTAACCAAAGTGTTCGAGGATTGCCTTTTCTCCTTTCCATCGACCGAGCTGCGAGAGAGCGTCAGTACCGCCACCTGCCGTGGGCGGTATCACCAATGTCTGCATCTGCCCACCTCATTGGACATCGTTCCCCGAACTCTATTCTCCAGTCAGGGATCTGAGGAATACGAAGGGTATTATTTAGCGGGCTGCTGTTTGGTACCGAGGGACTCCTGACCACTACGAACCTCCCTTTTACTGAGAGGCACTCTCAGTTGATCTTACTTGTACACTATGTAAATAGTCTGTATAAAGTTTTCCCTGTCTTCCTCGTAACCCCGTCTACGACTTCCCCGTCCCTTCTCCGGCCCAGCCACGCTACCTGAGTCCAACAACACAGACACACGTACACGCACTCTCTCTCACTAATTAATTCGTTTATCCATTCATTTGCAGTGGTTAGCGAAGCAGGGCAACTCCACACTCACTCCTGCAGCTGCTTGATCTGCGCGTTGAGATTGTTCTTCTCTTCCTCGAGGGAAGACATGATCTGCAGCAGCCGCTCCAGCTCCGCCTCGTTGGCGCCTCCCGCCTGGGCCGGCGGGGGAGCCTGCCTGGTCTCCAGCTCCGCGCAGCGCATCTTCAGCTCAGCCAGCTGCCGAACCAGCTCCTGCTCCGTCTCCGTGCTACCCGCCTGACATGTGCGGGGTCAAAGGAGACAACAGACCGGGGTTAGAACCACCAGTTTGACAGCAGACGAGTACAATTAAGTGGCGCGAAATTTAACCCAAGAGTGAAACGAAAAAGTGGGAGGGGCGCTCGCGTAAGGCGACACAAGTGTCAGCAACAGCTCTAGAAGAGGGGCCGTGTTGGGTTAGGAGGTCATGGGGGTCAAGTATATAAAGGAGTCATGGTCATGTGTAAGGGGATCAAAAAGCCACACGACCTACTGACTGTTAATGGGTCACAAAAACCATTGACGTGACCACTAACTGACATGACCCATTGCTGATCTGATGAACTGGTTATGTGGCTGATGACATGGACCACGTGACCTTGATATGTGATGACGTCAGTTGATGCAGACGACGACAACCAGATGATATACGGGGTGTGGAGAATATGGCTATGTAATAGATGGCTGTCTAAAATGTGTTGTGGAGTGATATCTGTAAGCTTCAAAAGAGAAAGCATTCATGTCTTAATGACGCCATGAGGACCTCTTTGACAAACAGCTCGACAACAATGAAATGTTTATAGGATGGACGCAATAGCACCCGTTCCGCCACTGCTCGCGTGGCAGGTTCGGTATCACCTCTTCATAAAGTGGCACAGCTGAAAACGTGGTCCTATGGCGACAGTACTTGCAGCTCCAGGAATACTACTGGAATGTAGTATTTTGTTCCTGAGAGATCCGATTTGCCTTACAAGATGCTTTGAGCCTATGCAGTCTCCAAGTGTAAATATCGTTGAAAGGATGTGATCAAATGCAGTATATAAAAGATTTGAAAGAAAAGTTACAAAACCACACTTATTACACATATAAACCACGATAGGCAAAAAATAATCAACTTGATTTGGCTCTCTTGAATTCATCAAAATGTTTACACGTGAAAAAGGTGCAGACACGAGTGATTCGTTAAAATTCATGCATGTTGATTTTGAGGCCAGAAGTTACATGGCCTTCTTCCTTCTTGCTATACCGAGCGAAGTCAGCCAATAGCGAAATATTGTATTTTCTATGCCATAGTAATTCTTTTGCAAAACAGCGCCGTAACTGTAGACATCATTACCTCGTTGCTCCTAAGAGACACAGGCCAGACAGTTAATTAGGCGTCACAGGAAAAATGCTCAAAGTCGACAAAAGAAAGCATAAACAGTCAAAATCCAGAAATGTTCCTTGTGAGACCGTGTCGTGGTGTAGGTGCACTGGTTAGTAGCTGAGGCGAACATTTGCCTGCGAACGCTTTAGTGTGTAAGTGAATAATATGGATCCTGATAATTTTCGGACTGCGAACCTTTTGCAGCTCGGCTTCGGCCTGCTCCAGCTTCTCCTTCTTCTTCTTGAGCCTCTTCTCGAACTCGTCCAGCTGCTTCTGCCTGTCGTCGAGCCTCTTCTTGAGGGCCTCAAGCTCGGCGTCCATCTTGGGGTTCGCCTGGGGCTGGGCGGCTCTCGCGCGCAGGTTCTGGATCTCCGTCTGGGGAGGAGGGCGAACCTATCAGCGTTTTCGATCAGGTAAGCGATTACGGTAAGGATTTGGGGTCGTTCTAGGGCCCACAGAACCAAGGAATCGCCCGTTTACGGCATGCAAGTGCAGGGAAACTAAAGAGCCTAATCGCAGCTCTGATATAGATGCGTCACATTACTTACTGTACACAGTTACACTTACAATAAACAGGGTGTCTCTACAGGAAGAGCATTTGCAGCCTTTTCTACTACAGATACGCAAAAAATACAACTACATTCAGACCGCTAGCTACATGCTGATTCGTCATGCACGCTGCCATGGTGGCTACGCATACAACAAGAAACTACACGAAATTCTTGCGACAGTGCTTGTGCAGAAAAGTGAGAATATCTGGAGAGATGCAAGCGTATATGTTGATCTCAAAGAAAATGAAAAAATAAGAAGTATAATGGCACACCAAGATGTGGGAACAGAACTACAAGAAAAGGAGAAAAATAAAGTGAACCATTCGCCAACAGAACAAAACACGTGCCGCTAGAACCAGGGTTGAAGTAACCAAGGACGTGCTGAGGCCATTCGTCGATGAGCACACGTGACGGTCACTGACCTCCCTCCGTTCGATTTCTTGCACCAGTTTCTCCAGCTGTTCCTGGAAGCGATCTCGTTCCACGGCGAAGTTCTTGACCTCCGCACGTGCCTGTTCCAGTTGCTTCCTCAGCTTCGAAGCTTCCTCTCTCTGGCTTTCCATCTCGGCTTGCATCCTGTCCAGCTCCCTCTGCATTTTATCCCGCTCACCTTCCTTGACTCCAGCGGCGGCTTGTTGCTGAAGTTGCTGTTGTTGCTGCTTCAGCATCCGGTTCGCCTCTTTCAGTTTGACAGTCTCCGCGTGGGTCTCGTCTGACTGCCTCTGCGCCTGAGCAGCTGTGTCCAGTGCCCTTTCCAACTTGGCCTTGAGCTCCTTGTTCTCGGTCTCGAGCTTCTGCATATGCTGGCTGCTCTTCTTAAGCTCCTTGTGCAAGTGCTGAAGTTCTTGCTGCTGCTTCTCGATCTCGCTTCGCAACCTGGCGTCTTCTTGTGCCCGTGAAGCCGCTTCCGTTCCACTTCGTCGCTGCAGTTCACCGACGAGCTCCTGGACTTCAACCTGGAGCCTGTTCCGATCCTGAGCTGTCTTTCGTAGCTCCTCCTGGACTATCTCGAGGCTCTCCTGGAGCCGTTTTGTCTCTGCTCGAAGACTCTCCTGTTGGTTGCGGTCTTTTTGCGAACTCTCCTGCACGCTTGAGATGTACCGTTCGGCGTCTTCGACATCTTGTTTCAAGCGTTCTACTTCCATCTGTAGCCGGCTGTTCTCTCCGACAGTCTTCTGGAGGTCTTCCTCGGAGCGACCCAAAAGATGCCTTAAGCGTTCTACCTCCAAGCTACTCTTCTGCTTGTCGCCCTCGCTTGCTTCATGCAGCGAATCCAATGTCGCTTGAGCCTTGTTCAGCTCTGCGAGCAGCGCGTCCCTCTCCTGGATGGCGCGGTCAGATTTTTCCCGCAGCCTCTGACATTCGGCTGTTAATTTCTCAAGCTCCTGGCGTTGCCGATCGTCTGCCGTCGCACTAGCTTTCTTAAGTTCAGCCTGCGTCGCCTCCAAGGCTCTCCGCAAGCGTTCATTTTCAGCTTGGTGTTGGGCGCGCATGTCCTGTAGCTTCTTGACCTCCAACTTCGCGCCTTCGTACTTGTCCTTGGCTTTTTCGACTTCAATGTAGAGGCGTTCTATCTCATTTGCGTGCGCCTGGCGTTCTTCCTGAGTGACGCCCTTTTCGTTCCGTGTCCTATCCAGCTCAGCTTTGAGCTTCGCGTTTTCCTCGCTTGTTTTGTTAAGTTCCGCGAGTGTCTTTTCGTACTTGTCACGCATCTTCTCAACATCGATGCGAAGGCGTTCAAACTCGGCTTGAGACTTGTCCTGGACGTTGTGATACTTGGCCATTTGCGCCTGATAACGATCCAATTCGGCCTGCTGGCTTTCTTTTTCTGATTGAAGGCGATCTTTTTCGTTCTGTGTCTTACGCAGTTCCGTCTGTGCCCTGTCCAACTTCTCATAGAGTTTCTCCAGTTCCACCTGCATCCTTGCCAGTTCTTCTTGGGACTTCTCGTGGTGCGTTTGGGTCTTCCCCACTTGCGTTTGGATGCGGTCCATGTCTAGAGACAGGCGGTCTACCTCGGCTTGCAGCCGATCGCGCTCTGCTTGAAGACGGCGTGCCTCCAGCTGTGCCTTATCCAAACGATCGCGGGCCACTTCCAGCTCGACTTGACAGCGGTCAAGGTCCTGCCGCGTCTTCTCCTCGGCCTCTTTGGTCTTAGCGAGCTGAGCGTTCGTTCGGACATACAGGTCTTGCAACCCTTCAAATTCTTCCTGAGAGCGTTTGTGGTCTTCCTTAGTTTTAGCCAGCAGGACTTGGCACTTGTCCAATTCCAGGGCCAGGCGGTCCGCTTCTGCCTGTCCCTGGTCCCATCGGGCTTGGGCTTTGAAGCTTTCCGCCTGTGCCCTGTCAAGCTTCTCGCGGAGCTTGTCCTGTTCCAGTCTGCACAGTTCCCTCTCTTCCTGGGCCTTCTGCAGCTGCAACTGGAGTTTGTCGGCGCGGTCGCGCGCTGCCCGCAACTCGGCCTGTGCTGCGTCGGCCTCGGCTCGTCCTCGCTCCGCCTGGAGCGTCGCCTTGTCGTGCCTGTCACGCATCACCTCAAACTCGGCCTGGATGTTCTCGCGTTCCTTGTGCGCTTTGCCCAGTTGACTCTGGAGCAAGTCCAGCCGGTCCCTCAGCGCGTCGGCTTCAGCCTGAGCGGTGTCGCGCTCCTTGTGCAGCCTCTGCTGCAGCGACAGCGCTCTTTCGGCCTTCTCCCTAGCCTGTTCCAGCTCGGCCTGCAAGGCGTCCTTCTCCTTGTGCGCCCTCTGGGCCTGCAGCTGAGCCTGGGCCAGCTGGCCCTGCAAGCCTTGAACCTCGTCCTGGCAGCGCTCGCGGTCGGCCCCCAGCCTTCTAGTCTCGGCCAGCGCCTTGTCCAGCTTCTCCTGAAGCCTGTCGGCTTCCAGCTGCGCTCGGTCCAGCGAAGCTTGCGTCTTCTCCTGCGATATCTGTGCTTTGGTCAGGGCGCCCTGGACGCGCTCCAGCTCTGCGCGCAGCGTGTCGGCCTCCGCCAGCGCCGCGTCGCGGTCCGACTGTCCGCGGGCCACGATTCCCTGCACGCGGTCGTACTCTTCCTGCAGGGCCTCCCTCTCGGCCTGCGCGTTCTCCAGCTTGGCCTTGAGTCGGTACACCTCTCCCTGGGAGCGCTCGAGCTTCTCTTGCAGCTGCTCCTGCTCGCCGCGCGCCCGCTCCTGCTCGGCTTGCGTCATCCTCAGCTCAGCCTGCGCCCGCCGGAGCTCGGCCTGGCAGCGGTCGAGCTTCTCCTGTATCCGCTCGTCGGACGCGTGCTGCAGCGGCAGAACGCTGGTGGTGCTCCGGTACGGCGACGCCGTCACCGTGGGCTGCTCCAGGCGGCCCACGTGCTCCCGGAAGCGGTCGTTCTCGAGCGACAACCGCGCGTGCTCGCCGCGCAGCCGCTCCCAGTCTGCAGACGAGCGGCTTACCTCGGCCTGGATCTTGTCCAGCTCGGCGCGCGCCTGTCCCAGCTCGGACTGGGAGTTCTCGAGACGCGCCTCGAGGCGCTCCTTCTCGGCGTTGGCCTTCTCCAGGCGGCCCTGCAGCTTGTCCATCTCGCTCTCCAGCGCGTGCATCTTCATGCGGTACTCGGCCAGCTGGCGCTCGTGCAGGTCCCGCTCCTCGTTGCGCTCCTGCTCGGCGCGGTCCCGCTGTTCTCGCAGCTGCACGATCTGCTTGTCCTTGTCGCCGATGGCCTCCTCCAGGCTGGACAGGGCGCCCTCCGACGTCGAGTGGTGCGCCTGGATCGCCGAGAGACGCGCCCGCGCCATGTCCACCTGGTTGTCCTTCTCCTTCAGCAGGTCCTCCAGGTTCTCGATCTGCACCGTTCATTGGGGCGAGGGTAACTTGAGCTTCTCACACAGAGAAACAGGAATGCAGATGACTTGGCAAGAATTTGATACTGCCCCGGAGTTAATACTTCTATAGTCGGATTCAACTCAAGACCAAAGTGGTATATGGCCTTCGGAGAAGGCACTGCAGACAATGACGTCCGCCGATCGTAACGACGTCCCGGTTAATCCCGTTCACCTGCTAGCACGCTATCGCAGGTTGGGTGGTAGGAGCAGCGAGATTAATCATGTCGTCATTGACAACTGGCCGATGCTATTGGCTGCAGTGCCTCTTTGGAGCTTCATCTGTCGCTATTTTTTTGTAGTTGTATCCAACTGCAGTGTCCTAAAGTTTAAAAAAGCACATATTTTGTATATTTGTTAGACATATGCAGCCACAATTCTTTATAGATGCCATAACTGCTAAGTTTAGTGCATGTCAAAACTATGCAGTAATTAGCAGAGCTCTGATACCATTCCCTGAATTCGACAGAAAAGAAACGTGTTCTCCTTGGCTCGAAACACGATCAGATTGTGCGAAAAAAACGCATGTCTACTAGAAAGAATCCTGAAGAAGAGTGAAGGCTTTTCACTGAAGACGAAAGATAACTGCTGCAGAACAGGCTCTTCTTTGACTGCTCTAATTACAACGGGGGAACGCATGCCGAAAAAAAAACAGACAAGGGTACTTGACCAATGGCACGCATTACATTCGAATGCGGATATATCGAACTCAAAAGGTATTGCAAAATAGTTAAATATAGCGATACGATTATACATAAAAAATGGATCTAGAGAGCACAAGAGACCAAAGGCCACCCTATAGCTTACCATACGTTCACCTCGTCACGCGGTTTCACAGCACTAGCGCTGCCATCAGATGCAGAAGGCTGCGCAGCCTACCCGTCTTCGCGCGCGAAAAGTTATCGAAAGGAGCGATTAGGAGAGGTGCCACTTGCACGGCCGCGACGCGCAGTTCGATATATCGAATTACCGACGAAATTTCAGTTCGATATACAGCATGATTGAAGTTCTGAAAGGCGCAAAAGACACACACACACAGGAAAAAAGGGGATGACACAAAGGCGCTCTTTGTGTTATCCCCTTTTTTCCTGTGTGTGTGTGTCTTTTGCGCCTTTCAGAACTTCAATCATGAACCAACTAGCCCTAAAGCAAGTCCTTCTACAGCATGATGTGACTTTCATAACCTTATACACTGGATTTTGAAGGTGATAATCTGCGCGTTCGATGTAGCCAATAATTCGAAGTTCCTGGGTTCGATACATCCGGGCTCGACTATGCGCGCTTTAAAACTAGGCAAAGTAAGGCGGCAGTTTTCCGCAGAACAGGTTACACTTCGCACAATAGTTCCAACCAGCTCTAGTTAATTTAAGAAGTTCCAGCAAGCGTACACTACTCCTAACCCCCAACCTCAGTCAGGTAACAAAATGTTTATTCTGGTGTAAGTACGATGGGAAAGTACGGACCTTCCTCTGAAGCACGTTGATTTTGCGATCCTTGATGTCCATGTGGTCTCTGATCTCCTGCAGCTCCTGGCTAAGATGGTTGCGCTCCTGCGTCGCTGTGAGCGCCTGCTGCGTTTTTTTCTCGATCAACTTGTTCTTCTCTTCCAGCCGCTGCCGCAGTTCTTCTACCTGCAGGGACGTTGCAGCCACACTGATCACTGCACTGGATGCGCAGGAATTGGTTACGATGACTGGGAAATGGACTATGGTATTTATTTATTTATGTTTACAGTACACCCTGCAGCGCCGAAACATTTTAGCAGGGGAGTGGGTACAGCATAAAGTGACGAGTACGTGAATATAATCACACCAAAAGGGAGGGATGACAAAGGAGCAATGCATCAAGATCAGTAGAACAGAAAACAAAGACACGCACACAAAAACAAGCAAGCGCTTCAGGACAAAGCGTGCAGGCGTTCAGCAACAGTAAATGATTCTGCAACACTGTTGACACTTGTAACCGAAGAGAAGCAGCTTTCCTCGCTTCCCGGAAATAACTGATGTGCGCACTACGTAGAGGTCCTAAGAAACATGTCTGCAGTTAAACTGCCCCAGCTTACCACGTAATCACGCAATTTAACCATAACCATATGTCTAATGCTTTAAGTTAGAAATTTTTGAAAATGAGCTACTTTCATGTAGACGCTGACTGATTACAGAGAAATTTGGTGACTGGAGGTAAATAACTAAAATCATGAAAGCAGGTTAAAAGATGGCTGTGGTTTAGCTCTGGTTAAACCTGGAGTGACGCGATAGCTACATTTGACCGAGTGGAACATCCGGATAAATTGCAAGGTCAGTCTTTCGCCGCTCCGTTTCGCTGGGCGTTCCTTCATCTTCGTCCCACTTGACACGGCGCATGCGCACAGCTGTTGCAGCTGTTACGCGCCGCGCCGCCGGCAGCAGCAGCTGCTCCGCACCACGTGACCAACGGCGCCGCCACGAAGCTCAATTGGTGCCACGGAGCTCAAGAGGTGCCACGCTGAAGGGTCGAAGAGGTAGTGTAGTGTAGCTATCGCTACAAAATATTTCGACAAACGCCAGCTAGTCACTTTCGCAAGGCGCGTACGCACGACAGATCTGCAAGAAAATCCCGACCTTATGGGTCATGTCAGAAGTTTCTAATCGGCTGTAAAGCACATGCGATGGTTGTTCCTCTGTAAGCACTTAGATGCTGCCTTAAGAATAGAGAAGGCTCTATGACTTTAGTGATTCATGGGTTCGTTGAGGTCGCCGAAAAAAATTCACGACTATTTTTTCAGGCTTTTGCATGAAGTGATGCATAAGCTTCGCGCCTCAGACATTGCAGATGAAATCTGTGCATTAACACCGTCACAAGTGACATTGCAACCAACGCTTCGCAGAAGCTTTATTTTTTGTCTTCACTTTACATGACAGGTCACTAATGAAATATAAGAAGTACGGAAGCTAAAAAAATTTTGCAAAGAACTGTTGGTTAGCAATGCTAAATATTGTGTTGCATCTATTTGACCCGACCTTCATCAACTGCCTTGTTATTTCTGTTGCGCCGCCCGAGGAAGTCTTTCCAAACCTCATACTCGAGAGTTTAAAGCTCTGATTAAATGAAAAATAGGGATGAAGCGTTAATGTTAGGACCGCTTGTCATTAATAATATTAGACAGTTTTAGCTGTGCGTACGCAACGGCTTAGCGTACGGAAGGAGTTTGCGGGGACGGTAGTGCGCATGCGCAGAACGCAAGCGCAAGCCCTGCGTCTTGCGTGCGTACGCTAGCCAGCGGACTTTGCGTTGACAACAACAACAATTGGTTCTGGGGGAAAGGAAATGGCGCAGTATCTGTCTCATATATCGTTGGACACCTGAACAGCGCCGTAAGGGAAGGGATAAAGGAGGGAGTGAAAGAAGAAAGAAAGAAGAGGTGCCGTAGTGGAGGGCTCCGGAATAATTTCGACCACCTGGGGATCTTTAACGTGCACTGACATCGCACAGCACACGGGCGCCTTAGCGTTTTTCCTCCATAAAAACGCAGCCGCCGCGGTCGGGTTCGAACCCGGGAACTCCGGATCAGTAGTCGAGCGCCCTAACCACTGAGCCACCGCGGCGGGGCTTTGCGTTGCGGCGCTTTCGTGGCTTGCGTACGCTAACTTTGACAAGATGGCGGCGCCCTGCTCGCCCGCTTCGGAATAAATGCACGTCGCCGCTGGATTCTCCGACGCAATAGCTCGCTCAAATGGTAGCGGTTCGCTCTTATTTCGCCTAATCTTGCCCACACGTAGCGGTATAAGCGATAACTAGCCCCTGCTTTTCAGATAATTTGGCGATTTTCAAGCTCCTAGGCCTAACCGAATTCAGTGTGTTTTCCTCGTAGCAACGACACCTGGCGAAGCAGTTTTCTAGCTTTTAGCCAGTTCTTACATTTTCTTCGGTTTGCAGTTTTTCTTCTTTAAGCAAAAAAAGGCTCCCAATGTACTCACACTAGTTATCAGTAATCACGGATGAAATTTTCTTCAACCAAGCGTTGATGTGGTTTGACGCCTTGTCACTAGATGGCGCCACGTGCGCCTGAGGGACGCTACGGCACGGCCAGCTAAAACTATACTTCGGGGCGGACAGCGTAACGTACGCAGCGCCGTAGCGCTTTGCGTACGCAAGCACTTGCGTACGCAGAGCTAAAACTGTCTATTAGCTGCGTCTGAACATCCTACAGAAGGCAATTTTTTTTCCACTTGAGTGGAAAAACTTTAGCAAATGCAAATGCACAAAAGGACCTTGCCATGCCGACCGGACCTTCCACTGTCCAACATCAACAATGGTCATTTCGACCATAGTTTCCCTCTCATTGTGAACCACACCCATTTACGGGAAGAGTGGCGACAGTCAAAGGAGCAGGAAGGAAAGGCACTGACGTCTGCCTGGAGCATGTTGTAGTGCTCCTCCTTGGCGCACAGGGACTCCTTGAGCACGGCGATGTGGCGCTGGTAGTCGTGGTGCTGCTCCTCCAGCGTCTTCATCTTGGCGCCCATGGCCAGCAGCTCCTGGTCGCGCTTGTTCAGCTCGATCCGGAGCTCGTCCAGCTGCGGCCGCACAAACAACGAACCACCTTCAGCCACCACTGCTGCACTCGTGAGGCCGTGGCTAGTGAAAAGCACACTGCTACAAATCAAGCTTAGGTATGACGTCGTGTTCGAAGTTCTGCGAACACCCTCCTTGCTCGAAATTTTCTCTATAACTACATACTAAACAATTTATCACCCTTGAGGGTGTAAATCAGCTGTCCCCGGACGAACACCCTTTTCCAATTGTTCAGTGCTAAAAAAAGGTGCAGAAATCAGCACTCTTAAGGAAGGGTGCACTTCATGACACTTTAGAGGATTGAATGGTTGCACCTTCATTAAACGGTACTATTTTTCCATCACATCTCTACGAACGCATGTTTAAAGGGTGCTCCACACTGATCCACCGATGAAGCAAAAGCCTTGGACTGATGCGCGCCCTCTTAACTTTCATGCTGTGCACCCTTCCAGAAGAGTGCTGATATCTGCACTCTTTTTAGCACCCAAAAGGGTGTTCGTCTGGGAACAGCTGATTTGCACCCTTAAGGGTGAGAATTTGTTTAGTGTGTACAATGAGCATCAATTGTAGAGAAGCTGGCATGAAGGATTTTCTTTCCTTACCAGTCGAGTAATAAAGCTTTGTCCATTACAGGCGCTCAGTGTGAGAAAACTGTTGAACTGCAGTGCGTTTGTTCACACCAGCCAGCTCATACGAGCGATGTGCGATAGCCAGATTTCTCAGAGGAGTAGAGTGTATTTGCTTCCAAATGAAACGCGGCAGTTTTAAAGTCGCTGAGACTTTTGTTTCCGCTGCACAAGAAAAACAGCATATTTATTTATTTATTTATTTATTTGAAAATACTGCAGCCCCATTCCAGGGGCTATAGCAGGAGTGGTTACATATATCATGCGGTACAGTTGAGCGCATAAAGGGGTACATGGCAAAAAGTTAAACAAACGCTGCATACAACATCATATAATGCTACGTCTCAATTTCGGACGCAAAATCAGAAACAGAAAAGGCACGTATATTTCCATTTAAAGAGTTCCAACTCTCCACGGTACGCGGAAAAAAAACTATTTGAAAGCGTTAGTACGGGCAAAAAAGGGTTGGATATTAAGATCGTGATGGCTCCTGGTTAGAGATGGTTTTGAAAACGTGATATGCTTACTCTCTGAGAGGCAATTAGCAGAATGCACTATTGAGGGAAGAAGTTTTAAGGACTCAGTTGAAGAATACATCAGTGAAATGACTGCTCAGAATTACCTAATTCCTTGAATAGAAACAATAATGAACAAGCAATATCCCGTAATACGTGCGCCAAATAAAAACTGACTGACTGACTGACTGACTGACTGACTGACTGACTGACTGACTGACTGACTGACTGACTGACTGACTGACTGACTGACTGACTGACTGACTGACTGACTGACTGACTGACTGACTGACTGACTGACTGACTGACTGACTGACTGACTGACTGACTGACTGACTGACTGACTGACTGACTGACTGAAGACGGTGCCATTCCGTCAGCAATACGCTTTGCGAAAAATACTGAATACAGAATTTATCATAGCGTTTATTACCCTTTCCAATGAGCTCATATCCAGGATAAGGTCGAATTGATTAATTAGTTTTGTTAATTCTAGCAGTGCTGTATAAAACATAATAATTTTGCTTGGGCACCACGAGCAACTCCTCGAGAGAGCGCAGGCAGCAATAACAGCCAATGGAGTCCCGGACTGGGGACCCCAACCACATCAGTCTATATCCCAAACTATCAATTAAACGTTTTCACCACCACCACCTACCGCAATACGTTTTTATAACTGGTGCCGACGAGCAGCTTTTTTTCTTTCTTTCTAAGCCACGTTTCGAATACTGTCACCCTTTTCCGTTAAACTCACATATGTCTCACGGCTATTCTTAGATCACGCGCTGTTCAGAGCCACGAAAAGAAAGTTGTCGCTGCAATCGCAGCCTTATGGGATCGAACCTAGACCCCTTGTCTAGTAGGTACATCCCTATTCATTTATAATATCAGTTTATACGTATATGACTTACAGTAAGCGTATTTTGTTAATATCTTCGCGCTCTCCTTCATACACGACCATATGTTTATTGTGCTGCATATATTACCACAGAAAAGAAAGGCACAAGCCAATGGCCGAGCTTGGCTTGAGGCGCAAGAAAGGCAAGGTTGACGCGTACTCACCGATCTGCTTGTTCCTGCACGTACTCACTCGTAAATCATCACTTACCGACTACGAAGCGAGGCCAGCAAGAGGTGACCACGAAAGTGAAGTCAATACAAAAGGACGGACACAACGCGTGTGCTCAGTGAAACATGGAGGAGTGACTTGGAATAACTCATTTCGTTTTCGGTTTATTGCCTCCACTGCCATCGGTTTCTGGTCCCTGTGACGTAGTCCGTGAGAGGCCATGACGTAGGCCATGACGTAGGCCATGAGGTGGTTATGGCAGAAACACGCCCGTGATGCCACTTGCTTGCATAAACGCATCTCGCACTCTAGTCGGAATGGCGGACCGCACCGGGACCGACTAATGAAGGAGCACGACTTCTTCCACCGTGAGCACGACTGAGCGCTTGACGTGCCTGGCAAGCTTTATCAACGCTATTCCTGCCTCGGGAAAAAAGATGTGCAGTTGTTGAGGGTCGAATTAGCGGAGCGTGGTCCGTGTGACTCGTCTGGTTGCAAACTGTTTTTCTTTTTTGTTTAGCTCTGCGGAATTAGTTGCCATATGCTTTATATACTATTCTGCATATTCTGCACACTGTCGCGCATACTCTGTGCGTACGATATTCTGCATAATTCGTGTACCTAATCTGAAACTGCGTTTTAATCAATCTGGTCTCTTTACTTATCTTGCCGTTAATAAACTTTTCTTTAAATATAACGCGATTTATTGCGGAGCCGCTTATTCGTCTTCAGTGCCATCTTATGTGATCCCGCACAGCGGGCCTGGTAAATTTCCTCGCTGCCAAGCACGGTACTCACCGCGACATCATCGCCGCCGGCGACCAGCTGTGGCGTGTGCGCGTTGAGTTCGGCTCGCGTCAGGCGGGCTGTCTGCTCGAGTTCTTTTTCGAGCAGCTCGACTTCGCTTTCCAGGATGTTGATCCGAGCATCCTGACCGGCACATTGCACAGCGCATGCGCGGAGCGGGTGGGCGCTAAGGCAGGCGGCAACGGAACGACAAAACAAAAACAGAACAAGGAGGGACAAAGCAAACAACAAAAGAAGAACAAACAAGGGAAACAAATACACAAGTGCGAGTTCGAAGGCGACAGCTACAGCAGCAGCAGCAGAAAGCCGGCGGGCATGATTTGCGACGCTGCTCTAGTAATCCAGTTTCAAGCCGTCTTGCAGGGAGCAGAGATCATACCTGTCCTTAATTTGTCGACGGGTTTGACCGAATACCGTAAGACTTATTTTGAATCAGGGAACATAATTGGAAGGCACGCACAATTTATGCGAAAAAAATACCGCTGCAATCAATTAATGAATTCCGCTTTGGAGTTCCCGTGAGTATATGGTCACGTTGTACGTTCACAACTCAGGTGACCACACTACGGCATCCAGCTTGTTGGAACGGATCAGAATAGTTGTAATGGCTAGAATACATTCTTACAGAGAGCTGTATATTGAGTGCTGGATTCACGTTCTCAGATTTATGGCGGCCACACAGTTCAACGCTGCACTTAAGCTACCATTTCATGTATCAAGAATGTGAAGAGAAGATACAAATTTCGGAAAATGACACTTTCTTTGGTTCGTTCTCTGCACAAAAAGTCTAAACATTTGCTCGTCATAAACATAAACTGAACGCGTCTGCCATACGTGAGCCAAAATAATTTAGCCCGATCTTTCAACGAACGCATCTAGCTAAGATTTGGTCCGGGAGTTTGTTACATGTCTATACTGGGCATGTCTACCTTGCCTGTGTGTTTTTGACAGCTCGCATAATCTTACTAACAGCGAAAGTGACACAGCCTACGGTGCTACTGTAGTAAATAACTTCAAAAAAGAGCTAAAACATTCGCAACCAATAGCAAACAAAATAATCCCATGCAAATAAAGGCAATGCGAAGGCTTAGCCTGAATATAAAGATCAGCAAAGCATTTGGCAATTCGCTAAAAGAATAAAAAGACTTTAGGCCAAACGTGGGGATCTAGAAGCTTAACGCACAATAATTTTGCCCAAGCACCCTTTCATGCCGGAATCTGGTGCATTACATCAACCTCGACGCTAAGCATTTTTAGCACAATGAATTTATTACCGCTGTCGCACTAGCATTTCCGATCGCGATCGAACTCGAAGCATATCCGGCGTTGCTACAAGACCAATTCGATCGCTATCGATCTCGATCACACTCGATCCCAAGCCGTTACCTGAAGCGCGGTCAATCTTTTGATTTCATTGAGGGCTGCTATCGTCGTGTTCAGGAAACAAAAACGGAAAGTAAAAATGAAACGTAAAGGGAGATACTCTATAAAGCTATAAAATTCTAAATAAGTGTTAACTTTGTCTAGAGGAGCTTGACTTCCAAAGCTGTTCAAGCGTCATGCGCCTGCCTAGGCAGTAGTCAGCAATCGCAGAACCCATGTGCATGGGCCGATTATATAGTGTTTTGCGTGCGTTTTGTGATGGAACCTGCTGTAGCTTCGTCAAAGCCATAAGATTTTCGATTTGAATGTTTTTGTTCACTTTTACTTCATTACGAAACCACTTCTTTTTTTGCCATAAACTGTGCAACTACGTGTGCAAGCAACGCTAACTGGCATTTAGCAGGCCAACTGGTCGATCCGGATCGAATCGCAACACGCAGCAGCGTTGCACGTCGAGTAGGATCGGAATCGACCGGGATCGGCATTGCCCGTGCGACAGGAGTATTAAGCACATGCTGCGACTACCCGAGGCAAAGGGGGAGGATGGGGTGAGCTGCATACCTTGGTGTCCAGGATGGCCTCCATCATGGCAATGTGGTTGCCGTACGTTGCGCGAAGCTCGTCTGAGAAGGAACGACCTCTCACGGCCGGGCTGGCGGAGCCGTCACCTGCCGTACGCCCGGTACCAGCGTCGCACAGAGCTCCTCCGCACTCCACCGTACACTGCTCCGCCAGATCGCCGAACCAACGCCTCTCGTTAAACACTCATCTAAGCCTAACACACTATTAGCCGAGGTGAGAGCGCACTCTTTTGCGCCAGAGTAAAGAATGATACTTACGTTACCGACGTATGACTGACGTAGCACGCACTGGTGCTTGTCGTCATGCCGAGACAATCAGAACAGTGAGGCGAATTCAACAGAATTTGCTCAGCACCCACACACAATGATTTTAAGGGCCGAAGGGCGCCTACTTGTGCCCTCAGCCGATTTCCGGCTCGCTTAATTTCGGCGCATGTGATTGCGTTCGTAACGCTGAGTTTAAAACGCTTCACGCACCCACGAGACACGTGGCTAAACGTTTTGCTGACTACAGAATTTAGCGCTGGACTTGGAGCATTATTATAGTAGAGAATTACAGCACAGCGCGATCCGCGATTCGCTACCGTGATCCGCTTCCCCGAGGCGCCATTGCGCGTGCGCAGAACGGCGCC
The DNA here is from genome assembly GCF_052857255.1 of Amblyomma americanum. Classification (NCBI taxonomy): domain Eukaryota; kingdom Metazoa; phylum Arthropoda; class Arachnida; order Ixodida; family Ixodidae; genus Amblyomma; species Amblyomma americanum. The sequence goes on along the minus strand of NC_135503.1, from coordinate 33,613,107 downwards.
AGATGGCGCCACGTGCCCATCAGCTGTGGACCAATCAGCGCGTACGTAGTGGTGCCCTGCGGAGGCCGATCACGGTAGTCCAATGGTGAGCGCGCTATGCTGTAGCTCTCTATTACCTCTCCTATCGCGTGCTTGATACGTATTAATATAGTGCGCATGCGCGTTGAATGCAGTGCAGCATAGATACTTCGTGCGGCAATTCGGCAGAAGTATGGTAAAACGTGCTTGTAGGGTTCACCGCCAAAAACATGTTCCATAATTTCTTGCAACTAACCTCTGCCTTGAAACATGATCTCCGCAAACGCATCTGTTGCCCAGACGCGTTGGTTCAGCGTGGCGAATCACATAAAGCGCCGTGCTAAAGCACGATGCTGCTTAGGGGCTTCAGTGTTAATCAACGGCTTTGTAAGCGCCACAACTCTGTCAATCGGCGAAGATAGACCGGACTGAAGCGCCCACCGGAGAAGAGTCGTACCGGAGAAGAGGAAGTTCCCTTTTTCGGACGCGTTGTGAGCAAGGGTCGCGTGTACCTTGCCAATGTCTCGGTCTCTGGTGTCCAACATGGTCTCCAGGTGCCTCGCACGTGCTTCCGATTCAATGAGGCGGCTCTTGAGTCGCTCCATCTCCATACGCTGTTCATCCAGCATCTGGCCCCCTGCGAGGCAGCGCAACGAGCGGCTTGGTTTCGTCTCATCCGGACACCACATCCGGGGCAACAGAGCGCGGCTTCCGGTACGTCATCAAATACTGCGTTCTACCGGAACGCGCCAATCAAAAACCTAGAGGTCAAAGCGCTTGGCTAGTCGTCAAAACCTTTGCACCACATTCAACAAAGTAGGCTGTGACGAAATTTCGAACTTTGTGGAGTGCCGTACAAACTAGCTCATGACTACAGCTATAAATTGCTTCATACAGTTTTCTTTGTTCAGTTCGTACTTCACATGCAAGCAAGAAGATTTAGCCAGACTATCTTGCTGCTTGGAATGCAGCCCAGTGATGACAGAAAACAAATGGGAGTTCCACGTTCAACATTGCAGTAATCATTCTTTTTTTTTTTCTCGCCACAGATCCCTTCGCAGTGAGGTCGCAGGACGCTGCCATATGCACTGCGGGTGGCACGCGCTTTTAGAGCTGACTTATGAATCTTCCGATGCTTACACCATAGTCCCAACACCATCTGTCTCGAGAGTCGTGAAACAGTTTGTAGAGGTGGTTTGTTTAAGCTGGCGCAGTCTAAGCAGGGAATTTTCAGTTTTTCTGCTGTCTGAAACAAAATTCAAGAAAGTGGCGTCTGATGAGCGAATTAAAATTTTGGATTCAGCACTGATGCCTTTATTGTCACTACAGCAATACATCCAATGACAGCCACGTACACAAGGAAGAACAGGTATTGCACAAGAGTACAAGGTTCTCACTAGCAAAAATCAAGTCTTGAGATCAACACAATGGCGATCAGAGCAAGGAAGTTTGCAAACGCACTTTCTGGAAAGCTGTGTTTGATATTACCTCTACCGGGTTAATGACTCCCATTTTCTTTTATGCAGTTTGTTTGACCAAATCGAGTTTGACTTCACTGAATGATTTTGTACGTGCACACAAAAGTTTCGCAGGAAAATCTATAGGCAGGCTTCCTTCCGGACCCCCTACTGAAAATAATGACTAGCGAAAATGAGAAAATAGTGGTCTACTGGGGAACATTATTGTCGCGACACCTTTATAACCTACCGTGTTACCGGAGTTCCGGGAGCGCACGCCCACTGCCAGTGCGCATGCGCTGACTCGTCCCGATGAAGCAGGCTTGCGCGCAGCTACCGGGTATATGGCGCCATCTGTCACCATAAAGGCGACCTGTGCACGCCCAATGACTGCGCGGGCTACCGGTACTCCGGTACCGAGTACCGTGTTACCGTTACCGTGACCGGAGTACCGAAAGCCCGCGCGCCGTCACTGCGCATGCGCAGATCGCCTAGAGGGCACCAGTTGGCGCCAGGCACCCGGCATCTGCGCGCAAGCTTTCCGAATCGGGAACAGTCAGCGCATGCTTACTACCGGTGGGCGGGATTCCGGTACTCCGGTCACAGTAACGGTAACACGGTATGCTAAAGGTGTCTAGTACCACGGTACACAGTATACTAAGGTGTCTATTCACGAGTGTTTGAAGTACGTTTCCTTTTTGTTCATGCACGCGAGCGCTGCTAAAGCTAAAATGAGAACGGAATATTCCTGATATGTTTTGAGTGCCACTATCATTTTTCTGTCTAGTAGAAATGGGTGCAGCACGTGTTTAGAATAAGCGCGCAAAGCGTTAAATATAAATATGCTTGTGACAGCATGCTGCCTCTCGGTAACTTATTCTACGTACCAGGTAAGGAAGTGTTTTGATTAGGCGCGATTTACTTAAGTTTAACAAAGATATGCTAGAGATATCAATGAAACGCTTCGGCAGCCTACTTCACCACAAATGATGTGTTTTAATATGTCTAACATGAATGTTCTTGGGGTAACAATACAGTCTTTCGGTTGCCTACTTTAGTACATAACATCGCGTTTTGATGCAGTGGGAATTGTATGTGACACGCGGTGATCTCAGTTATATCATCCGTTCATTGGGACAGCTGTTGCATGTTTGGGAAGCACACGTGGGATACTGTCGAGAAATACATATAGCACATGTTATTTATATTACTACACTATTGCGACATAGTTATCTGTCCCATGTTAGACCAGTAAATGTGAAAGAATAAAAGGCCAAGAACTGTATCTCATACCAGTTCATCAGTCGGGTATTTTCGGCAGACTTACGCTGTCCAGGTTCTATTGCTAGGTGAAAGTATAAACGTTGGTGGAGGATTAACGTTGCAACTATTTTGATATGTTATTACAATATCCGCGGGACAGTTAATCACTGACAACAAACAGGTACGGTATAGGTACTGATATGAGATTACGACACATCATGGACTATCATCCCTAGAGCATGCTGGCAGCGTACATCAAGAAAGTTATCGGTAGATAAAGGGCTTTTGCCTGTATCCAGGAAATCCACAGAAGGTTGGCAGTGCAACATGTTTCAGTTCGGGTAATAGTGCGAGAAAGACAGCACTGAATCGGACAGGGGCTGATGGTAGTCAGCAATAAATCATCTGCAATTGCTGCAGCTTGTTAAAAACGAAAATAGTGTAGCCTTGCATGGAATATATGACAGAAAAGGGTTGGCAGTCTGCGATATGTTCTCAGCAATTACTTTGTTTTAGCTTGCCACGAAATTCTCCCGTGCAGACTTTCAAAGTTGAATTCCATGTAAATTAAACTTCCTTGATATGTTCTGAGCCGTGACTCCGTCACACCCTGTGGATAGCAGCCTCCAAAGGTCACGGTGGCTGAGTATACGCGTTACAAACGGGCAGGTGATGATCTAGATCGTATACGTCTGGATTATGACTTCGTTAGATCTCGCGAATGGCTGTAATAGGACACTCAGTTGGCAGAACGTGCCAAAAAAAAAAGTTCTAAAAAGCTCATTTGATCTTTGGATAGTGAATACTGGAACATGTCAACACTGGTTCCTAAAAACGTGCTGTCGACCCTGTATAAGAGTGCACCCGAATCGCGCACACCTATATGCCATCACACTTAATCGGCAACATATTTGGCACCTATTGATTGCGTACGCAGTATTAACGGGCAGTGAACTTTGAGAGAACTCGATGTTATGTTATTATACCCGTTGGTAAGCGACGTTGCTTCGTACTTGAACCCATTACTCCACGCTTATCCAGGGATAATCTTCAACTCTCTTCGTCGTCTTCAAGATGCAGACTTAAGCAAAAATAGGGCCCAGTGTTCCAAAATGCACATGTTCGAACCGCTATCTGACCAAAATCACCCTGATGCTCCTTACAGCTGCAGTGATTTCTTTTCTGAACATTTTTTTTTCTGTTCACCCTAAAGCCAGGCTTTTTGTCGACTCTGGTGCGCAAGGTAAAGCCCTCACTACAGTCTTACTAAGTGCTTACTTAACAAGTGGTTAGGTGAAATAATAATGAAAAGCTACTCGCTTACTTTCTTTCACGTAGTTAGCGCTCTGATTAAACGAAACCCGTCGGCGAAACATGTTGTCGACCCATTAGACAAAATGCCAGAACACAGTCAGGCGCGGCGCCGTGCCAAAATCACGTTACATTACGTTATCCGTGATTATAGGCAGGTTTCTAGCACTCGAAGGGAGGAACGGCTGCCTAGCCAACCTCCAACGGTTTGATCTTTCCTCCATTTCTGCGCCTGCCCATGTTCCCCCAGCCAGCCATTCCTTACCCACGTTGGCTCCGACAAAATATTCCTCTTCCACGTCATTAGGCCGGCATGCCCAGAGCGCGTAAAGTGTCACTAATTAGCCAGAAGTCGACAGATCGTTAAGGGCGCTCGAGGAAAAAAAGGCGCGGTTAGCATTTCGTGCGGCCTGGCCCGTCGGTTGGAGGCCGAGGGCCAGCGCCCCCTGCGGTAGTGTCGCCAGGAGTCGATCAATTGACCAGCAGGCGTTAAGCGGCGGCTCCGCGGAGGCGTAGCGCTGCGTATCGCAGGAGAGCTGGCACGCACCGACGCCCTTGCTTTGAAGCATCTCCATCAGCTTCTTGATGCTCTCGTCTCGGGATGCGAGCGTCTGCTTTTGGGTCTCTATCCGGAGCTCCAGTTCCTGCAAAGCAAGCCGCAGCTTGGTTCACGCGTTGGCCCGTACGACGCCGACGTTGCGCTCAATATGAAACACAACCCTACAAAAAAGAATTATTAACTCTGTAATTACCGAAGTATCATATATAATGAAGGCTGCACCAAAATGTTCATAGTTTTCACTTATGCTGGTACAGTCGTCCACAGACCTGTCCAGAGCGCTCGATCTCCTCGCCATCTGCGCTGCGCAGCGCGTAGAGCGACGTCTAGCGGCAGCGGCTGGTTCGAGATTGCGCATCTTTGAGCATCGTCTGAGCGTCAGACATTCGCAATCTCGAACCAGGCGCTGCCGCTAGACGTCGTTATGCGCTGCGCAGCGCAGGTGGCAAGGAGTTCGAGCGCTCTAGGCAGGTCTGCAGACGACTGTACAAGTTTATCAAACCCTTGCAGTATTGCGAAAACAGCATTTTACGATGTATTTATATAAAAAAAGGCAAAGCATCAGCTGGAAGAGTTGCAGAAGGCTCGATGTAAGACCACTTATTTGTAAAAGCTAAGCCTAACGACAAAACAGCCTTAAATTTCAACTGCCGTACTTCGCTGTAAAATCGGCAGGTGATTGAAAAGTTTTCACTATCGCCACCGATATGTAGTACGAATACGAGACTATGCATGCGCAGTTCTACCGCTCTCGGTGTTGCGAGAATGTTCTATTTGGCGCGTTTCAATTAGGTTGTAATATACCTCTTTGAAGAAATCAACAAGAATTTTTTTTTTACATTTATGGTATACTAGGGTCGCTAAAAACAAAATTCTGCAAGTTCATAACATTTTTTTTTGTTCTGTTTTCCGAAATGTTTATCGCCTGAACATTTCCGGGTTATTATGAAGGACTCGTTAGAAGCCTGAACGAAAGGAGCTGTAAGTGAGTAACTATAACCAAAGAACAAGCAAAGCGAAACGCTTTGAGTGTAAATTAAAATTAATTCCAACGTGAACCAAGAGAATCGTGTGAAGCCTGAAGGGACTGATTCCACGCAGGAAGGTATTTTGCAGATACTTTGCATGGCTGTTAATTGATTTGGGTGTGCCAGCGTCATTGATGGACCGCTTTAAAGGCCTCATTTCTGAACGCACATTGTCCTTCTTCGGTCATTTAACAAATCAGTGCCGCGAACAAACCGACAACTATAGTTGTCCTCCAATCCCACTCAAACAAATTCGTTCATTTAGTCGTCATTTCCAAGTGCTCAAGGGCGTTGGAGAGAGAGAGAGAGAGAGAGAGAGAGAGAGAGAGAGAGAGAGAGAGAGAGAGAGAGAGAGAGAGAGAGAGAGAGAGAGAGAGAGAGAGAGAGAGAGAGAGCGTCGTACCTTGATGGTCTCCCTGAGTAGGAATATCTCCTTGGCCATGTGCTCCTTCTCGGCGTAGAGGGCGTCCAGGTGCTGACGTAGCTCGGCGTCGGGATTGCGCATGTGTGCCATGCGCAGTTCTTCCTCCAGCTGCCGGATCAGCGATGCCTGCTTCTGCGCACCCCGACAAAGAGAGAAGACAGTGTGAGAAAGTTGATTGATTGATCGATCGATTAATTGATTGATTGATACCGTAACTTGCGACCATGTTCAAAACAAAACGAGCACACCAGCAGTTTTTCACTCTGGCACCCAAGGAACGAACGGAAGAAACAGCGCCATTCTTTAATGCGCGTTCATGCGGGTAGGCCGGTAGAAACTTTGTCAAAAACATTGCCAGCCTTTCACATTTATTGAATACGAGAGGAGCTCCCCTGCTCACCCTTACAACAGGTGAGCTTCCGACTTCCGCAGGTGCTACGGCTTACAAGCCAGACACTCCTTACTTTTGACAAAGGATGCACTTACGTAAATAGCTTTCGTACACTTGGAGTGGCTTGCTTAGAAGCGTACAATCTGCAACTGCGTGAATGCAGAGCCGACAGAACCATTCGCGGTAGCATTGTTCGGATGCGAAAAAGTGTTCTAGGTGTCGGTGCAAATAGTTCGTATAGCCTGTAACACACCCCTGCCTCCTCGAGCGGTAATTCAAGCGAACTCAAATGAAAAGGCCACTAAGGCAACATTGTCCTGTCATGATTAGATTGTTTCTTGACCGTTCGCAATCAATTATGTTCGCAGACGTTCTCAACGCTCTCCATTACGGGTGCGATGTAAACATTTCGACAGCGCGCATACGCCCTCTCTTTCTCGCCACCTTCATCGAACTTATAAGCAGGTTTGCGCCCTTAAAACAGACATGGCGGCACCTTATTTTTGTCGCCTTTCGGAATTTTGCAGATCTCGCAACATAAAATCTCCAAATTCATTCATTCATTCATTCATTCATTCATTCATTCATTCATTCATTCATTCATTCATTCATTCATTCATTCATTCATTACGAAAGCACGACGTTAATAAAGATAAAACGCCAAAAAAATGTAAACGGTTCTGGTTTGGAACGTGCCCTAGTAACACGCGATAAGGACACCTTCTTTACTAACATGAACAGGCATCAACGGTGTGAATAGAACACGCGGACGCACTCATTTCGGCGCGAAGGAGCTACGCTGGCATTTACACACTGCCCGCAAAAATGAAGCCGCAGTCGAGCTAGGCAAAACCAAAATCCATGGCGGTGCGCGCGAGCACGTCACCGCGAGATTGGGGCGTGGAGCCGACGAGCACGTTGAGGAACAACCGGAAAGCCGTAAAACAAACGGTCGCTCCTTCTCCACAGTGCGCGGCGGCTCCGATTGAACCACTTCGCCGGCGCACTCACCTAATGGAACGCTGCCACGAAACGCTCGTAACCTGGTCAAGGGACGAAGCGCCCCCGTGCGGCCTTCTCCGGCCCCGCGCGCTTTTTTTCGCGCCTTTTCTTTTTTGCACCGTCATCCGCAGGCAGGCGCGGCTATAACGAGGCATTTCGACGCGCAGATTTGTACGCAACGCTTCCTCCCCGTCTGTCGGGAATGGTAAACAAGCCGGGGATGACGAAAGAACGCCGTGGCTAATGTGTTTTGGTCTGCTCGAAATGAAGTCAATGACCCACCTCTCCCAAGCCTTTCACCCCGGAGAAGCCGATCATAATGCAAAGGAACGCTCGCCCTATTTGGTACGCGGTGGATCTGGGAATCGAGCCCCGAACATCCCTCTTACGAGAAGCATGCTCAAACGACTAAGGCCATTTGTGTTGTCCACCGGATGCTTGGTTCGCCTCTCATTTGCAGCGAGCGTGCGCTATGCCTCATCGAGAACAGCACAAATCGTGAATGAAGGCTAAACAACCCAGGCGACAAACAGAACATCGAAAGTAACGTGGCCTGGCGATATTATTGTACTGCAGGAAGAAAAATACGATGGGGCGACTAGTCATGACCAAACCAAAATTCTTGAAAGTGCAAAGCAAAATGACTTCTCGGCGACAACTTTCAGGTTGCTTTTTATTTGTTCAAATACTTTTTTTATTTTTTCGGGGGGAGAGTATAGCGTTAGTGAATAATAATAATAATTGGTTTTTGGGGAAAGGAAATGGCGTAGTGTCTGTCTCATATATCTTTGGACACCTGAACCGCGCCGTAAGGGAAGGGATAAAGGAGGGAGTGAAAGAAGAGAGGAAGAATAGGTGCCGTAGTGGAGGGCTCCGGAATAATTTCGACCACCTGGGGATCTTTAACGTGCGCTGACATAGCACAGCACACGGGCGCCTTAGCGTTTTTCCTCCATAAAAACGCAGCCGCCGCGGTCGGGTTCGAACCCGGGAACTCCGGATCAGTAGTCGAGCGCCCTAACCACTGAGCCACCGCGGCGGGGCTAGCGTTAGTGCCATTTTGCTCATCAATCACAGCGTGATCGCCGCTCACAGGGAGGAGGGTTGGGAGATGAGGCATGAGGGACAATTAGCTAGATAACTCGGAGTAATTCAGCACTGATAGCTGGAAATGCAAGCCTGATAGCGTACCTAACAGGATGCTACATATGGGGAAAAATCTGAAGTGGTGCGCATTCAAAAAGGTTCCACGCCCACGCATACACACACAAAGGATTTTCACCCAGATTTTCGCGACCCATGTGTCCCTGAGAAGCTCTAAGAGTGTCTTCGCAGCATTCACCACAAAAGTCACCCGCGAAGGCTAACTCAATTCGTCCTTATTACACGCCAAGCGCCGTTAGGGCTGGTAAGGGCATGTTTATAATGCACAGTGCACGCCCGGTATATGTCGTCGGCCTTCCTTCTTGCCCCAGAAAATGAGAAGCACGCGAAGGAACGGTCAAAATATTATTGTGACCTCTGCTCCGGCATAACCATCTCGCAAACGCGCTCGGCGATTCTACACAGCAAAACCGCTTTTCTCCGCTCGACCCCCCCCCCCCCCCCTTCTTCCTCCTAAACGCTTGTTTTCCCAAGAGGGACGCGTGGTTGTTCCGTCAGGAACGAGAAACAGACGTTCGCGCAGCCAGACCCTCTTTCTCGCGTCCAAATAACAAAAAAAAAACGAGCCGTGTTGTTTCTCCTTTTCTTCCACCCTCTCTCGTCGTTCTTTTCATCTGTCTATCCGCGCTGCGTCACGTCATTCGCATGCAAAATGAGGAGCAACGGCTCACGCGAGTGAAGCCCGCCCAAATCCCTGCTCCTTATGCGCGGCTTGAAAGCGGCGGTGGTTCCCAGGGGCCGCGTCGCCAGTCGCTTCTCTGTCTCTATGGCTGCTAGATTTCGAGCCAACGTCGCGTGGTCGTGCGTATGGAGTACATAGCTGTAGGCTGTGAGTGGCCTGCCCTTCCTCCCCCTCCTCCTCCCTATCACCCTTCTCCCCACATAATGCGCGCGCTTTGAATCCTTTATGCAAACGAATCGCGAGATCCTCGGTGTTCCCTCGGGGGCGCTTAAGTGGTCAATCAGCAGGCTCGGCTGACGCTACGTCAAAGCAAGCGACGATACTCCTGCTGATTCTCTGCGCGCAAATTGATCGGCTCCGAAAGGAGTTTCGTTTGAGGTCCTTCCCCGCACCCTTTGCTCTCAAACTCGATTCTTTTCCATTCCGCTGTGTTATAACTTCGCGCGTGCCACAGGAGTCTTCGTTCTCTTATTTTCGAAGGCGGGGTCGAAAAAAGAAAGCTTTCCTCGCAGTTTTTCCGTGTTTGTCTCGGTGAATAAAATAAACTCTGCAATTACACCGAGTCTAGAATTTATGAGGCAGAGAGCTTGGACGTATGATCTCTCATAACGCCTCAACTACTTAACGTTGCTAGTGTTGTTCGTTTTAACGCAATGGCGTTAAAGGCCCCGTTCACCGGAAAATCCGATGTCGGCGTTGTGAGCTAAATGTCACGAGCAGGGCTCTGGAAGTTCATTTCCAGAGAGCAACCTAGGAGGGAGGTGGGCTACCTTGGTCACGTGACCTTGCGGCGTCATCATAAGCTGCCCACAGTGACAGGTGGTAGTTAAATTAATGATCGGTCGCTCGGGAAGCGCAACCCGGGTCGCGCAAGGCCCACCGCTGGAGACACCTGCCATCGCAAGGTGGTGCTGCATCGCTTAACCTCTGCACCACTGAGCCAGGAGGGGTATGAAAACTCCCAGGGATCTATGAATATAAATTAAAAAACGACCTTCTGCATATATGGGAATTAGCCCACTACGCTATCGAGTCCTACCCTTAAGGCAGAGCTTTTAAGTGTCCCCTCCAAGTTTTATTTCTCTTCGTCTTTTTCTGTACGCATGTGAGACAAACAACAACTATGTGCGTTTCGATGACTGACGTCTTCGTCACCACCCTTCACAGCCTGTGTGGCTATAAAGTGTGAATGCTATTAACAAGTTGAGCCCCCCCCCCCACTTTTTTTTTTGGGGGGGGGGGGCACTGCTCGGCTATGCATGCTCAGGAGAAGAAAGGTGAAGATTTTAAAGCGCGCGGAAATGAGAGCGAAATCTGATAGTTAACTGGTAGCCAAGCGCCGTAGAATGAAGCCCGAAGGGCACTGTATAAGGCAGAACTCGCAAACACGACCATTTTAATGCAGAAATGCCTACTCCAATTTCTTCAACCGGAAGTTGTTTATGAGCGCAGTTTTTTCGCATATCGTAAGACTGCAGTCATAAAAACAAACAAATACATTGCGGATCTCATCACCAGCCGCGCTGGCTCGGAGGTTAGAGCGCTCGGCTATTGAGCCAGAGTGCCCGGGTTTGAACCCGGTCGCGGCGGCCGCGTTTCGATGGAGGCGAAACGCAGAAGCGCCCGTGTGCTCTGCGACGCTGAGGCCTCGAAGAGCAACTGAGATCAAACTAATCGAGAACTCCGTCATAAGCAAAATCACTTACGCCCTGCTTTATCTGAGGCTTAGAAAAGCAGAGATCCAAGTGGAGGACGCTCCAATAAGAAGTATCTACACGATAGCATTAGAACTTTCCACAAGTACCAAAAAACGACAAACTCCTGAACCGGGAGATCAGAATACCTTTAAAGAGCTCAGAGAATCTCAGAGACAGGCGCAAATCACCAGACTGTCCACTACACCTACCTACCGAAAGATGCTCAACCGGCTAGTGAAAAGGGTTGCCTTGTCCGAACCCCGTAGAATTTCTGATACGGGTCCCAACTGGACTTATTTTTAGAAATGTGGCTGAGAGTTTGAAGGATGCTTCTCTCCCGCCACCGGTTGGCCCGGTATTGCACTACCTCCGGGTGTCTTTAGCGCGTCTTTACTATCCTGTCTTTCTATCCCATCTTTCAACTCTCCTACTATCTGCACGTGGAAGCGATTGTGGCTCGACTTGAGCCAGTGAGCAGGCCTGTGCACTTTCCTTTTCTTTCTTCCTGGCAGCAACAGACAGACAGTGAAAAGAGCGAGCCACTCCAGGACACTCCAGTGATGATCCCAAGAAAATAAGAAACCGAATTCATATACCCGCTGCGGTGTCTCAGTGGGTAGGGCGCTCGGCTACTGATTCGGGGCAACCGGGTTCAAACTCGACCGCGGCGGCAGCGTTTCGATGTAGGCGAAACACAAAGGGTTCGAACCCGACCGCTGAGGCCGCGTTTCAATGGAGACGAAACGCGAAGGCGCCCGTGTGCTGTGCGATGTCAGCGCACGTTAAAGATCCCCAGGTGGTCGAAATTATTCCGGAGCCCTCCACTACGGCACCTCTTTCTTCCTTTCTTCTTTCACTCCCTCCTTTATCACTTCCCTTACAGCGCGGTTAAGATGTCCAACGATATATGAGACAGATACTGCACCATTTCCTTTCCCCAAAAACCAATTATTATTATTATTATTATTATGATCGAGAATGGAAATGGCGCAGTATCTCTGTCACATCTCGGTGGACACCTGAACCGCGCCATAAGGGCCGGGATAAAGGAGGGACTGAGAGAAGAAAGGAAGAAAGAGGTGCCGTAGTGGAGGGCTCCGAAACATTTTCGACCATCTGGGGACCTTTAACGTGCACCGACATCGCACAGCACACGGGCGCCTTAGCGTTTCGCCTCCATACAAACGCAGCCGCCGCGGTCGGGTTCGAACCCGGCAACTCTGGATCAGTAGCCGAGCGCGCTAACCACTGAGCCACCGCGGCGGCTGCACGGTATGGCGCCGTAGTCGGTCCAGTGCACACCTCCGGCTCAAGCTCAGACGCCCACCTAGCTTGACCATTTGGTAGGCGACCGACAATAAGCCATTTTGTTAGTGAGTGAAATTTAGAAATGAAAGTTGGTTTTTAGGAAAGGAAATGGCTCAGTATCCGTCTCGCATATCGGCGGAAACCTGAAACGCGCCATAAGGGAAGAGATAAAAGCGAGAGTGAAAGAATAAAAGAAAGAGGTGCCATAGTGGATGGCTCCGATATAACTTCGACCTCCCGGGGCCTTAGCGTTACGCCTCCATCGAAACGCAGCCGCCGTGGTCGGGTTTGAACCCGGGAACTCCGGACTAGTAGCCGAGAGCTTTAACCACTGAGCCACCGCGGCGGGTGTGTTAATCAGTGACAGAATTCTTATTTTTGATTTGAAAATGTGGCCCCACCCAAACAGGCAGGGGCCTCCAAAAATTGCCTCAAAAACTCATTGGTGTGCCCCTCCCCACGGTAATCTTTAGTAAAAGGCGAAAGATTAGTACGGGTAATGAGGAGAGGCCTGAGCGATGGATACGGAAGCCCATCGAGGGGGAGGTCACTCGAGCCAACCCCATTACACGTACAGGTGGCACCAGTTTTTCTGCCCAAAAGCTTCTTCTTATGGCTTTAATATCCAGCCGTAAAATCCAACTCACTCAAATGCGGAACCCAGGCACGTTAAGCTATTAATCAGTTGAATGCGAAACTTTGCGGCCAATTAAAGTAATTTAGTTTCATGCATTACGATTGATTTACGTCTGTAGCTTGGTAGCAAAAAATTATACCTGAGTGTCAAAGCAAAAAATAAAAAGGAAGAATATGTGTGTGGGAGCTAAGGCGCGCAACAGCGCCCAGATTTTGCGGGTATGTGCTATTGAAAGAATTTATTATTATTATTATTATTATTATTATTATTATTATTATTATTATTATTATTATTATTATTATTATTATTATTATTATTATTATTATTATTATTATTATTATTATTATTATTATTATTATTATTATTAGTGGCGCTTTATTTATGCCGTGGCATCTGCCATCAACAGCTGATGCACATGAGCTGCGGCTAGCGTGGGAAAAAGTGAGTAAAAACATTATTGGGCAGATGGGTAGAGTGGTGGTCAGTGGGTGATGTCCAGACCATGCTGGTCTCGGACCGCATGGGCCCGTTCGACGGCCCTGATTTAAGTGTCTCAATCGTCGCTGGTCTTTACTGAAAGGCGCGGGTCAGGTGAGGGGGCAGTCATGAGATCTGAGGGTTGAGGATGCGTTTTACAGTACCAGGTGATGTGGTCTAAATTAGCTTTTTCGCCGCAGGAGCGGCAGTTAGGGCTAGCGATTTGAGTAAAAAAATTAATGTGCATTAGCTCAGATAATCCAGGATATACAAAGCGAAAGATGCCGGCGTTCACTGTGGTCATTGGCGTTGGTGTTGACAATGTTCTAGACGGCGTCGGCTTTCAGGAAAGGAAGGGCGCATAACTGGCTCCCTGGATATGCGGACGCCTCATTCGTGCTTTGATGCATGCGGCGGTGGAGCGAGAGAGATGTGGCCTGAATGCATTAGTTCCCGGGTTCGAACCCGACCGCGGCGGCTGCGTTTTTATGGAGGCAAAACGCTAAGGCGCCCGTGTGCTGTGCGATGTCAGTGCACGCTAAAGGTCCCCAGGTGGTCGAAAATAGACCGGAGACCTCCACTACGACACCTCTTTCTTCCTTTCTTTTTTCACTCCCTCCTTTATCCCTTCCCTTATGGCGCGGTTCAGGTGTCCGCCGATATATGAGAGATACTGCGCAATTTCCTTTCCCCCAAACCAATTATTATTATCGTTATTATTATTATTATTATTATTATTATTATTAAGCCTAGTCTCTGAGCATGTATTGGAGTAAAAACATCGCAGTAATCATCGAGGGTAAATCCAAATGTATCGCAGCTTTCTCGCATCAGGTTTCATGACCGTCCTGTCATTTTTTTCTTTATGAACAATAACTAAGCATTTCCACTCAAGACATCAGCCATCCAGAAGGGGTCTTTGTTTCGAAATTGGACAAGCTGGAGAATCTGCCAAAACCCTGACACTGTTCGCCACTGCTTCCTTGACTGCTGCGATGCTGTATTTGTTAGTGCGTGATAACAGCAGCGAGAAAAAAAAACGACATCAAGAAAAGCTGCATTACTTCATTCAACGCCCGTTTTCTCGAGGACAAACTCGACAAAACCGTAGCATGTGACCTCATTTTTCTCCTCTCCCTTCATGGCTTCTGGAGAGCCATAATGATTAATAGACGCGCCGACCCGGCGTGTGCCAAGAAAAGCTTGCGTCAGATCGAAATTGCTCAAGTGCGCGAGATATATGAAATAAGCAGTGAGGATCCTGAAAAGGGCTTTTTCGTGACTTTTTTTTTTTTTTGACTATGCTGAGTTCCGACTACTGCACTTCCCACTGCCGTGAATTTTTCTCTATGCTATCGATTAGATTCGTGCGACAAATTAATTTATTTTTTGTGTTTACGGGCATACTGATTTTGTAGCACGATTCAGCACATCGTATGTATAGACGACTTCAAGCTATCTGTTCGCCATTAACGAGTATATAACGCTTAATGGAACGCTCCAAGTAGTCTGGTTTCTTTTTACTAGGATCCTTCACTTCCATCGATGATGTCCCTGATTCGCCCTTTCGAACCTCCTCTTAACAAACTTGACTTCGTGCTCGGGCTCCTATTCGCGGCTCGCCAGTTGTGTGTTGTCTGTGGCAGCTGAATTAGGGCATATAGTACCTACCAGCTGTAGGCGGCGCTCGTACTACAAGCTCTTGTGTAATTTTGGGCTTCTTGGGAATTTTACTTATCTTGTAAAACTGTTCAAAATTGATGAATCTGGCACCACCACCACAAGAAGGCTGGCAATAACCGTTGCAAATTAAATTCCATGCGTACAAGCATCCTGTCTTGATTGTGACTCCATTTCTCAGCCGGTAATTCTTAGAAGGAGTGGGTGGTGGGGAGGACGTCCCTGATGCGAGTCACATAACCGGTCACTTGGGTTCTCTGGGCAGTGCACGTTAAAGAACCCCAGGGGATGGAAATTATCCTCAGCCCTCCACTACGGCTCCCCCTCTCTCAATCCTTCCTTCCTCCTTTCCCTCATGGTAACAATCTCACAACGAAGTGAGACAGTACTGCGTCTTCCCTTTCCCACAAAAGCAATTTTTTACTACTAATCACACGCACAACCTGGACACATTTCTTATGGTGTAAATAGTTTTTATATACTACTACTCCCCCTATCCTCTCTTCCTGTCCCCTCACCCCTTTCACTTCATTTCTCCATTCTGCCTGCTATCCTTTATTTCCGCTGCCCCAGCTCAGGTGCTTCAGTATCGATGGCAGATGCCGGGGCTAGCAAAAATCTTTTCCTTCCTTTTTACTATTATTTTAATAAAAAAACCACTATCGCCACCACCTAGTCGGCCTTAAAGGCTATCGCTGTATATAAAAACAAGTGGAAAACAAGCCTGGGGGGGGGGGGGGGGAGTTCGCGACGCAAACGCCATGTCCAAGCAAAAGACGAGAAAATCACTGAAGTAAGGCGTGAAGTAGTAGTAAGCGGTTTTATTAAAATAATAATAAAAAGGAAGGAAACTATTTTTGCTAGCCCCGGCATCTGCCATCGATACTGAAGCATCTGAGCTGGGGCAGCGGAAACAAAGGATAGCAGGCAGAATGGAGAAATGAAAGAGGTGAGGGGACAGGAAGAGAGGATAGAGGGAGATGTTATATACACAAACTATTAACGCAATAAGAAATGTAAAGTTAGGCGTGGAGTTGGGCTACCTGGTTCTTGAGTTCAGTCATTTTACAACTGCACGAAGAAGACGAGACGACAAGACGAGCTGGGCTCGAACAGGACCACACAAAGCGAACGCAAAAAACTGCGCTATGTGTGGTCTTGTTTGTGCCTCACCTTGTCGTTCTGTATTCTTCGTGCAGTTGTAAAATGACTGAGCCCACGAACAAACTAGTCCCACTTGACATCTTCAACGCATTTCTTCTACCGTCTGTGCAGTGAGAAGCGTCTTTCTGTTTATATCCAGAAGCGAACCTGTCGACTCCGTTAGGCAGTCGCATTGGACTGTTCCCAGGGCTCCATCGGAAGGGGGTCACGAACTCAAAGAAGCTACCGTTACGGCACAGATATCCCGTCTATCCAACTCAGAGGCTAGCCGCACTGTATTATCCCAATTAAACCTCACCTCAACTACACACCCTACTGAGGGGGTCCCCCTTTCTCCTATCCTCCACTCTAACCTCAATGTACCCCCCCCCCCCCCCCCCCCCGTACCCAAGAACATGCACCCTGAGCGGGACAGGGACCGCTCGGGCCCTCCACAAACAGTATGGCGATGACCATGAGGTGGCCTACGTGGAGGCTGCGGAGTACACGTCAGGCTCCCGTATGGCCCTGGCGGTAGCCGACAATCAAGCGAAGCTTCTGACCTCCAGCTCAATCATCACCAATTCTACCACAGAGGCAGAAGAGGCAGCCATCGCGCTTGCTCTCATTTCTACATCTTCCACAAAAATTATCTCTGACTCTAAATCTGCCATTCTCAACTATGGCAATGACTACATATCCCGCACTGCTGCTTGTTTACTACGCTTCTGGGAGCCCCGGCGCCCTATAATCCTCATCTGGACGCCAGCACATGCCGGTCTCCCTGGCAACGAGGAGGCTCATTCCTTAGCCTGAGGTCTCACATTCCGGGCGGGAGTCGAGCCCCTTGTACGGGCCGATAAGCGCCTGCTCTCCTTCCGTGATATTCTCTCGTACTACCGGGAACAACGAAGGGAATACGCACTCCCAGCCGCATCCCTAACCATAGTGCATGCCGCACACTAGCGAAGACCACAAACTCGGACTGCTCCATACCCTATACTACTACATGCCCGATACCCAGACCAATTCCCCTTGTCATGCAAACTTTGCGGAAAACCAGGAGACTTGCTACACACCCTGCTCACATGCCCCACCTTCCCTCATCCCCCATCACCGACCGTGGCGGAGTCTTACGGGGAGAGACTTATGACCGAAACTTCTCCTCAAGACCAGCGCCGACTCATCTCCACAGCACTGAGAAGGATTGCTTTCCAAGGGCTATCCTTCGCTTTGTAGGGGTGCCTCCTCACAGTGAGGGAGCATCCAAGTGCCATGTAGGGGGCTTCGCCCCCATCATTTACATCGTTGGCAATAAAAGTTTCCACTACCCCCACCACTAGTGATTCTAGCACAGGTGGAGAGGGTAATAGAGGGAGAAAGAAAGAAAGCGGTTAGCAGCCTGTTATAAGCATAATTTTATACAAAGGGGAGAAATAAATTTAAGAGTGTTTCTTTTTGCTCAGTATACAACATAGTTTTATACAAAGTGCATGGAGAAATCATTAATTTATGACAGAGAGCCTAAACAAGCGATCCCCACGCTCTGCCAGTGTGCTCGATGGTATCTGAAGTAAAACATCTTACACGTCTTAAAGACAATGAAGGCTAGGGAGGTCTCATACCCCTCGTCAATATTGGAGGGGGGTGAGACACCCCGAGACCCCCCTGACTGTTCCACTCTATGTTTCGCATCGTGCGGTGTAACCATGCATCGCTTACGCTTGTCGCACAGTCGAAGAGGAGACAACGTCTTGCATTTATTCCCTTATAGATTTCTCACCCGTTTAATGAGTAGTGCTGGCATCGAGCAGGTCGCTGATATAAAGCAAAGCGGCCACCGGATCCTGCTTTCGCAGAATTAAATGAACAGATGAGCTTCCTTTCAACTCAGGTTACACAAAAAACACACAACTCACCATAAACATGTGCCACCCCGCGCGTCGCGCTTAGCCACAGCACCTCAAAATCCCGGGTAATCTCCTTCTTACGCGTCTAGGTCATGCGGCGCCTTTAAGTCGCTGCAGGAAGCTATACGTGTCGCCACATTCGCAATTTATGAGTCACGGACCATTCCGGTGATCACTTCCGAAACGAGGACGCGGCTCAAGCTCCTCAGAGAAAAACAGGGTTCGCCCAACCCACGCCACGCTAAAAAAAGAAGCAGCCGGGCGGAAAGCTGCCGTGGCTCTTTGCATAGCGTATGAATGCCGACACCCTGGCTGCCTCGTTTAAGCTTTCGCTCGAATCGCGCGGGGAAAAAAAAAGGGGGGGGGGGTAATTAATAGATTTCTACGGCGTTCATGCATGCGCGGATGTAGTATCCCCTTTATTTCGAGACCACTGAGCGTAATTTATTCCGGTAAAGACGATCAGGAGTGTTGTAAGACAGCACGGGATGGCACTTTGCAATATATACCTCCACTGCAAGTAACTTTCGTCGTCATTAGCAACAACCTGATACCGTCCACATAACAGGTCTCTGGCCAAGACAGCTCCAGTCCAAGATCAACATTGTTGGGCGTAGCTGTCATCGCATCCCCCAACTATTTCGTAATGTTCACACTTCAGCTTATGTTCCATCTTAAGGAGGCCACTGCATTAATAATAATAACATTAACAATATTAATTACAATATCCACCTGTGGAACCTTGTGAGCGTCGAATTTTTTTCCAAATTTTTTACCCTATCTGAGCTGCAATGTTATGTGAACAGTTTTTCTTTAGGCAGTGGCTTAGCTCTGATTAAGCCTGGATATACAAGCGAAAAGCTTGTTACGGCGGGTCTTGGCATTTTCCTCTCCTGACTGTCTTGTTTCCTCTTCCTCACTCGCTTGGCTGCTGCTGGCTGAAGATGCGGCCAAGACACGCTTTTCGGCTTCTTTCCGACATCGTTTAGAAAGGCGTATTTCCTGTTGTTCAGGCGTTTCGGCTGCACGTTTAGCTTTGGCGTTATCATTTTTTCGCTGTTGTGCAGCCAACTCCCAAGCGAGCACTTCTGGATCGGACGAATTTAGTTTCTCAGCTTTTCTGCTTAGTCTAGCAGCAGCCGCACTCTCCTTCCCTTCCATGTCGAGTGCGCACACCTATTCTCTGGCAAGCGCATTATATAGCCTCCTTGCGCATGCACATGACGCACATGTGCAGTAGCGCGCGGCTGCGCCGAAAGGTCAGGCGACGGCTGCGGCGAGGAGCGACCACCTGCGCGGCGCGTGACGTCACTCGTTTTCGCGCATGCGCATAACTCACCAGTTCGGCTTACGCGAGCTCGGCTCTTACCCGCGTAGTGAAGCTTTTCGCTTCAAAAAATGCGACGTGGTGGTTGGTACCGACAGCCATGATGGTACACTGGCGCTACGTTCACGTATTTGTCTTTGTGAGATTGCGCTCCGCACAGACAGAACGTCGACTAAGTGCGCGAGCCTGCACGATTAATAAAGCGCGGAGCTTTCACGTGAAAGACGATTCGTATTTGAAAAGCGCCCTCGTGGGGTTATGCTGCAGAGTGAACCTACAGGCGCGATGTGACATACTGAAAGAAAAGAGATTCAGAGACTGCTTGCGTGTGGGAATGCAAAAGCATTACTGTCCCTGGTTGCACTGTCACCAACCCAAATATACACCGCCCAAACACACACACACACACACACACACACACACACACACACACACACACACACACACACACACACACACACACACACACACACACACACACACACACACACACACACACACACACACACACACACACACACACACACACACACACACACACACACACGCACACACACACACACACACGCACGCACGCACACACGCACGCACGCACACACGCGCGCGCGCGCGCGCGCGCGCGCATGACGCCACCCGAAACGCTGCATGACGAACCGTAGCATCACAAATTTGATACCAAAATTGGTTTTGCCGCGGTGGCTCAGTGGTTATGCAGTTCAGCTGCTGACCCGAAAGACGCGGGTTCGATTCCTGCCGCGGCGGTCGAATTTCGATGGAGGCAGAATTTCACCCGCCGCGATGGCTGAGTGGTTAGCGCGCTCGGCTTCTGATCCGGATAACCCGGGTTCGAAGCTGACCACGGCGGCAGCGTTTCGATGGAGGCGAAACGCAAAGGCGCCCGTGTGGTGTACGATGTCAGTACACGTTAAAGATACCCAGGTGGTCGGAATTATTCCGGAGCCCTTCACTACGGCACGTATTTCTTCCTTTCTTTTTTCACTCCCTCCTTTCTGTCTTCCGTTACGGCGCGGTTCAGGTGTCCGCCGATATGTGAGACAGATACTGCGCCATAATAGTTTGTACATATTACTTCTCCCTCTATTCTCTCTTCCTGTCCCCTCACCTCTTTCATTTCATTTCTCCATTCTGCCTGCTATCCTTTATTTCCGCTGCCCCAGCTCAGGTGCTTCAGTATCGATGGCAGATGCCGGGGCTAGCAAAAATCTTTTCCTTCCTTTTTACTATTATTTTAATTAATAAACAACCACTACCACCTTTCCTTTCCCCAAAAACCAACTTTCAATTTTTTGATATTCTGGAGGCCCGTGTACTCTGCGACGTCAGTACATGTTAAAGAACCCCTGGTGGTCAAAATTTCTGGAGCCCTTCACTACGGCGTCTCTCATAGCCTGAGTCGCTTTGGGACGTTAAAACCCCATAAACCATATGATTGTCTTAAATGGCGGTTTTCGCCTTGCTGTGTGCTTCATACCGCAGCTTGATGGCGTCACCCCATTTCCTTGCTATTGCTGAGCTTTTCTGTAGCATCTACGAGTACACACATGCCGCCGGCTTTTCTCGTAATGGGACTAGTAATCTTTTCCTTCCTTTTTACTATTATTTTAATAAAAAACCACCACCACCACTAGTAATGCTTTGGCATTAAAAAAAAAGCAGCTGTAGTTTGCAAAAGTTCTGCCTTTCGCCCAGAAGTTTGGTTACAACACCCTTGGGCCAGCGATATCTCGCGCATCACTTTTGCGCCCTCTTATTGGTTGTTCTAACCAACCGGCACACAAAGCGACGCCCCGATGCACACGAAGGGGCAACCGTGCCCATGCCGTTTGGCAATCGCCCTATCTTGTCAGTGCGCATGCGCGCTAGGGGAAACCAGCCGTTATTCCAGCGAAGAAAAAAAAAGACCGGTCATCGAAATCCAAATGCGATCGACTGCGCGCGAGGCGACGCAAAATGCGATCACCCACCGTCCACACCGAGCCGACCGCGGCGAGCGGAGTTGAAAATTCTTGAATATTCTAAAAGGAAAGGCGGAAAAGCAGGGGAAATAAAGTGGAGTTCGGGCGGCGCGATAACGCGATCTCCTCAGGAACGCTCCATGAATTCTCCAAGCGACCGCGGAGCGTTAATAAACGCAGAGCGAAGGAAGAGAGGAGAAAACAAAACAAGTAAAGTAGAAAGGGAGGGGAGAAGAAGACAGAAAGAGCACCACAGGGACGCCGAGAAGTGATTGCACCATAGAATGATAGGAGGAAGAGGAGAAGAAAAGGCGTCAGAGCTAACGGTTTGCTCCGCCCGGCGAGCTGGAGAGCGCGAATGCATACCGCCAGGGACGGGGCGGGCGCTGTTGCCGCGACAATCCGTGGAAGAGGAGGGGGAGGAGGAAGAAAAGAGATGCGTCTTGTTTGCCCAACGCACCGGCGGGCCTTTGTGCCTCGCGGACAAGAGGCGTCGCAGACCCCCATTTGCCGCGAACGGGGCGAACAGACGTGGGTCGTTATTGGGTGCCGGCTAGCGTGTGAAGTGTACACAATTCAGGATACCTGCGTTCCGGTTTTTTTTTTGTTTTCGTGGTGCTTTAGTTTTTTGTTTTGTTGCTGTTGTTTCTTTGTGTCCCGCGGTTAGGCAAACACCTAACTGCGGTGTTCCTCAGAGACTTGGCGTTGTTATGTGACCGCGCGTTCGAAGGTCTCACGCAATGCGTTCGACCGCCCTCTTCGGGTATAGTTTCGATATGGGATTTCTTCGCCCATGTCGATGTTTGTCCTGGCTCGCTACTCGCGTCGCACTGTACAAATGACCTAGAAGTGCCCAAAGGAGCGAACAGAAAATGGGCATCAACACGGGCATTCTGCTCGTCTCTTTTTTCCCTCTGCCCGCATCTTAGTGCACTAAAAGAGCTAGAATAACGATGCATAGCCGACTAGCACAGCAAAGTGCACTTTGATTCTAAAACAAAATATGTTGAGCCTCGGTGTCATCGATTTGTTTACCAAGAAACTCGAGAGAGACGTTATGCGGGGACCAACACTATAGATGAAACACACACACACACACACACACACACACACACACACACACACACACACACACACACACACACACACACACACACACACACACACACACACACACACACACACACACACACACACACACACACACACACACACACACACACACACACACACACACACACACGCACACGCACACACACACGCACACACACACACACACACGCACACACACACACACACACACACACACACACACGCGCGCGCGCGCGGCCGTGATGACAAGTGCTTGAAAGGATTGTAGCGAAAAAAGGCCATATATCCTCCTCATTGCTTTATTCATTAGAAGGCCTGCAAAACGCACCATCGAACTTGATGACCACGCCTGCCAAAATTGTGACCAGGGAGAAATCGCAACCCAGGCGCATATCTTCTGGGATCGCGCGAGAAACCCGCCCCCACGAGCCTTACTGCCAGCTCTCTCCGAGGAGGGATGGAACAATCTCCTCGGAAGGCCAGACAAGCCCATCCGACTGGCGCTCGTTTCGTGGGCTCAGGAAGTCGCCCCCACCTGGGGGCCACATCAAGTCCACCTGCGACAGTCTATAGCCACAGTCTATGGCAATAAACTTGTTTCTCTCGAACTTGAGACCAGCGTCAGCGCTAGGATAACGCAACGATGCCAGCCCAAAAGAAAGCGGCATCTTCTCGCATAGATGCGTCTCCAACAGACCGAGAGAAGTTTACATCACGGTGCGAGCCGGCCTGGCATCCCCCGCTCCGTTTTCCGCAGCAGCCATTTCAATACACAACAGGCGTACCAGTCTTGTCATCGCGCTAAGCAATCCCCGCGTTCTACTTGCATGGGCTGGGCCTCCGGCCCTCTGCCAGGTCCTCTGGGCGCGCCTCAAAGGTGTTCGCCATGTACGATACTCTACAACCGAAAGTAATTTCTCCCACTCCCCTGCGCGGCCGTCCAGGACGCCGTAGGAGCTAAACTTTACAATCCGGAGATAGATTCCGTAGTTAAATGTTTTTTCCTACCGATTACCAGCACTCATGTCGTCACTGAATGGGCGTCAGCGCACCATGGTATTAATGAAAATGAAAGAGCCAATGAATGCTCCCTTGCTTTTGGGCCAGCAGGCACCCTCGTCACCCACGTCGCTGGGTATCCCACTCGGCACCCAACCCGGCACACCACTGTGCTCCCAGACTCCTACTAGCGCGATCCACCTAGGCACTTAGGGCGCGTTCACACTTGAACATTCGGCGGCGAGAGCGAGCGGAATCCGCTGCCGCGGCACAGATTCCGCCGAAATACCCAGAGGAAAGCAGGATCACTCCAGGACCGAATTCTGCCGCCGGAAAAATTCTCATCGGCCAATAGGAAGCCGAGTACGAAGTTGGATTCCCGCGGCGACAAACGTGACGGCGCCCTTCGATGCAGGACGCCTCGCTTCGGACTGAAATCGTCGCTGTTACTGCCTTTTCCAGCGTGTTCACTGGCCATAAAAGCGCCAGTGGTCTTTCGCTTCGTCTCATCTCGCTCATCAGAAAACGTGTGAGTGATCAATTTGCTTTATTTTCTATTTTGGGTGACGATTCTTCCCCTTTTAATCTTAAGAGGGTAGTCGATTTGTTGACAACAATGGTTCTCCTCCTAACCCCCAGATGCCGCCACTTGACTAATCTTATCGTTTAAAAGTGAGGGTGTTAGGAACGGCGTAGCGTGCGGCAAAATATTTGCATTTAGCGTACGTAAACGTGCATACGGTTTTAGTACGCAGACAGCATCGATTAACCCCATGCCATATCTGTGAACGCTGTGAGCAGACGACACACAGACGATGAGCGGCGACGCGGTGGCCGGGAAGTGTGAACGAGACTGCTTTTCGGCGGCCGCGGATTTCACTTGCTCTCGCAGCCGAATGTCCAAGTTTGAACGCGCCATTACACCGATTCCTGTCGATGGTTACGAACACATCACACACGTATTCACCAGGGGAGGATTTATAGGGTGGGCAACCCCCCCCCCCCCACGCCCCCCCCCCCCTTCGGCGAAAAGCTTTACTGGCCGCGAACTTGCGATTTCACCGTGGCGGTGCTCCGAGCAGGTCCATGACGTCACAACGCGCTCATTGCCGCAGATATTTCTCTCTCTCTCTTGCTCCCTAGTCACTACTGCGCATGCGCCACTAGTAGCACCGAGCCACAGGTGTTCCGCCGCTGCTCAGCGCCGCGCCGTTCCTCAAAATCCAACTTTCAATTTTCTCTTTTTTCTTTCTTCTTTCCCTCCCTCCTTTATCCCTTCCTTTAAGGCGCGGTTCGGGTGTCCACCGAGATATGTGAGACGGTTACAGCGCCATTTGCTTTCCTCAAAAACCAAACAAAACAAGTGAGCCGACGGCGTTCATAGAGTTCATTTGCGTTGACAACTTTGCAAAGGCCGTTCATTTTCACGAAAGTAAAGGCGCACAACCGGCTCCGTGGGTCAGTGGAGTCCTCAATCTCGCTTTCATGTACGTGCAGTTCATGTCCAACAGCAAAAGCCTGCTCTAATTGCGTTCCGCACACTCGGTAGGCAACGCGCCTTCCCTGCCGCCCTGGGAGGTGGCATGCAGTTAATGGTTTGATCGCGAGAGATTGATCACCAAATGAACGCTGCGGCCTAGCTATTGCTGCTATGCCTCATGTCAGCCACAACGCTGTCAGCGCTAATGCATTCAGGCCACATCTCTCTCTCACCACCGCCACCTGTATCAAAGCACGAATGAGGCGTCCGCATATCCAGGGAGCCAGTTATGCGCCCTTCCTTTGCTCAAAGCCATCGCCGTCTGTAGAACATTGTCAACGCCAATGAACACAGTGAACGCCGACATCTTTCGCTTATATATCCTGGATTAGTTGAGCTAATCCACATTAATTTTTTACATAGGAGTACCATGCTCACCTCCTGTTTTTTCGGCGAGAAAAGTCCGAGGAACTCATGGTGCAAATTGGACAACCTCCTCCAACCACCCCTTCCAAGAGTAACCCGTAAAACCGCTCCTGATATTCAGGTTCTTCGGCTGCTGTAAAAAAATGGCGATAAGCCACGGCCACAACCCTCCTTTTCGTTTCTGTCTCGCGTTTCGATGGAGGAAACACGCTAAGGCGCCCGTGTGCTGTGCAATGTCTGTGCACGTTAAAGATCCCCAAGTAGTCGAAATTATTCCGTAGCCCTCCCCTACGGCACCTCTTCCTTCCTTTCTTCTTTCAGTTCCTCCTCTATTCCTTCCCTTGCGGCGCGGTTCAGGTGTCCGCCGATATATGAAACAGATACTGCGCCATTTCCTTTCCCTAAAAAAACCAAAACCAATCGTTGTTTTTTTTCTTGCATAGCGCATTGCGATAGACCTATAAAGGCTAAAGATTATGTTAGATACTGGTTCGGTGTTCGACTGTTTCTCTTAAAGACTAAATGCAGCCAGAAATCAGTAGAATTTTAATGAAAGGATAGTCAGGACAACAGGTCGAACGCAACGTGGCACCCAAAACAAGTCAAGCTGCTGGGAAAAGCAATGTGGCCTACATTTCGGGGAATAAAAACAAAATAAACAAATAAGAACGCATCGGCGTTGGCGTAGAAGTTCGTGCGTGAGGGAGCCATTTTTATAAAGTGATGATATCTGCCAGTAATGATCCAATTTTAGGGGCAAACATTGGAGTAGTTCGCGAGCAAATAGCTAAACTCAACGCAATGTTTGCTGGGAACCAGTGCCCCTTTGTGTACATTCTACTCTCCGGCACATGCCAATTTCCTTCTCTCATCATCACCGCCGGAGCAGGAGAGTTGTCTTCAGGAGAAAGGCTTCTTCTCTCACTGATCTCCATTTTGTCTTGGACTGTGCCAGCCACCTTCCCCCCCCCCCCCCCCCCGCCCCCCTATGCCAGTAAACCTCTTAACCTGATCTCATCTGCCACCGCCGCCGGCTTCATTTCCCTTCGGCTTTGTTACCGAACATATCGCCTGATATCTACTGAAGGCATTACATCCTGATCGGTTAGTTAAACGACTGCACAAGATTAAATTGCTTTGTGTTGCATTATCATTGAAACTCATTTTCTTACCCCACACTCTAAACAGAAGGGAGTAATAAGGGAGTAAGCTGTCCTCTAGCCCACACACCTTTGTAAAAGGGAGTGCGTTAGAGGACATCTTACACCCTTTTTACTCCCATATAAGCGTATTAATGCTTAGAGTGCAGTTCCAGCTGAAATCCTACCATTAATGAAACGCAAGCCGAAAAATGGTGGCTAAAGTTGCATGAAGATATTAAGATTTGCGTATTTACATGCGTATGAGGAGAAAAAAAAGGACCATGATCGTCATGACATGATCTGCAGGTTGGTCAGAACGCAGAGCACTTTTTTAAATCTCTATGTTCCCCGCTCTCACAGCAACTGCTTTCCTGAATGGTGTACTTTAACCAGAACGTATTGCCACACTGGCATGCATGAAAGACAACTGCGCGCACGTTGCTGGCTTTTCTCATAGGACGCTTTCAACGACTGGCGCAGAGCTCTAGGAATGGATGCCGAAAGCATCTGCTCTGCGCCAAAGCACTTTTGGAAATGCCTTTTTCAAACTCCAACAGTAGACGAAACGTAGGCTTGGCGTAGCTCTGCATGCAGCCACACAACTTCAAGGATTGCTTCACACTTGCATTCGATTCGAAACATGGTTGCGACTGCCACGCGCAGCGCTGCAACATAGCACACGTAACCCTGGCGTCTCAGAGATACATTCGGCACATCTGTGTATATAGTATATGTATAACACGTGGCGCAACACGCGTAGCATTTCGCCCGGAATGAACCTCCAACGACGTAGAGCGTAGCGAACTGGTTAGGGAGCGTGTCGGTTTCGTAATCAAATCGTTTCGAGTCTTGAGAAACCAGCGCAGACAGGTATTGCAATGCGACAAGTGGATAAATCTGAAATGATAACTGTGTGCGAGACGTTCATGTCCAACATTCTCGGACAAAAAATTTGAAAATTGTAAAATTGTAAGACACTGTTATGGAAATATTGAATGTAATGGTCCGTTATTCTGATATGTATAACAAAGTCTTCCTTCTAAATTGTTTCCATCGACCGCATCGAACAGTTAAGACTGCCATAGAAAACCAATGGGGAACGCTTCTGGCGGTAGCAAAAACGTTAATGAAAAAAAATGTAAGACTGCCGTCGAGTGATCTGCCGATATATAGATTGTTATAGTGAAATCTTCCATTATATAAAAAAAATGCGTTCATAAACGGTTTTCTGCTCAAAAATGTTTTTGTCCAGAATTGTTGGGTATACTGTCGGGCCAAGTAGAATGTCATCCAAGTACACATGACAATGGACGATTGTATGATCAGTCCTTGAAATTGGTGATATCACGACGATGTCATATCCAGAAATTCTGGACAAGTGCATTTCTTTTCAACGGGAAGTTTTTTTATGAACGCAGTTTCTTTCACATTTAGTAAGATAGCGCCATAAAAATCAATATAACCACAGATCCACACTTTCGTCACAATTAAAAGTAATGTCAATAAAAGCTGGACTTCGGAGAGGCAGGGAAAGAGAAAAAGGAGCATGGTTCAACTATTCTTGAGCCTGATTGTCCTGAAGGATCGAATATTTATTTTTAAAAAATCAGGTTCTCCCACAATACGCTGAACTTCAATAGGCATAGCTTGTTTTCATGATATATGCTGAGAGCCTTATAGTCAGTGCAAGAAGACGCTTTTATCGCTGCAGGCGATACCGCTTGGCTTTCAAGCAATCAAGAGAAGCGCTTGAAGGAATTAAAAAACGTTTTTGTCTTTTTTACAACGAAAGCTGTTAAGCGCACGTCCCTGTCTTTCTCTTCGCCGTCGGCGTAACCGGTAGGTGGGTTAATGCTCCGGTCACGTGACATTCATGGCACGTGATTATTGACGTTAATGTCACGTGACCTTGTGTCGCGGTCAACCTGGGTCGCATAAGCCTACGGGTGGCTCTGTTTCGGACAGCCACCTGCAAGTGAAGGGGTGCATCACGTGACCACTACACCAGTGCACCAAGAATATATAACCAAAACTAAACGCGTAAACAGATATCGCTGAACATCGCGTTACACATTCGTAACCGTCCTGTGTGTGTGACACTGCTTGGCTTTCAAGCACGCAAGACAAGTACTTGAAGGAATTAAAAAATTGTGTTTTTTCTTTTGTTCTTTTCATATTAAGGACGGACGTCCTTACGCTTTAGCACATGATTTGCTTTTGCAGCTTGCGACATGTAGTAGGAAAATGTACGTGTCAGGCGCGCGTTTGACGATGCAAACGCGTCTAAGCTGCATGCCCGTCTTGTTCGCCCTGGGTAATGCGTGCTTGCCGCGCTCGATGAATTTAGACCTTTTGTGCTTTTTGGTAATATTACTTCGCAAGTTCGGCGCCGTCTCATTTTCACTCTTCGCTTGTGAGCGACTACAGTCTGGACGGTGAAAAATGGAACGCTGCCAGCTGTAGCCCAAAAAATCCAGTTTTCTTTTTTATTCCTCGCACCCACTTGAGGTACGTAAAAAATGAGAGAAATTTCATGTTCTAACAATGCGTCCGCGTTATGCACGCGCCCGAAGCCAATTTGTTCATATTTATTTGGAGAAAGAATTTCAGTAGTGCCTTGTGACAACAGCAAAATTAACACTACAAAAAAACAATATAAGCAGCCGTTCTGAAGAGAGTTGCTGTAGGCGCATCCGTAGATCTATGCCATGGTTGCAGCGCACAACTGCAACCATCCAATCCAGTTCATTTTTTATTCGCACTCTTCAGTGCTCCGACTGCGTGTAGCGGATTAAGCAGGTGATTTGGCTAAACTACAGCGTTAAGACCACATAATAATAATAATAATAATAATAATAATAATAATAATAATAATAATAATAATAATAATAATAATAATAATAATAATAATAATAATAATAATAATAATAATTGGTTTTGGGGGGGAAAGGAAATGGCGCAGTATCTGTCTCATATATCGTTGGACACCTGAACCGCACCGTAAGGGAAGGGATAAAGGAGGGAGTGAAAGAAGAAAGGAAGAGAGGTGCCGTAGTGGAGGGCTCCGGAATAATTTCTACCACCTGGGGTTCTTTAACGTGCACTGACATCGTACAGCACACGGGCGCCTTAGCGTTTTTCCTCCATAAAGAAGACCACATCGGTCGCTTTGAATTCCAATCCAGTACTATGGGATCGCGTCATTCGGGCCAACGCCCTATGCAGCGTAGACAAAGGCCCGCAGCCCGTGCTTTTTCTTTAGCCTACCTAAAGAATGCTCACGTCATTATATCCAATGCTTTCTGAAACCATCGAGAGCTGTAAGTTGTGGGTCGCGCATTCTATGTGTGTTCACTACATCATGTTTCTGGGTCCTCGTCGGCGATGCAAAGGCAGCTGTCCTATTGGTCTCGCACAATATCCCTCGTCCACCCTCTACGTAACCCCTTACAGCTGCGGGCATATGCGTGACGAAGTTACACTAAACATGCTAGCAGCAATTGGCTACTTCATATACGTTTAAAACCGAAATACATTAATGCACTTGCGCGTTCTCCCCGCCGCGGTGGCTCAGTGGTTAGGGCGCTCGACTACTGATCCGGAGTTCCCGGGTTCGAACCCGACCGCGGCGGCTGCGTTTTTATGGAGGCGAAACGCTAAGGCGCCCGTGTGCTGTGCGATGTCAGTGCACGTTAAAGATCCCCAGGTGGTCGAAATTATTCCGGAGCCCTCCACTACGGCACCTCTCTCTTCCTTTCTTCTTTCACTCCCTCCTTTACCCTTCCCTTACGGCGCGGTTCAGGTGTCCAACGATATATGAGACAGATACTGCGCCATTTCCTTCCCCAAAAACCAGTTATTATTATTATTATTATTATTATTATTATTATTATTATTATTATTATTATTATTATTATTATTATTATTATTATTATTATTATTATTATTATTATTATTATTATTATTATTGCGCGTTCTTGTGCGCGTTTAGTGTTTCCCACCCTTCTTTTTTCTCCGTTGCGCGTACTGAACGCACACCCACACCATGAACAAGCGATCAAATTCCCCCACAACGCGGAGTCCCCGGTGCCGTTCATTCCTAATCAGCCGAGCCATCGCGGCGTTATAGCCTTGGCTAGTGCTGCGCGATTCCAGCTTTCTCTCTCGCTCACTCTCTCCCTTTTTCTCTCTTTCGCAGACACACGCTCATAGTCGTACACTCTAAGCACGAATACACCTAGATGGGAGTAAAAAGAGAGTAATTGCTGTCCTCTGCGCACTTCATTTTATAAAAGGGAGTTCGCTGGGGACAGCTTACTGGCTTCTTTTGCTCCTTTATAGTGCAGGAGGAACCCGCCAATGCGCAGGTGTGCCGAGCGTACAAAGACGCTACCGGCGCCGCGGCGTGTCTCTCGTCTCCCGAAATAAAGCGCTCGAGTTATAGTGGAAAGGAGGAAGGGAATAGAAGAGCCGTAGCAGCGATCCGAAACGTCGATGGCCATTATCGACGGAGCGCGTTCTGGCAGAAAAAGCGGAGAGGGGGGGGGGGGAGGCGGCAGATCGATGTAGCTATGCGCAGTGTGTCGACTCTTGTCCCCTCATCCTCGCTCCCCCCTCCCCTCCTACTCTGCCGCTTGTGCTGGCCGACGAAGGCCGGGGCAGTATTGCGGGCACCCACGCTACGGCTGTAACACGCCGGACTGCTGTTCGCCCTTCCTCCGCTCGCAATGTTTCAGAAAGAGTGCTTCTGTTACGCCCCCCCAGCTTCCGCGTTCAGACACTTACTTAGATGTATTGCAGCAGCAGAAACGGAGAGCACAGCACCCGGGGATTGTTGCACCCGAACACTTTTTCGTTAATTTCCTCACTCTCTCACATTTTCTAGTTTTGAACGCAAAAAAAAAATGTATTATAGGAGGGTTTAAGCTTCACACATCACGACAACACTTTTGCATCCGCCATGCACAGCTGACACGCAAGATAAAATTCCAGGTACAAGCGCACCTTCACAACACTAAACATCGTACATGTATTTATAATGTGTACACTGTATGTATGGTCAAGTAACGCTTGAACATCGTGGAAGTCTGAGAAAATGTTCGCTAAAGTTAAATGAACACGCAGCGGCATATTTCGATTAATCGAAGCAAATATCATGAATTCAAATCGTCACTGTCATTTTAATTTCCTCTAGGCTCCTTGCGCAAGCCTAACCGCACTAATCCACAGCCTTTTGCAGTGTATTTGCCATGACCCATCCGTAACTTACACTTCAAAGTAATAAAAATCAATTGCGGAAGCTTCTGAATTTTGTTACGTGTGTAATACGCCTGTCTCACGGTCAAATTTAGTGTCATATTCAACGAGTGATAGTCGCGCTTATTCATTTGCTCCGCGTAACACGATTAACTTCACTGACATTGTCTTTACAAAAATGGTCTGTAAACAGTCTTTAGACTTCTTACAGGCTCTATTGCCTTCTTATAGATATTATTTTTTCTCTATTCATAGTTAATAGACTGTCTATAGACAAAAGTCTACTAAAAGCGTACAGCCATGCATCTATAGATTGTCTATAGACTGCCTATATGATTTGCATTGCCTATGAACTGTTCTCTAGGTTTGATTGTAGATAGTCTATAGACTTTATCGACTGAAATCTATAGACAGTCCATAGAGTGTCTAAAAAATTTTGCAAGGATGGTTGCAAAAGCATTCGCCTCATATATAGTTCGCCGAACACACTCCGCTCGGCTTAAACACTCTGCACACTGTACAGATGTCGACTCAGTGGAAACCTCAGCAGTCATACAGGCAATGCGTAATCAGGGGGTAGAAGAGCCTTATGTAAAAATACTGGAAGATATATATAGCAACTGCACAGCTACTATAGTCCTCCATAAAGTCAGCAATAAAATTCCAATAAGGAAGGGCGTCAGGCAAGGAGACACGATCTCGCCAATGCTGTTCACCGCATGTTTACAGGAGGTATTTCGAGGCCTGAATTGGGAATAGTTGGGAATAAGAATAAATGCAGAATACCTAAAATAATCTGCGATTCGCTCATGACATTGCCTTGCTGAGTCACTCAGGAGGTGAACTGCAAATCATGATCAATGAGTTAGACAGGCAGAGCAAAACGATGGGTATAAAAATTAACATGCAGAAAACCAAGGTAATGTTCAACAGCCTAGCAAGGGAACAACAGTTCACAATTGGCAGCGAGAGCCTAGAAGTTGTGACGGAATACGTCTACTTAGGGTAGGTAGTGACAGCTGATCCGGATCATGAGAGGGAGATAACTAGAAGGATAAGAATGGGGTGAAGCGCATATGGCAAATTCTCGCAGATCATGAGTGGCAGTTTACCGATTTCCCTCAAGAGGAAAGTGTACAACAGCATGATCTTACCGGTACTCACCTACGGGGCAGAAACGTGGAGGCTAACGAAAAGAGTTCAGCTTAAGTTAAGGACAACGCAGCGAGCCATGGAAAGAAAATTGATAGGTGTAACGTTAAGAGACCGGAAGCGGGCAGAGTGGGCGAGGGAACAAACACGGGTTAATGACATCCTAGTCGAAATCAAGAGAAGGAAATGGGCTTGGGCAGGGCATGTAATGCGAAGGCAAGATAACTGCTGGTCCTTAAGGGTAACGGAGTGGATTCCAAGAGAAAGTAAGCGTAGCAGGGCGCGGCAGAAGGTTAGGTGGGCGGATGAGATTAAGAAGTTTGCAGGAAAAGGGTGGATGCAGCTGGCAAAGGACAGGGTTAATTGGAGAGACATGGGAGAGGCCTTTGCCCTGCAGTGGGTGTAGTAAGGCTGATGATGATGATGATGATGATGATGATGATGATGATGATGATGATGATGATGATGATGATGATGATGGTGGTGGTGGTGGTGGTGGTGGTGGTGGTGGTGGTGGTGGTGGTGGTGGTGGTGGTGGTGGTGGTGGTGATGATGATGATACTCTACACGCGAACCGTCAGCTTTCCAGTGCGGCGAAAATTCCTGTACAATGCCGGAGTGACCTTAATTTGCGGGGAATAGTTCGCAGCAGTGCCTACGTCGGGCAGTACCGGGCAGTACTCTGTCGTCGCTGCACTTAGTCCGCTTAATCCTCGACTCAAGGACGGTGGTTAAGCAGACCGTGCCTCCTTTCTTGAGGCAGGTCAGCGCCGAGGGCATGAACATGGGCCTAGAAAATGATAGCACTGCGCCTAATATATCGCCCCCATAGTTCTTTGTGTCTTTGCCCAAGGAAACGCCTGTCGGGGAAGAATGGTGCAGCGGCTTCGCCTCACAGAAACGGAGTAGGGATAACGCATACGTGGTACGTTGCTGGAAAATGTGCATTCCTGGTGGTATTCTTCTTCCCAGTGTAGCACAGTGTCGCCACAATGATACTTCACGAGGAGAAATTCACTAGCTAGATATGACGCTAAATTGGCCTGTCTGACACCCGTATGGCTATATCACTTCTGCGGAGACAGGCAGTGACGCGCACACTGGTGAAAAGGAAACAAAAATAAAAAATGCAATTAGGAAAGTGTGATTCAATAAAAATATCAAGCCCGTGAGCGCGGTACAAAGCAAACGTAAGCAAAACCATATGAACATTTTTGTCCAAAATCGGAATATTTTAAACAGTATATTATTAATTCATTGAAGAGGGCAAGTGTTCTTTGGCAGAAAAACCTCCGTAAACTTGGAAGCGAACAGCCGCCGCGTACATTTCCGCGAGCGCCGCCGGCTCCCGATCCACACTAGCGGAGCGACGGTGCCTCTACCTGTAGGTCGATTTCACAGCAAATAGTTATGTGACCATGCGTTAATTATGAACGTCCGCTTGAGGCACAAAAAATTAGTGGCCCTCGGGCTGGCCTCTGTCTATTTTAGCTGGGTTTAAATTAAGACATCTTTAATTCATTATTTATTTAGTCTAGTTAAGAGAGACCGATAAATGCGTTAGTACGTTGGTTCGCCACAAGCATAGCTTGTCTGACGCAACTTGAAAGTAACTTCATTTCAAATTTCAAATATTTATTCCAACATTACACCATACAGATATAATGTCGAGGATGGCAGGCAAAAAGCCTCCTGGAGGCTTGACCGGTCCTGCATCCTGGTGTACACTTGACAGAGCAGCGGTGGCAGTCAGCTCATCAGAACACAAGAAGTGAATAAAGAAAGCCCAAAACAAAACATAGAAACATTCACAAATATGTATGAAGGAGAGACAGAGATATTAAAGAAATAATAAAGACAAAAATATATTACATTTTATGCAGTATAGGAACGCATGAAGGCTTTAAAGTTTGACGGGTTCATGCTTAGAATGTCGATACCCATTTCAAATAGGGAATTCAACAACCTTGGTAAATTATTCTCAAGCATCTGTTTGCTATAATTAGTTCTGTATCTCGAAACATTCCATATTTCTGTGCGGCGTGTAGTGTAGGCAGGTACATTCTGATGCAGGTTCGCGATTTTCACTAACGTAAAATTATGTTTCCTGCTGCTATAGTAAAAATCCCGCAGAAGTCTGTATGTGTAAATGTCGTGAATCTTTCGTATATTATACTTCTCGAAGAGTGGTTCAGTGTGTTCCGTAAAGGATACACTGGCAATAATACGTAGAGCCCTTTTCTGCATGATTAATATATTATTAAGATTTGATTGTGTCGTTGTACCCCATACTAAATGACCATAATTAATGTGCGAAGCAAACAAGGCATTATACAAAAGTATTTTAACAAAAGTAGGAAAAATGTGTCGATTGCGACTTAGCATACCAACCGTATTGCTTAGCTTCTTGAGGACTGAATCTGCATGCTCGTCCCATTGTAGGCTGCTGGAGAAGGTTACACCAACTTCAATGAAAGCCCCGCGCGAGCAAAAATATGTGTGCACATGACCATCAACGACGAACCGTAAAGTGAATTTAATAGGTTACAAAACGTAATCTGCTGCCTTTAAAGAGACGGGGCTGCAGGAATTCTGAACATTTAATTTTACGCCAGCGCTAACTCGATCAGTCAAGTTAAATGTCCGCGTGTGCCTGTTATGGTAAAGTGAATAAGATAGTTTAGAGGGTCAAGCTTCACAAGAAAATCGGCTGAAAACGAGCGGTGCGGGAGCATCTCTTCAATGGCTCCCTTACGAGCTCACGAGAGCTTCAAGATTAAACCAGCGCACTTAATAATTTATGGTTCAGTGCAGGCTCGCCATGGATGCTGTACAGAAAGAAGTTTAAGGGGAGAGCCAGAAAGGCGGCCGGAAGGAGAGTGATTCACTAGAGTTGGGCTTCCTTGGCATGCGCTCAATAAGTCGGCTACGCCACACGACCCGAAAACTCTGCGATGAAGTGAAGGTTAAAGGGCGATGGTGAGAGGGATGAGACGGCGTGGCAAAAACTCATCGCGCACGTTGCGCTCATTGCATTTACGTCTTTAGCGAAACGTGTTCCTTTCAACAGGATATCGGTTTTCGTATCGGGTTTCACATTAGTCGAAGCAGAGGCAGGATGCCCTGCGCATGAGAATTTGATCAAAAGGGCAGGAAATCGCTAAGAGTAATGAATCGCTGAGTTTTTGAAAAAGCAAGAGAATGCTGGATTTGATATCTTCAGACTGCATAGAAAGACGTGAGCGCCAAAAAACTTGCTCCTTGCTTTGAATGTCACTTCAAAGAACACTTGCGGCTGTTAGATGTCGCATATGTGCATCAGTGGTCGCCTGCTGCGGTGATTCTGCGGTCATACGTACCTGCCTCTTATCTTCTGTTATCTTCGCTGATGTTCTCTCACTTTCTTTTTTCAAGCTCATAGCTTCCTTTTTTCCTGAACTTTCTGGTTCTTAGTTTTTATGACGCTGTTATCGGTTGCGTTAAGCATGAGATGCTTCTGGGCGCGACAAACAGGTTTGATACAGCTCTGGCAGTCTTCAAAGCAACTCCAGGATTGTGTATCTATTAGATTCGAATTTCTTATTTGATTTTTACTGATATGCACGTCATGCTCGTGTACCTGCCACAATATGTGAACCCTTACAAACGCCGCACAGGCAGGCAATCAAACAGAGCTGCTCATTTGAAGAAAAAAAAAACATATTTAATAAATTTACACATTTCATAAATTTTGCTGCATACTATAATAATTGAATATTAGCCTAGCTACTTAAGGTAACTGGGCTAATGGAAATATGAAAACAAAAAACAATAACATCTGACGTCAGATCTAGTGGTCGCATTTCGATGGAGGCTGTCGGAATTAAAAAAAAAGCGCTTAAGGTAATTGTGCACGTTAAAGAACCGCAGGTTGATTCGAAATTAATCCGTCGTAGTAAAATTCATTTAGGAAAAACCCTCAAGGTGAAATAAATTTTAATTAGGGAGTAATTACTAATTAGCATCCACCTGAGAGCAGCCATACGGCTACAAAAGAAAGCTATACAACCTCCCCAGAAACTTCGCATGGGAAGAAAAGTTTATCCCTGGCGGAATATCGAGCCCGGGACCATGGCCTGTCCGTGCCAGTCAACTCTACCAACAGCTACTACCAGCTGAGGAGCAATTACTCCCTAATTGAAAAGTACTCCACTTTGGGCGTTTTCCCCTAAATACATTGGGCACCATCGTTTCCACTTCGAGCAGCCGATACATTCGACCTCGCCCTATCATCCGTTAACAGTTCTTGTTAGCTTATTTGGTAGAACGACTGCCTCGGAGAGATGGTGGACCCGGGTCCTGTCCCTGGAATACGACGAATTTTTCAACTTCGAATCTCCTGAGAAATTGTAAAACTTTTTTTTGCAGCCATATGATTGCGCTTAGGTGCACGCTAATGCCTAATTAATCTTCATTTAATCCCACCATATATGCGGTATGCCTCACACCCGGCATGAAGCTTCGGCGAGCTTAATTCCGCGTATCTTATCATACTATACCATTTCGACCGAAATTCAGGTCAACGCCCGAACTTCACGAAATGTACGGCCAAACCGGAGCCCAAGCCCACTCACCAATAAGCTGCTATAGAGAGGCCTCACGGGCGAGGCCAGCGAGTGTTTTGATCAACTCAGGCGGGCTGCATCAAATAAACGGCGAGATGTAGGCCACGGGCTCAATTAGAATCTCCCCTCGAGCCCCCTTCCTTGAAACGCTCTCTCAGACAGACGCGCGACGTGAAATGAAGACGCGGTTGCATTAGTAAAGCAACACACGCACTCAGGCTCATTAGGGGCCGGCCACAAAGTGCTACTCTCGCTGGCAAACAACCTCCTAACTATGCAGCGTGCTCAACCGGAAGTGACGGGCAGCATGGTAAGTAGAGTGCATATTTTGCAGCAATGGTTGTGCAAGCGGCTTGTTCCGGATCTCCGACGGCAACGCCATGGGCATGGTACGACGTAACCAAAAACTCGCATGTTAACCTGCTGGCTAATGACGATCGCTATTCTTTTTCTCCGAAAAGGGAGCAGTCAAGCGCAGATGCGGACGAACGCTTTTAGTTTGCATGGCTGCCACCCCATGCCACGTGGCGCTAGCAGCTTAAATCACCGCGGGGATTTCGAATTTTTGGCCCCGCCGCGGTGGCTCAGTGGTTAGGGCGCTCGACTACTGATCCGGAGTTCCCGGGTTCGAACCCGACCGCGGCGGCTGCGTTTTTATGGAGGAAAAACGCTAAGGCGCCCGTGTGCTGTGCGATGTCAGTGCACGTTAAAGATCCCCAGGTGGTCGAAATTATTCCGGAGACCTCCACTACGGCACCTCTCTCTTCCTTTCTTCTTTCACTCCCTCCTTTACCCTTCCCTTACGGCGCGGCTCAGGTGTCCAGCGATATATGAGACAGATACTGCGCCATTTCCTTTCCCCCTAAAACCAATTATTATTATTATTACGCGGTGTTCGCTAGTGGCAGCCAACAGATGGCGCTAGATGGTTAACGACCAGGAAAGCTGCGCATGCCTGCTTTGTCAATATTTCTGCGCTGTTTCCTGTTTGGAATGCTGACCGCGGGGCTTGTTGGTACGGATCCACAATCCGTATGACAGGGCAACGAAACACTATAGTACACATCGCGTTCAGGACACGCAGGTAACTCAGTGTTTCTACTGACTTATCCTGGGTGCGCATTTGAGTTTGACTTGTTGCACTGACAATCCCAGCAGGCCTTCGATTCCGCGTCGTAAGATCCTTGGCACACGCCAACACCTCTACATCGTAAGAAAGTATAGTAAGGAATCCCATTCTAGCCTGCCCGATTTGAGAAGAACATCAGACAGGCATGATTTCTCTTGTTGGTTCTGCCAAGTAAAGCCTTCTCTGACGCCGGCACAAATCATTTCCAGGATTACACAGTCGGCGGAGAGCTGTATACGAAACCCCTTTGTCAAGTTTTACGCCATTTTACAAGCGCCTCTCACGCCGGACAAAACAGCGACCGTAAAACCAGACAGTTCAGAGGATCAGAAATGTGCGTGCTACTTCAACCGAGTGTTGAAATCGCCGTCTTTACTTCGTTCTTTTTTTTTTGTTATTCTTCTGCTGTGACACGTTTCTCAGTTGGTATTGTTTTTGTTCTTTACCCTACTTCTCTTATCAGCTGCCCTCCTTTTTTTTTCCAGTGACTCTAACGATCAACTTTAGATTTTAAGGTCGCAGGTTCGTGTGCTGTAGAGCGCACGGCCAACTGCTGCTTTAGATGTCCTTCAGTGAGAGCAGCACATCTTGGTTCGCTTTAAACAATATGTCCCGCGCATTTCGAAAGGACCTTGAGCTCAAATCCTCTCTCCGAGCTGTTTCCTTTCTCTCTCCGCTCCTCAGTCTCCGTCTTCTCTCCATCAAACCCCGCTCGCCCTTCGTACCCGCCCACGCGCATGATACGCGCGCAGCGACACCGCGCGCTCAGACAAAGCACCACGAGAGAGGCTTCTTTCGCACAACATTATACCCGAGGTGCATTTCCCTTTTTTCTTCTCCCTTCGTTTTCTCTGCGCCTTAAATATTAAAACCTGCGCCGTCTCAAGAGCTTTGCGCAAACTCTGCCACCGCCTTTGAGGTATTAAAATATGCAAACCAATGACAAAACACTCCCGCGGACGATATATATTAGCCCACGAGCTAGAGACCCCCGGCGGCCCTTCCATAAGCTTTCATGGTTCAGACCCCCGTGGTTTTTCCCTTTCTTTTGTTATTATTATTGTTATTGCACTGCTCCCCAGCGCGTGCTAGCAAACAGAGAGCAGGCCCGAGTGAGCCGTCGGCGGAGGGGGCGCGGAACAGAGACCCGGCCTGTTTTAGTTTTGGCCCGACAAGCAAACAGCCTTCGGTCATGTGTGTGTGTGTGTGTGTGCGTGTGTGTGTGTGCGTGTGCGTGCGCGTGTGCGTGTGTGTGTGTGTGTGTGTGTGTGTGCGCGTGTGCGTGTGTGTGTGTGCGTGTGCGTGCGCGTGCGCGTGTGTGTGTGCGTGCGTGCGTGCGTGCGTGTGTGTGTGTGTGTGTGTGTGTGTGTGTGTGTGTGTGTGTGTGTGTGTGTGTGTGTGTGTGTGTGTGTGCGTGCGTGCGTGCGTGTGTGTGTGTGTGTGTGCGCGCGCGTGTGCGTGTGTGTGTGTGTGTGTGCGCGTGTGCGTGTGTGCGTGTGTGTGTGTGTGTGCGTGTGTGCGTGCGCGCGTGTGTGTGTGTGTGTGTGTGTGTGTGTGTGTGTGTGTGTGTGTGCGTGTGTGTGTGTGTGTTTTGGTGTGTGTGAGTTTTGGCCCGACAAGCAAACAGCCTTCGGCCATGTGTGTGTGTGTGTGTGTGTGTGTGTGTGTGTGTGTGTGTGTGTGTGTGTGTGTGTGTGTGTGTGTGTGTGTGTGTGTGTGTGTGTGTGTGTGTGTGTGTGTGTGTGTGTGTGTGTGTGTGTGTGTGTGTGTGTGTGTGTGTGTGTGTGTGTGTGTGTGTGTGTGTGTGTGTGTGTGTGTGCGTGCGTTGGGAACGATGCCGATGAAGGGAGCGGATGGCGCCGTGTTTTGACGCCAGCAGCAGCGACCGGCGAAGGCGGGTCCCTGGGAACGGAAGCCCGCCACGCCCGACGTCGCGCAAGCTTCGACGCTTTGCGTATACAACTCTCACTTATCGCACAGGGACACAGTCACAAAAGACGCGCGGCTGTTATAAAAATTTATGACCCACGCATCTTGATTCCGGGGTAAACCGGTGTAATGCGCACGGTTTCGTAAAGCTACGATGCTTTATATTCAGAGTGATTCATTCCCGTAGTACCTGCGCGAATTAGACACGACAGGAGAACAGGAACAAACACGACCACACACAGTTGTGTCTGCGCCTGTGTTGTCGTGTTTGTTCCTGTTCCCCTGTCGCGTCTAATTCGCGCAGTACTAACCTTTTTTTCTGCAATGAACCAACTAGCCCGCAAGAACGTTCTACCTTGTAATACCTCTTTCTTTGCCATTGCCGCAGGCGTAATAGAATTAAGAATATCGAATGTTTTCTTAGCTGTGTGCGCACCTCTTCAATGATCCCCGACCTAATCCTGTATTGTACGTTGTGTTGCTTTATCGCTCGCCTGAACTGTTGCATCAGAGTCATTCAATGGTTTAACGCCGTCTCGTAACAGCATAAAAGAACGAAATCTCTCCTCATTGCCGAAATCCGCTTGGTCCCCTAAATTCCCACGTGACGTTTACGCATTCACGAAACCAAATAAATAAATTAATTAACCCTCTTTAGCTGTTGTATCGTCGCACTGCACATCCAGTCGTGTGAATGATCTCTTTCTTTTGAATGCGTCAAGTGCAAACACTCGTTGTGCCTCCCCCCCCTCTATAACGCGCCCGGTCACAATTGACTTAGCTGTGCGTTTGAAGCAGCTAGAGTATCGAGTAAAGCAGAGGCGCATAACCTGACTACACTCCTTCTCACAACTTGCCGGCAGTGGAGTAAAAGGCACGAGCTTGGGGGAAAGGACAGTTCCAGACACGCGTGTTCGCAAGCGCGCCAAGAGGAGCGCCCGTGTGGAAGCCTTTGCCTCGATCTCGTAGCGGCCGCTGCACTGCGAACAACTTAAGGAGAAGGAGTAGCCGCGTAGCCTATACAAGAATGCCCCGGCCGAGACTGGACGCGTGTACGAGATGCTCTGGCAATCTGCGGGTGCCTGGCTGAGATCTTTGCCCGGTTGCAACAGCGGTTGGCGCCTATCGACCTCGCCGCTGGCGAGTCGAGAGAGCGCCTGAACTGGCGATGAGGCCACGGGCTCTGGCGTTGCCGCTTCTTGTGCAAGAGCGAGCGAGTCGGCAGCACACTGCGCCACATTTCCAGATGCCACCTCCGCTTGCTACAATTTTTGCCTGCTATGTGTGTACTGTTCGGTACGTGTGTGCGTGTGTTTGTGTAAGGGGGGAGGTGGTGTCGTGGCAGACGCCCCGATATCTGCGTACGCACTTCTACGAGAAAAAAGTCACGTAGTCACGCTTTGAGTCACGCAGTTAATCACACCAGAATATGAGCTAAGACATGGTTAAATATCTGGTCAGCTGACTTGCTGTTGTGTAGACGCAACTTGCCATACCGGCAAGTTAAAAGGGGCCAGGATGAGACACAGCATGAAGAAGACAGTACAAAGCGCCTCCTTTTGTATTCTTCTTGTTGTGTCTCGTCTTGGCGCCTTTTTAACAAGCATGACTCCAAACCAACAAGCACGAAAGCAAGCGCTTTTATTTCATACCGGAACCAGGTTTGTCAAACATGCAGCGTACTTAAGGTACCCTTTGGTACTGCCCAGGCACACGTATACAAGGGGGGCCCGAGGGGGTCCGGGCCCCCTCCGAAATCGCGCTCACCCCCCCACCCTCCCCTCAGCAGTGTTCTCGTGTTTTCAACCCCCCCCCCCCCCCCCCCCGGGCTTGGCCCTATACAACTGCGTCGGACCCTCCCGAAAAAATTTCTGGCTGCGTGCCTGGCCCTGCCCAGATTTTCTTCTTTCGCTTGTATGAAGCGAAATAACCGTAGTAAATTTAGCCTAGAAGCAGTTAAAACAGGGTACAGTATTGTGCAGACGGTGCTGTCATAAGCTCACGTAATCACGGCTGTACAACACCATTTTCTACTTTTTTCTCCAAGAATGCAACAAAGAAAGGCGAGAAATCAGACCAGAAAACCTTCCGCACCCATCCCCTCCGGAGTCCCTCCTTTTGTTTCGAAGTGATCCAGGTTAATTTCCTTCCTCGTTTCGCGATTATCGTTAACTGGAGAGTAGTAATATGGGGTAGTTAGAGCAGCTCACAATGCCCGCTAATTCCGCATCGTCCAAGACTTCAGAAGTCAATACAGTTTTATCTATCCCTCTCTCTCGAATAAGAAAGACTAATATACTTGAAACACGGGGAGGATAGACAAACACGGATAAAACAGAAGCAAACCGAAACAATTGAAATTGTTCGCGTGCTAGTTTTTGTCTCTCCGGGTTGCCGTTCTTCACCCGTCGTTTCTTTATTCGAAGCGGTTGCAAGGCGTAGCTGGGAGTTGAGTTCTGCGCTGTTATTCTTGGCTGACGAGAAGAAGTGACCTCGCGCTTTTTGCGGTATCAGGAAGGAGGAGAGGTGTAGGGGGGGCAGTGGGTTACCTACGTCGCTGAAATCGTTAGGCCGAAACTCGACGCGGCTGGCTGGAGCGTCGATGCAAAGGCGCCGCTTATACCGGGGTTCCCCTGCTCCTGTAGGGCCACCGGCTCAGCGGACCCTGGCTCTG
The DNA here is from genome assembly GCF_052857255.1 of Amblyomma americanum. Classification (NCBI taxonomy): domain Eukaryota; kingdom Metazoa; phylum Arthropoda; class Arachnida; order Ixodida; family Ixodidae; genus Amblyomma; species Amblyomma americanum. The sequence continues at coordinate 33,569,770 of NC_135503.1, read as the reverse complement.
GGTCGACCATGCGTGCTCGGCGCGTATGCAACAAGGCGGCCGGCGCAGTATAAATAGCGTGGTCGGGCCCACTGGTCTGCACGCGTCGCTGCTGCTGCTCGGGTCGAACTCTCGCGCAAAGGCGATCGACGGACGGCATGCTGCCGTGGAGCGCGGTGCTGTCCCCGTCTTATCTGATTTGTTTGTGGTCTGGCGTGCCGATCGCATGCGATCCGCATTCGTATACATGCGCACGAAAGTTTTTTTCCTTTTGGGACGGGACCTGATTGCAGTTTTTTTTTTTCTGAGTGAGTTCTTTTTGTGTCGTCGTGGGGCTCGGAGTGTTTTCTATGGAGCGGTATTGATGAGTCGTGAGCATCGGTGCACTCTAATTAAAGTGGCCTGTCTGCAGTAAGGGAGTCAATACAGACCTCGGCAAAATACACTAGGATGCTTTGGTGTGGTGTGCTGTTTTCCGGTGTGAATACCAGATGGTCTGACGTGTTCCGCTGGGAACACCAGACAGTTTTAGTGCGTTCTACTGCTCACACCACACTGGTTTGGTGTGTGCTGGTGTACACATCTTAGTGTGTTAGTATGTGTTGTGATGTGCACGCCAGGGTGGGTTGGTGTGGTCTAGTGTGCGCACCAGACTTTTATGGTGTGGTAAAGTGCACATCAGAGCGGTGGCGTGTCGTAACGTGCACATCGGAGGTATGGATCTTTTTTCAGTTTCTGGCGTTTTAGGGTGGACGAGTACTTTGGGTTCCTTGCTGACCACTGTACTGGTTAAGCACTGAATACAGATGCTTTTCTATCTCCAGACTCAGTTTAAAGCTTAATGTGTGAAGTTGGTGTTGTTATTAAGCAGCGAAAGCTTTCCAAAATGGTCACAAAAAGCCAATGTTCATTTTATCTCATTCTGCGCTTGTAACACCTCTGCGTATAACACCTCTGCTTGTAACACCTCTGCGTATATCTGCGTGTAATAGTAATCCTGTTATAATAGAAAGCCAAAAATAAAACTTCTTAGATTGACCCCATTTTACAGATGAAGCAGGTAGAAGCGCGACGAGTGTAGTACAGCGCAGTGTAAACATTCAAAAAGATCCTGTGAGTTTCCTTTTTTCTTCAATGACTGAGAGCTCCGACCATGAGCGGACAGCGAAAAGGCTGCAATGTGAAGCTGGTACTGCGCATGACAATCTCATTTCGGGTCACTGATTACTTTTTGCGCCACTGCAGCGTTCAATATATCAATTAGCTATCGTCCTCATTCAGAAAATTTCAAAAAGCTCAAAAGTTTGCCACCGGAAGGAAAATCGAGTGCAACAAACATTTTTATGAAAACGCAACTCAGGTTCCTCAACGATGTTCGGAAATCGGAGACACCTTGGCGTTCGCCCGTGGCTTCTTTTAGCTCGGCTCAATAATGGATCTACCATTAGGCATCAGAACAAAGGCTGCGGATCTGGAACGCCCGGCCGGTCGGTTGCTCTGTGGGCGGACTTCGGTAGTATCGGTTGCTCCCACGAGGCCTCCAAGCCTAATTCATGAGGGTAATTTTTTCTTATTATTTCTTTTTTCAGCCCTGCGCAACATTTGTAGTGAGAACAGCGCGTGTACTGCTGTGATTTTGAGGACGAACGACCTGCTGTTCAGGTCCGGCTGCATAAAAAGTGGGCCGATTGACTAGCGTCGTCCTGTCGTAGTTGCATTCGGTAGTCACGTACTCTCGTTTCCAAAGCCTGCACCGATCTCGTTACATTCCGCATGTTTTGAAACAAGCGCTACCACCATAAAAAAAAAAAACAATTTATATGTTCCTTAATTTCAATGCATGAGAGAGTTGCCAGATTAACCATCATAATCAGTTCCTTTATGATTGTGGATTCAGTAAGCAACATTATCTTATCCAGCGAGCCGTGGTCGCTTACAAAATGAACAGTTGAGCATCTGAAAATAAAAAAAAATGTGCAAGAAGTTAGAGACAAGCCGATACTCTCGTGACATTACTATGGTCTCTCAGATTTTCCTAAAATCTGCCAAGTGTCGAAACCCATGTTTCATCTGTGTCTCAGACGTGTCTTAGTCTGTCAGTTGACTGCCTGTTGACTTTCTATCGAGATTTTTGTATGAGAAAACGCCTGAATGGTTGGTAGTCTGTGTTCAAACGTGCTCTAATGTATAAACGTTTCAGCAGCTAACAGTTCCTTAATATTCGCAATGTTCTTATCATTTATAGCCATGTGTCTCAGGCAGGTCATAATTCCGAGCACCTACGTCGCCTGCGGTTGGTGACAGCAGACGACAACTAAACCACAAGTCATGGGCGGACACTTCATGACTGCAACTCATGCTCCTAGGAAATTGGTTAAAAACGAACGTATACCTCCCACTGTGCCGGCGACACTTACGTCTTTTCATTGGTTCACGTTATTTCAACATCTCTCGCTTTTTAATTTGCGGTATTTTGCGGCTGGTATTGTGTCTCTCCACGTTACAAGCAACGAACTAGCCCAGCTGTCTGCTTGAAATGAGTAGCTTACAACCACTTCAACCTCAAACCTCAAATGATAAGAGCTCGTGGTGTCTCTTGTCATATTAGCACTGATAATTTGTACCAAATTTACTTTGTGTTCCTGCTATACGCACTATACTCCGTCGGGGAGGAGACAAGATGGAAATATGAGAGCCTTTTTATCATATTTTAAAGAATATCTGATTACAAACGCTGTACAGTTGAACCTCGTTATAACGAACGTATACCTTCCACTGTGCCGGCGACACCTGTAGTTTCGTTATAGCCCGTGTAGACCGAGCTGCCACGTTGAATCGTCATTCCTTCGTTATATCCATTGTATTGTTATAAACCGTTTCGTTATAACGAGGCTCGACTGTACATCTATACGGTACTTACGGCTCGTAAGCACGATGAAAGGACGACTGATGTATTCGGTTTTTTGAGTTGAGTTGAGTTGAGTGGTTGTAAGCTACCGGTGGGATTAGCCTTGCAGTTGCTGCCGGCAATTGCTCCACCGTAGCGACACTTAAATAGAAATCACAGAAACACTGTCCGCAAAAACCCAAATAGACACTCCTGAGGTCACCATGTGGAGGCCAAATCCGTGTCCTGCAGGTAAAGTAGAAGAAGGCGAGAAGCATCCCTTCTACTCGACTGGCTCCCGCGCGGGAAAACAATGTCCTGAAGAGAACTGTGAGGAACTCCTGCCTTCTTGAGGGATCCGAATAACACAGCCCGTTCCGCGTTGTACAAAGTACAGCACAAGAGGTAATGTTCTATGTCACCACACACACCACACGTTGAACACAATGGTGACAACGCTAGGCCAGTCTTATACATCCACGCCGGCGTACGAGCAGAATCCGTGCGAACGCGGTGCAGCAAAGTGGCTTGGTACCTTTTGAGACCCTTGGTCACACATGGCTGATGGGGAGAGCTCCACAAAGAACTGAAGTGGTACAACACCACATCTCTGAACATTTGCTTGACTTCATGAGGGACTCCATGTACTGGAATCCCGGAGAGAGCTGTATGGGCGAGGTTGTCTGCTATCTCGTTGCCTAAGACACCTATGTGCGGGGGCACCCATTGAAAGCGTATAGAGAAGCCTTTGCTATGTAGATTCTGCACCAAACGTAGGGATCTAAGACTCAAGGCATCAGTGGGGAACCCGTACTCTAACCTTTGAAGGGCAGATTTTGAATCCGTAATTATGACAGTAGGATGAGGCGTACAACACCGTAGCTTCTTTAGAGCTGCCTCAATGGCAACGCTTTCGGCCATTGTGGAGGACACGATTTTAGTAAAACGAACAGACCAATCATACTTCAAAGACGGAATATGGAAAGCAGCTGCACTAGATCCTCTGACCTTGTCCACAGAGCCGTCTGTAAAAATTTGAAGATGACTGGCATATTCGGTCTCAAGATGTTCCAGTACGAGCGAACGCATCGGTTTTTTGTCTAACGCCGCCCGCGCCTTCTCTGGCCGCGACAAGACATCTCACATTTGCTCTTATCAGCTTGCTTCTTTTCGCCAAAGATCCAAGCGCCTTTTCTCCTTATCATCTTTCAAAGACCACTACGCAAAAAGGAAAAGTGTAGGGTATAAAAAGCGACGAACACTCGAAAGTTATTGAACCTGCTTTATTATTTTACTATATTAGTATCCAGTATATTATTCGTCATCAAAAGCTCCGACGCAACAAACGAAGCCCCGATTTTCGTAGTAACTGGACATCATCCCAGGAAGGACACAGCAGAAACGCCCCACCAGCAATCGCGCAAATGCTCCCAACCGAACGACTGAAGCAGAACGAGCGTAACCATAACCCAAAGCTGCACCGGCCGCCAGAATCAAACCGTCAGACTGCCCACATTACTATTCCAAAAGCAGAGTACACATTTGACCAAAAGTTACCGTCCGACCCAACTCTCACCCTTCTGCCGTCTCTCCTTTCCTTCTATGTCCTGGACGTGGACGGTAAGCACAAACCGGTAACGCCACGTTTCCGGTCACGATCCCACTTTAGCCAAGGGTGTGACATTCCCGTAGAGCCAATGGGGACGATTTTGAAATGCGACGGTGGCGGTGCCTGGGAGTTGGCGGTAAAAACATAAATTGCTCAAAACTTTGCTCGCTATGCTTGCGCCGGTCGCTGTCGTCTGCTGCCACTGCGCTGCAGCGTTGCCCGCGGCGGCACTGGCGGCGCAGACGCGTTGTGTCATTGACTCCAGCCGCGTTTGCTGCCAGATACCAGGATCGCTGCAATCGTTCCGACCGTGGCGACACTTACGGCGCGGACGCGCAACTTGCAACATGCCACAGCACTGCTTTAGCGTACAGTCTCAACCACGCTCACCATACTTGCAGCGGAGCCACCCCGTTAACTCCGATACGCTCGATGTCAGGTGCGAGCTTTACGATACGCGGACGTCGCGACCCCAAACGGTAGCCCCCCGCACTCTGCCTAACTAGAACCCGTGCAGCGTTCTAGAGGCATCCGCCTGAATCGACTGCGAACTAAAAGCAGGATTGACGTGGCGATTCGCACGCAAGACTGGCTGCTGATTGATCGGATCTTCTGTTATTGTATCTTTGCTCTGTGAGCGAGCTAGTCCACAGGCGACTAGTCATTTACCGTAATTCAGATTCGCTCATCTTTGAGGATTCGAACTGTAATTAGCTGACCACAGCTGGGGCTTCTACGGTACTGCACCGTTTCTAGTGGCCGCAGTCTGACCCGTAGCATAAATCTCTCGCAACCGCTTTTATTTCCTGTCTCCCACTGCGCGCATACGAAACGCGACCGAAAAACAAACTCTTGCGAGGGCGCGCCAACCGCTAGCAGCGCCCCCCTCAGCCCTTCGCCGTCGCCCACAGCGCGGCGGTTCTATCTTTCCCCCATCAGGACAACCCGGCGGTCTCATTAGGCGGCCTAGGGAATGTGCCAATCCGTGGCCGCACGCAGTCAGTAGTAGTAGCGGTGCGCGGCCCACAAGCGCGTATCCCGTATCCCCTCTCCCACCCGCCCCATCGCACGGCGTCTCGTGTATGTATGCAAGAGAGAGCAGGCGAGTGAGCGCGAGGGCGACCCCTTGCGGCGAGCTTTTTTTCTTTCCTGCACGGGACACGGCGATTAGCGTGCGAGCGAGCGGGCTCGTCGCTTTTTTTTTTCCCGCGCCGGAAGCGCCGGTCCGTCGCCGCCGTCATCTGTCCTCCGGCTGCTCGCGAACGCGAGACATATCGCACACTGTTGCCGTCTCTCCTCCTGGGAGGGGATGAAAGAGTGTTTCTTCGGGAATGCTGCAGATAGCGACATGGTGTAACGTAGTCGGGGGATACTTTGTTCATGGCTTCTTCCGCCCTTCACATCATATCTTCTTTCTATTTTTTTCTTGTGTTTTTTTTTTTAAGCATTGAACGCTTTTTAGCTCCCGCTGTCGGCGCGCCGCGGGTGACCATAGCGTCAGAAAGGAGGAGAACACGGAGCCGAACTCAAACGAACATTGGCGAAACTTTAAGTTCACCCGCCCCTGGTTCCTATGTGCTGCGCTGCTGCCGGAGCAGCGCATGCGTCAACAACAGCGTCTTCGTGGTCTCGTGGTGGTAAGTTCTGCCCTCAAGCCTGAGAGCTGCGCGCGCAGACCTGGTGGCACTTTATGAGCGAGGCGACAGCGCCGCATGAATTGCCGTCATTACGCAATACGCACAGTCGACACAGGTCCCGTGGCGCCATCCATCAGCACAACGAGCGACCAGCTTCTGTCGCGCAAGTCACCATACATAAATGTGGCAAAGAAAGCCGAGCGCGCTGTCGATCACGAAGGGAAGCGTTGGAAAGAAAACCAGGTGACGTGGAACGCTACGCAAGACTCGAGTGCGGCTATCAGCATCTATGAGCCGTCCTGGAATACGCTACGCCTTTCCTGCAGTGACTTGAATTTGCGCTCGTAACTGCCACGTATGTTATGTATCGCCCATAAAAACGCATAAGGTGATGCTGCATGCTTGCGATCCAATTCTATTGCTGCCATAATTCGCGATTAATTTAAGCTTATCTTTGTTAGAGCTGGTGAAGTTCAAACATCAGGCACATTAGTTGGATACTTGTTTAACCAAGGATATTTGGCTTTCAAGTGAACCCAAAAGAAAGTCGAACGGTACAGATTCAGTCTTCAGCGCTTGAGCCCTCCAGCACGCGTGCATACGTCAGCGCGTAGTGACTTCCAACCTGACCAATAGTTTAGAAATGCGTATTATCTATTTTTTGACATGCATCACCAGCATGCAGTCGTGATGAGTACAAAATATTCAACATAACGAGAACATAGGAGCGCCAGGGCTGTCATCAACACTGCGGCACCATCCCACAGGAGAGGAAGGAAATCTCGATGCGTTATTTGACTGCATAGTCATCATCATCAGTATGACTGCGCCCACTGTAGGGCAAATGCCTTTCTGACATCTCTCCAATTAACACTGACCTGTGCCCGCTGCTGCCTCCCTATCCTAATGTGGATCATCGCCTAAAACACAACGTAAACAATTACCTCAGGCGCTGTGCAGGAGCTCGGCTGAAGCGGGGGCTACGGGAAGCCTGTATTTAAATCTCATTCCGTCATGAGCACGCAGAACGTCAAGTTCATTTATTCTTTCTACTTTCTTTAGGTGCAAGTGGAGCTTTAGCAGTAAGGTTTCTGAATGTGTTGCACGTTCTTTTGCACACACTTCTTTGCTCCCTGCAAGACGGTGTCTATGAGAAGTGTAAGCTCTGCGCTACTGAAGATCTACCTTCGTTTTTACTATTTCTGTCTTGTTGAAACATAATTACCCGGAGTTCGCGCGAACAATTTTCTGAGCTGGATTTCTGTCTCTTTGTGACGACGAATGAATATGCCGGAACTAATTAGTGTCTCGTTGCGAGTTTCGGTCCCTCTCTTCCGTTCAGACTTGCTTTTACGCTCTATAATTAAAAAAAAAAGAGATGTCTAAAGACACCCGTGCACGGTGCCTTGGCTTTCTCCAGTTACCCAGATGGAGATTTGTAAGGCGAGGAGCTATGCAGCATTCTACCCACGCTCAGTGACCTTTTCTGTTTTATATTTCTACAATGCTCTCCACGATCACCGCCCACTGAGCAATCTTGTTGCTGCTTTAATTAGATCTGCGCGACCGCTAGACCAGACTAGTGAAAAGCGTGTGTCCTTTTCAGAAAAGTTACAAGCCCAGACTCGAGAATTACTTAGGGAAGCAATACATGGGGCCAGGCCGCGTTGGTAAGCCTGTTTGTGCACTGAATGGGAAGAAGCGGAAAAGTTCATCGACCTTTCTGTGAAAAACGAGCTGCTTCCCACGCGAGAAAGCCGGTTTACCTGAGTTAGCCTCTCATCGTGTTGGAAGTTGAGAACGGCAATTTGAAACCCCGTGTCTCTGGTTCCTCTGCTCAAGTCCTTTATTAAAATGAGAAAGTTTAGTCAAGGCAGGGAATGAGTAAAAAAGGCAAAAAAAGGCAAGCCTTTATGTAGTTTATACTTGACAGGTTATCCAGTAAAGGAAAAAAAGACAGAGACGTTGTTTAAAAAAGACCGGTGTAGCTAAAAATGCCTGCCACGGGAAGATGATTAAATAGAAATGAAAAACCTATGTAAATAAATAGATAAATTAAGAATGCCATAAAAGGGGCTATATCATTTACCCAGCGTTCAGTGACAGACGTATGTTTCTGTTGCGCGAAAAGCGATATTCCGCATGTGGAAAAAAGGGAGAAAAAAATTATGCAGCCGTGCTAAAAGCAACAAAACCTCCCTCAGGGCTTCACAAAGCAGGGAACACTAAGAGCAATGCCATTTTCTAGTCGCTCATTCGCTTTTTTTTTAAAGCTTAAGACTTCTTTAAGCTTGGTCCGGGTAGTGTCTGGCTTTTTTCCCTGCTATTATGGAAGCGTATTTGGAAGAGCTCAACCGGTTTTTACAAAAATAGAAAGGGGCACTGTTTCTTGAAGGAGAGCTTCTGACACCGTGGGAATCCTGGAAAGAGTGAAAAATATGTTTGGCATCGCTATTGTTTGTCCAAAAACATTAATCTGACAGTGAAATTACAGATTCTCCCAAATTCGAATCATTGTATATCTTGGTCCATATCGACTAAAAACGCCAACTCGGCTTTTTTTTTAAAATCAATGTCTCCACGTTCGCGCAGGAGCCAGCTTTAGACAAGACGAGTAATCGTGCGCTCGTTATAGGTAGAATAAATCGCGTTTCAATCGTCTCTTTTTTCCTTTCATATTTCATACAAGTAAATTTCTGTTGTCAGAAGAGCTTACAAATTGACAAAGTACACTCTAAAGGTTTGACACGCTAAGATACATATTTCTGCAGCTGTATCAACGTACTTGGTCAAACAGTAGCCAATTAAGCAAAATGCAAAGCACAATTACCGGCATTTCAGCGTCAGTTCTTTATCTATGCAACCAGTGGAAATATGCAGCACTCAGCGTCTTTCTGCGCCTAACGTTCTCTTTCCAATTCTTACGAACTGCCTTCACATGATCGCCGTGAGGCCAACTTATTTCTCCTGTGCTGTGATTTAATCGTGTCTCAGTTTAAATAAACCGCCTCAGCGGGCTTTAATGAAAGAAAGTGTAAGGTTAAAACCGTGCGCGGAAACTAATGTTTTTTTGTCAATGACATTTACCCTTTGCCACGAAAGAATCGTGAGAACACTACCCGCCCAGAGCAAGATAAGGAAACTTGACCAGACGCTGTTTGCTCGCGGTTTACGTAACGCTTTTGTAATTACGCCTGGCCGTGGTCGCGCATTCAATTCAATAGCGTCCCATGCGCCATCAGTCGGAATACGTCGAGTAAAGCGTCGAGTAAACACGTGGTTTCGATTTCTTGCAGGTGTATTTCTCTTCTTTCCACAAATGTCTCTAAAACGTCACCACATGTGGTCGTTTGTCATATAAGTTACACGCATGCCAAAACTGATGAATTTCAGCCTAGCTGGCTTCTTCGGGCGTTTCTAAACCTATGCTTATGTAAGCACAACACTCTCGCGTTCGTAACGAGGACCAAAAAAAAATCATATGCTGGTCTCCTTTTCTTTAATTGGTTTTTTTTGGGGGGAAAGGAAATGGCGCAGTATCTGTCTCATATATCTTTGGACACCTGAACCGCGCCGTAAGGGAAGGGATAAAGGAGGGAGTGAAAGAAGAAAGGAAGAATAGGTGCCGTAGTGGAGGGCTCCGGCATAATTTAGACCACCTGGGGATCTTTAACGTGCACTGACATCGCACAGCACACGGGCGCCTTAGCGTTTTTCCTCCATAAAAACGCAGCCGCCGTGGTCGGGTTCGAACCCGGGAACTCCGGATCAGTAGTCGAGCGCCCTAACCACTGAGCCACCGCGGCGGGGCTGGTCTCCTTCCCTTCTGCCTTTTTTTCGCTGGAGGCGCACCACAGGAGACATTTTGCCGGCCCAGGATAAACCCTCCGGCATGGCTATGTTAACACATGCGATCTCCACGGCAAGCTATAGGTCCTTCCTGCAAAGCTCTCGAGGACTCCAGAAAAGACAGCTTTTATCTCCAAGCGCGCCAGCGTCTTTTAGGCTTAGCCTTCCCATTTGCTCCGTCTCCTTTATTTTGTTCCCAGCGCATGTGGCGCTACTTCCGGCAGCCTGCAGCGCGAGCGGAACTTAACGAGCCCTGCGGCGCTGTCAGGGATCGGGCGACTGCGTCGTCAATAGAGCCAGCCCCATCTACCGGCGCGCTTACAGTTGGAACTGTAAGCGCGCTGGGAGAACAATGCGCCAGTAATCGCTTCCAGGCGGCGCGTTCAGGTGTCACCGCGCTGCCTACATGTGCACCGTCGACTCTGCAATGGCAACAGAAGCACTGGCACCTGCAGCGAAGGCTCGCTCTCTTGTTGAGCGTGGGCAGGGCGCTTTTCCTTTCCGTGACGTCGTGGCACCGCCAACCGCTTTGTCGCGAGGCCCCCAGACGGGCTGGAGGAACTCGTGATGTGGGTGGGCTGGCTGGCGGCGACGACGCGGCCGTTACGCCAGACACGAGGGGAGCGGCTGTGAGGCGTCGTTAAGTATGTATGCAGGAATTTCGACGTCAGCAACGCGCAGCAGACGACAGACGGGAATTAGAGACACTGGACAAAACGCTGACTAGCCGCAACCGCTAATGCAGTTGCTAGTGAACGCTCGTCTAGTGTTTCTCGTCATCGTCTGGAGCCTCTTTTGATGCTTTTCGCGTCAAAACATTTGTGAATAGTTACTCCGAACTGATATCTGTAGCAAATTCTGAACACGAGGCCGTACTGGCAGGCTTTAGCGACGTGTTGTAATGAGGTGCCTAAGATTTTCAGACTTTGTGGCGTTCGTTGTCTCCGCTGGGGTAACGTGTATCTCGTAACAAAAAGCTCAGTGAAGTAAAACCTGTGAACGCGATCACGTGATACCCTTCTGACGAATCAGAAGGGCGAAGTTCAGCGTCCATTCGCTGGAATTTCTCATCCTGAGTCGTGCGGCCCTCGTGGGATTGTGCAGCTCCTTCATTCTGAGAGAAAGCACAGTCTGAGGGAAAACACAGGTATAATCTCAGAATCTGGAGATAATTCAATGACGGATGAAGGGAACCACCTCGTTCAGCTTCATACAAGTATAGTCTATAGTATGGTGCGCATAGTCTATAGTATAGTATAGTATAGTATAGTATAGTATAGTATAGTATAGTATAGTATAGTATAGTATAGTATAGTATAGTATAGTATAGTATAGTATAGTATAGTATAGTATAGTATAGTATAGTATCGTGTAGTATAGTCTATAGTATAGTATAGTCTAAAGTATAGTCTATAGTGAGGTGCGGATCGGGGCTGTCTACTTCGTCTGCCTGTAACCCTCCAGCTCTGCGCTTGCGTTTGCAGTTAAACGAAACATAGCCCTTTTCATTATTTTCAGGTAGAAATGTGCAAGAAACCAGGCCGCTTCTCGAATGCTCGCAGAAGTCGCAAATCACTGCACACACCTTACGATAGCTGAGACAAAAAGGGATTGACGTTTGCACTTTTGGGTAGATCGGCTATTTACTACATAAGTCGACTGAAGCTTGTGTCAGTGTGGAGTCATTCCGCGTATCATTTGTAAACCTCTCCGACGTGCATTCTCAACAGACTCCAGGGAAAATGACGCTGTCACCTCACAAGCTTGTGAGGCGGCACGAAGGAGAATTAAGACAGGAGTGTAGCGGAGATGCTAGTGTTTGTCGTTTGACGTGAAATTTATTGCGCCCTTATCTGCTGTTCAGTTTCAAGGCTGATTAACTGCTGTGATGTCTTTCTTAAGAGCGACCGTTTACCGAAGAAGTATTCATAACTACCACTACGTTAAAGTTAGGCTCTCTACTATGTGCGCGCGCATGTGCGTGAGTGTGTTCGAGAGAGAGAGAGAGTGGTTAGTTATGTGAACTTATGTGCCGTATACATGGCAACAACACAACATATTGAAACGCTTTGAGCTGTTATGGCTGTGACTTATTTGGTCACTGTTTCCTAGCATCTTTCCTCTGGAGGCAATGTAAATGCTGAGGCAGGCGAAAGGTTACTGCCAGAACACCTTGTTTTAAAAGAGATCACGTTGAAAAGCATTACCATTGCTATTCCAGCGTTGAAAGCGCTGACTGGACAGTGGCTGTGTGCTCAAGTTATCGCCAACCGTTCGTCGAAGCAATCGCATCACCAGCGTCGTGTAGGCGTACCCAGCAATTCTGGACAAAAGCATTTTTGGGCAGGAAACCGTTCACGAACGCATTTTTTTTTTCATTTAATGTCAGATTTCACTATAACAATCAATATATGCGCAGAACATCCGACGGCAGTCTTGCATTTTTTTTTTTCTATTCACGTTTTCGCTATCGTCAAAAGCATTCCCCATTGGTTTTCAACGGCAGTTCTAACTGTTCGACGCGATCGCTGAAAACACTTTAAAAGAAAGTTTCTGCTACATATAACAATAATGGACCATTGCCTTCAATATTTCCATAACAGTGTCTCACAATTTTACAATTTTAAAAATTTTTGCCCGAGAAAGCATCGCTCTTTTAAATCATCGTTAATTCCAAATATCATTAGTCTCGATAAGTGAAAAAGGTTCAAGGTGTGCGGAAGTACGCCTGCACGCATGCTTATATATCGTCACTAAACTATTATTTTTCTCAACTTCCGCCAAGATTAATGTTTAAAACTGTGCCACACGGACGGCGTGCCGTATCATTGCGGAATTCCCCAACGTTTCCAGTACAGCGCGTTTGCGTGAAAGTCCGTGCCGGCCTCTGTCTGCACAGCTCGCAAGAAGACTGTTTTAAGCGCTGAAAAATGGCGCGCAGTTACTATTCGGCGAGACACAACGCCACGTCCACTCCAGCGCACGGCGTTGAATGTGCGACGCGTGCGCCTCCTGGCTGCCGCCAAGAAGAAAGTGATCGTGGGCGCCGAAAACGCGCGCGTCCTTGTGGCCGAGTGGGCACGCGTGCATTCGTGCCAAGGCGCCGAGAAGGTAATTTAATTGAGCAACAGAAACACGACGGCGATTCATAAAGGGAAAGGAAGCAGTGAACGAGGAGAAGGTGCCGAAGAAGAAATAAATGCAAAGAAAAAAATCTTTAGGAGACCCTTAAGCTCCGCCTTAAGGGCGTGGCGCGATAGCGTTAATGGGTCACTTCAGCGGCCTGGGATCATCTTTGCGTATCACTTCGCACACACGGACACTGTTCTTTCTTTCACCATCACATAGCGCTTAACCTGCCCTTAAAGAGTACAATGCAATAGCATTAGAGATCCCTTCCACGCAAGTTCTCTTTCTCTGCCGCCCAGGTTCTGCATACGTCCCCATATATGCGGAATTGGTCGTTCTCTAGTTTACATTTATAGATCCCTGGGAGTCCTCGTCAAGCGATGCGCCACTGCCCCGGCAGTTGGCTGTTTCAAACAGAGCCACTGGTGGGTTTTGTGAGTCACAGATTTCCCTTCCCGAGCAACCTCTCGTGACTGCCGAAGTTACTAAGTTATTAAATGACCTTACTCAATGTAGCATCAACGTGCTCACTTGTTCTGTAAGAAACCGGCTTGAAATATTTTTGTACGCATGACTGTGTTCTGTGATAAGCTGTGTATGGCGTTTTTCTTTTCGTTTTTTTTTCTTTTACTGTTTGAATTGTATCTTTTTGGGTTTCTTGTTTTGCCTTTGTTGAACGTTTAGTTTATTCATAAGCCTTCTCTCCGCTTTGCTCTAGCCACTGTAACGGTACTTGGGGCCAGTCAAGCTCCCCCTAAGCAGCTTTTTCCCCTTGTATCCCCCACAACCATTGTATCTCCTTGTTTGTGGAAAAATAAACTCTACTGCCACCAGCCACGGTGGGCAGTTTGCTTGCGATCCGGTGGGCAGGTTGCCAGCTGCCACCGTGGGTAGAATGTTATGACGTCACAAGGTCACTTGACCCAGGTGGCAGGTGGGATACCTGCTTTTCTCCGCACGCCGACCACGACAGGGTTGCAGCTGAACGGGACCCTTAAAGATATCGCGTTAAAATCAGTGCAGTGTATTACGTTGCGCCTCCATATCTCAGGATTGGTGTAGGACTAAGCGTGTCCGTCCCAACAATGGATTTGTATCGCAAATTGTACGCGGTATAAGATTAAAGGTGACCATGATGTATTCGCAACAAGTTCAAAACCAAACTTGAGGCCTGGGGCGATGTGTGTGCCTAAAACTGAGCAGCGCTAAGAGGCGACTCGAGACAGGAAGCGCGAGTCTGACCGGTCTGCTTCGCTGCGGCTTGGCTGTGCCGCTTTCCTTCACGTCTTTCTCCCAAATCTCTTTGGCTTTCTGGTTGCCTTGCAGAAATCAAAAACCTCGGAAGACTCACGTAGACACCAAAAAGTAAAACCCGTAGCGGGTGCTTGCATGTTGCCTGTCGGCAGTGAATAGGAAACGACGGCAGCACCGGAAGCCGGAAGCAAGAACTTCCACCCCTCGCACACACCCATGCGGAGGAGCCTGGTGGTGCGGCACAAAAGCGCTCCCCTCTGCTCAGTGCCAAGATGCACTCGCTCTTACTCCGGGCCGGGATAAATCGACGCTTCGAGTAGTGCTCAAACTCGCCTCCAATCGCACGTTCTCTCTCTTTCTCTCTCTCTCTCTCTCTCTCTCTCTAACACACTCACAAACAGACACACATGCTCAAGCTCACGCACACAGACCACGCACGCGCGGACGCAGGCACGTCCCCATTTCCTCGTTCGACAGCTGCGAAGCGGCGGAGCAATACGGCGTGCAGAATCGCGCGAGAGCAGCGACCCTCCTCGAAGCCGTCCTCTCCTCCCCGCTTCCTTCGTCGACACGTCTGGCTTCCCGCCGAGTGCCGACCCCCCCTTCTTCCTGCTCGCCTTTCCCCACAACTGCAGCGGGACTGAATGGAAGCAGCCCGTTGGGGTACAGCAGATGTTCCCCCGCCGCGAGCGGCGAGTATTACGGTGTGCACGAGGGGCGCACCTTGGGATGAGAAGGCGCCGCTTCCCGCCGAGGGCACTATTCATTCGCGGCCAGAAAAGGGGAACGGGTCCCCGCCGATGCAAGACAGCCTCCTGGGTTGACCACGTCGGCCGCTGCAAGATCGCTCGGGGCGGGAGATATATTGCGTCGAAACGCTATGCCCAAAGTTTGCCTTGCAGAAGCTATACGTGACCCGATGTGTAGTACAGCATGTGTGGTGCAATGCAGCCTAGTTAGGGTTAAGTAGAATAGCTTGGCATATGCACAATAGTTCTCCTTCCTCCCACCTCTGTATTGTTTGTGTTTTGCTTCAGTAATATGCTTTGATTCTTATGAATGTTGTTGTTGTTTACCTCAGTAAACATGGCACATACCCACACGTGGGGATCGGCCAAGGTATGGTGGTGAATGCCAAGGAAGTATTTGCGCAAAAAAGAAAGGCATGAGGCAGCGAAGTAGAATAGTGAAATGACTGAAAGTAGAAAATAATAAATGTTGAAAAATTTTACGTGGTCACCGTAGCGGAGTTTACAGTCATAGACTATATACAGGGTGCGACGATTTCTCGGCTGTACCTTACGAAAAGTCGGTCGCTGTTCCTTTCCAGTTTTCTTCTGTCTGTCTGGAAAGGGGGTTATTTTGTTTCGTTTAGTCGCCATTCATTCACCTTCCGACTTCGTATTCGTGACGTACGCAGGCACATATCGGTAGCCCGTGGGACGTAAATTCAAGTGACGTCATGGGGCTGTCCATTGTGTATTGCGTTCAGTTTGTAAGCGCCGTGAATGGTAGCGGCATATAAGCAAGGATGTACTCATGCAAATGAGCTACACAGTCGTCAGTTGGGCGGCACAAAGAACAAATAGAAAATAAAATCAGCCTGCCAACACCGCCTACCGCACTTAAAGGAACGATACAGCGGTTCTTTGCTTGTATTGTTTCATTTCTCAAAAAAAAAAAAGAACTTTATGACACGCCTACAATAACTTGAAGAAAAAAGGTTAAACGTCTGGCTTCACAAAAAAAAAAAAAGAGAGAGAAAAACTTGCAACTCTACCCCGGGCACTCCGTGACCCCGGATAATGAGCTGTTCACACCTTACCTTCTTGTGTGCAATTCAAGTTTCAAGCGCCGTTTCAAGTGATGGCTTTTACTTTTTTCTTCACAGGGAGAAGTTTTTTGAAGCCAACAAGCATGTGGGCAGCAGCATTTTTTCTATCTTTCCTCAGAAGATATCGGGCACAGCTGTTAGGAAAACAACGACAACGACGACGCAATGAGGCATGCTCATTAAAAAAACGAATGTCCATGGACAGTCTGTAGGCAGTCTAGGCAAGTTGGTGTTTAGATAGAGAAGACATGACACTATAGCCCTAAACGACAGGGACGAAGGGAAACAAGTGGAATGCAGTGGAAAGTCACTCGTGCACGAGCAGGCCGAATGTTTGTCTTTCTTCAAGGAAGTGAACTTCTTGACTCGGAAGGTGCCGTCGCGCATGCGTTTTGGTTTATGATGCTTTTTAGGCACTGGATCGTTGCCTGCATAAGTGCGTGGTTTTCAGTGAATAAAGTCAGGTAATGCCTGTACCGTTTGTGCTGCTGTCTCACCCTTCTTCCCTGTCGTTTAGCGTTAGTACTATGTCGCTTAGCACTAGTACTTTCCTTACGCTACTGACTATCAATAGAATGGAGACTACACTCTACATACCGTCCATCGTATATAATGACTGTCATTTGTACTGTGCATCGAAAATACTAATGCTACAGGCACGTATCCACGGGGGACCCGAGAGGGCCCCCCCCCCCCCCCCCAAATTCGCGCACAATACCCCTACCCCCACCCCCACCCCTCCGCCTACACGGGCTTCGCCCTATAAAACTGCCTCGAACCCCTCCCGAAAAAATTTCTGGCTACGTGCCTGTAAGGCCAGTAGTCTTTTTACGCAACACACTAAGAATAGAAAGTAGACTACACTCTGTATACTGTCCATAGTCTATGACTGTCATGTGGACTGTGCGTTGAAAATACTAATACTACTCTCCTTACGCTACAGACCATAAACAGAAAGTAGACTACACTCTATACACTATCGATAGTGTGTGACTGTGATTTGCTCTGTGCATTCAAAATACACACAAAGTTCATTGAAAATCATTAGACAGTCAATAGATCGTGAATGCTGTGTGCTGAAAGAAATTCTTCCAGGGCCTATAGTGCGGCTGCTCCGGTTGGCGACCGCGGCGGCCACGTATAGCCAGCCCCGAGCAGCAAGCGGAACTGGCCGGCGATCGATGCCCCCCCGCGAGGCAGCTATGCGGCGGCGGCGCCGCACACGCTCGCACCCCTCCGCCGCCGGTGCAGCGTGGCAGAACAATGGGAGGGCGCGTGCGGAACGCGGTAATGCGATGCCGGTGTAACGCTTAAACGCTGCCGCAGGTGACCGCACTATACTGCCGCGTGTGTATATAGACTGCGCACGCGGTTCAAGTGCGGCACTATAGTCAACCAGCCTGTACCCGCAAATGGGAGTAATGGTGCGACCGGAGGCCATGTCCTTATCAATTCTCGCCTTTAGTTTTTTTTTTGCATTTAATACAATGATAGCTTATTGGGCGCCTTCCACAGGGTTTACGACCTCGGCGTAGCTGTTGTATGTCGTAAAAAAATTCACAGGCACACCTAATAACCTTATGGGTTGGCAATGGGATGGCATTAAAAGCTGTTCATGCCCTTACCGGATGTGACGTCACATCCGAAATGTGAAGTAACTTCCCTACAGCGAAAGGGAGAGTTTTATGACCAATGACACACTTTTTTTCCCCCTGATGAGGCTTTCAATGATATCGCATTTACAAACACTGCAGTGCTCATATGACTAACACCTGGAAGGCGACGTGTCGCAGGATTTCGAATAGCGGATTCGAGAAGGAAGTGCAACAGGCACCATAATTTGTTCGCTTTCGTTAGCGTCCAGATTCCTCTTAGGAAAGTGTGCCTGGGGCCGTATTGCATAAGCTGTCCATTTTCAATTGTCCGTTTCCCTTCGATTCGGTCCTCTGGCATTGGTCACTCAGATATACCCGCAGTTTTCAAGCGTCTACGGGAAGCGACGCGACCATTGGATGGTTGGCAACCGGAACTCACCATTGGCTGCCATTGCCTACGATATGCAGCCAACGGTCAGGTCTGGTCGCCAGCCAACCAATCCGGGTCGATTCCCACAGTGACCAGTCTGAGTGACCAATGACAGAGGACCAAATGGGCGCCAAATGGACAATGGAAAATGGACAGCTTATAGAATACGGCCCTTGATGAAGAAGCAGTTGTCAGCAAAATACTGTGACGAATTCCAAATATGACAGTGGTAAAATTTCCTGAGTTTGAAAGCGCCTTTGAAGAAACCGAAGTGCAATACACAGTGAAGCTTGATTTTAATTCACCTTTCTGGGCATCTAAGTTACTCTTAGTTCACATGGATGGATTCAAACCAGGAGCAAGAGAACTCGAAGCCTTAAACATACGATCCACGAACGAATAAGTTTGCAAGACTCTCCAGACTTCAGTAATGACACATTATGCAATGAGGGCGCCTTTATTTTCGAAGCGCTTGGTTGCACTAATCAGCCCAGCTGAATCCTCTATTTCTGCCTCACTCTTGTTTATGAGGTACAGATGTAAAACAAAAACTTAATTTCTTTTGGTTTATCTCACCATGTGAAGCACAGCCGGTGTGCTTAATGAATGAAGGCACTTCCATAATTAATTACCTTGCCAGAAGGAAGTCGTGATTTCGCCTGACTGACTTTTTCATGAGTCCGTGCAGCTGGTCGTAGCTCTCTTACCAGGAGGCAGCCATATTTAGAGTGGAATCACTGCGCCCTGGCAAGACGTGGAACCGATCCCGAACGCAGAAATGCGAGGCGGAAGTGGTTTGGTTTGGTTAGGTTTCATAGGGTTTAACGCCCCAAAGCGACTCAGGCTATGAGGGACGCCGTAGTGGAGGGCTCCGGAAATTTCGACCACCTGGGGATCTTTAACGTGCACTGACATCGCACAGCACACGGGCCTGTAGCATTTCGCCCCCATCGAAATTCGGCCGCCGCGGCCGGTATCGAACCCGCGTCTTTCGGGTCAGCAGCCGCGAGCTCCATAACCACTGAGCCACCGCGGCAGCTCCAGAGGGAAGTGAACTGGCATGTACGCACTAGGATAAACGCGGTCGGTAGGTATGTTCCGTAAAAGACAGCAGTCCGTCACTGTAGGAAAATCTGAATAGCGCCGCATAGGGGAGAAAAGTTAGGCGAAACAAAAATATGCACGAAAATTAGGACTCGCATATGAGAAGTACTAAACAGGAAAACGGTAAGTGCGCAGGAACGATCCCTCAAGTGAAAGGATTGCCTCAGGTTTAACGTCACAAAGCGACTTGGGCTAAGAGGGACGCCATAGTGGAGGGCTCCGGATGATTTAGACCGCCTGACATCGCACAGTAGACGAGCCTCTAGCATTTCGCCTCCATCGAAATGCTAACGGACATGTCGGGATCAAACCCAAGGAAAAGGGATGCAAATTATGAAAGACAGAGACGCAATCAGAGAACTAAAGAAATTGAAATGTTATGTAAATTGTAATGTATTAAAGGAAAAGGTAAGTGAGTGAGTGAGTGAGCGAGTGAGCGAGTGAGTGAGTGAGTGAGTGAGTGAGTGAGTGAGTGAGTGAGTGAGTGAGTGAGTGAGTGAGTGAGTGAGTGAGTGAGTGAGTGAGTGAGTGAGTGAGCGTGCGATATCAATACAGATCAGACTTATACTGCGCTGTATACGTCTATAAGAGAAAAAAAAACAAAGATAATCGGGAGAGTGAACTGAAGCTCGCAAATGCGGGCTGCAATAGCAATTCACTTCGTCTGAACCGGGTCACGACAAAGGCTAAAACGAAGCATAAATGAAAGATACCACGACGGTCGTTAATCAACGCTTCGAGCAGCGGCAGTGCGGTTTGCGCGCGTTCTCCAGACGGAAGCTGGCGACGGTCCATTTAGGCGGGCCGCCGAAGCCCGGGCGGGCGCTGCTAGGAGCGGCGCCTCCGATCTTGTGGAGGAGCCGAGGTCTTCTCTTTCCCTTCCCCTCTTCCTCCCGCGAAGCCCGCTCGTTGGCTGCATCGCGGCCGAGGCCATGCTAGCCAGCCTAGCCATGGTGCCGTGGGGGTGGTGTATGTAAAGGCAGGCTCGTCGCATTCGGGGCTGCGCTGCTCCCGCGCTCGTGTCCTCCTCTCTCTCTCTCTCTCTCTCTCCCACACTTCCCTCTCCCCAGGCTCGGCGATAAGTGGGCCACGGAAGATGCTCAGCGCAAAGGGAAAGGGGCCGACGCCCTGTCATATGCGCGTCGTTTGTCAACGAAGGTCAAGAACACACCCTGCCGGTTGATCGCCTTTCTTCACCCCTCCCCCACAACCTCCTCTCCCTCCCTGCACGGAGTGCGTATATATCACAGAGTTTCGTTAAGAGATGGGATCGTGAAACCGTAGAACTGCGAGCAGTTTTACAAGTTTTTTTTATTTTGTTATATAAAAGGCACAACAAGCAAAGAAAGACAGAAAAGACAGGGTAGTCCGATGCCGGCACTCCTCTGTCCCTGTTCTAGACCTTATTGAGCTTCGGGATTTGCAAAAAGCTTCGCTAAATTCCCAGATCCGTGAAATGAGTCTGCGTAAGCAGCGTGTGGGGAAAAGGAAATTGTTGAAAGGAATGGGCGAGACGAGAACGAGAGAGAGAGAGAACGACAAACGGAAAGGCAGGGAGGTTAAGTAGGCAGCGCCCGGTATGCTACCCTACACGTGGGAAGGGGAACGGAGGGAGAGATAGAAAGGGGAGAGAACAAAGGGAGATGAACACTTTTCCACGTGTCCGTTGGCCATTACTCGCAGGGTACACAGGGCACACACTGATTGTTCACAATCTCGCACTCAGTCCTGAGTCTTTTAACAACTTGAAAAGTGCCTTCAAAGCTGTCCTCTGCGATGAAGGCTTACTCCAAGGACCCGGAATCTTGGCTTCAGTAAGGGGCCGAGGATCTAAACGGCGGAGAGTTGCAGCCAGGAGTGCACGCTCACGCTGAAACCGAGGGCAGTTACAAAGAAGGTGTTCTGTAGTTTCGTCGCGCCCACAGACCTCACACGCAGGAGAGTCTGCCATTGCGATTAAGTGAGAGTAGGCATTTGTGAACGCCACTTCCAGCCACAGGCGACACAACAGCGTAGCATCGCAGCCGGAGACGCCGGACGGAGGACTGATTTGAAGTAAGGGGTCTAGGCGGTGCAGACGGCATGTGGAGTTGCCAGGAGAAGACCATGACGCTAAAAGTTCTCTTCGGCCAAGCATTCGCAGATGTCTTACTGCGTCGGCTCTTGTCAACGGTATCCGGACAATGTTGGCACTGCCGTGAGCCGCTCGAGCTGCAGCGTCAGCTGAACGAAAATTCTAATGAGGAGACATCCTGGACTTCATCGCGTATTTCTTCTTATGATCACGCGAGCAACCCTGAGTTGCTGCTGTAACGAAGAAAACGACGGCGTTATGAGTTAAAGTAATCTGCCAAGCAGAGGAAGTTCAGGTGCGCGGAATCCGTACGTTTTAAGCAAAACTTTATTTACTGGAAAGAATTGCGAGCAAACTTGGTCAGTGTAACGCAGGAATTATTTGTGCCGGCAGTCACGCGCACGTACAAGCGAGCAGAAGTATGACAAGCCGAGGTCCTCCCTTTCCCTTCCCCTGTTTCTCCCGCGAAGCCTGCTCGCGGAAGGTTGGGCAATAACCGAAACACGGAATACGTTAAGCTGCTGCAGGGGTAAAAAAAAAAAAACAGCAGCAGCCAAAAAAAACGCAGATAAATGTCTGTGCAGGAGACGGGGCCTGCTATTTTACAAGTATCACAAAAACCGTATAGGGGTTATGCACGTAAAGGCCTTTAACAATTGAGAATTCTTACACACATTTAAACTTTAGTCTGCCTTCAGCACGTCTCTGTCCCATTGATGTCTGCTGATTCATGCTTCCGTTCCGTGACTTAAACTGGTGATAAAAGCAACATTTCTTAATCTTTTTTGCTGCAAGCGACAAACAAAAACAGGACTAGAAGGAGGTGTGTTGCCATTATGTTTTGAAGATACATGAAAATAAACCGTATCCGCAACCATATCCGTTGACCCGCTGCACTTGCACAGAACATGCTCGGAATATCAATAATTCATATTTAACCCTGCGTTTAGAGCATGATAGCAGGAGCCGTTTAGACACCATAATATCCAATAAACTAGGTAGTAATTGCTAATTAGCGTCCACCTTAGCATAGCGATAAGGTTACAGAGAAAATGTATCAAATTTCCTGAAATACACCCATTAAACCCAACAAAACATGCACAACTTCGAAATTGCCTCTGGTACCGGCTTTAGAGCTCCTTAAACTCGCTCCTCCGATGGTAACAACTTCACGTAAGCTGATTTACTAAAGTGGTCGATAGTCTAGTGTTCCTGAATCTACATTCCCCCTAATACGGATAAAACGTGAGATTTTCCTTCTACTGTCAACAAATTTTACTGTCAACAACCGCAAGAGAGTAAATAACTTCATGAGCGGAATGCCAGAAAAGTTCGCCTCAGGTGAACAGCTCTATAAACCAACACTGTGTTTACACATGCAGGGGGCGCTCGTGAATGCCGGAGGCTGTAGGGGGTATCGTCAGCGCCATCGTCTCCTATGCTTATCGTCTTCTTATCATGCCATCTGAGAACTGCCTTCCATTAGATTTGTCCAGGCTGTGTAATTTTACTGCATTTTCGAGCAAATGCAGCGAACGCAGCTGCACTAGAAGCTTGTACGATGCGACGAATCACCCAGCTGGTTGAGCGCCTAGGCATACAGTGGAGGAATATGCCCCGCATCACAACGCACATATATTATGACATTCTAAGAAGACGCCTTAAAAAAGCATCAAAATGACTTTGTGTAGTTTTTCACGCTCTTCTTAAAACTGCTCGCAAGCTGCCAACGAACGTCCGCCTTCATAGGTATAGGAAAATAATTTTAGGAACGTCTTATTTTTCTTTGTTTTTATGAGCCGCGCTGCCGCCCGGTTTACCGGTGTTTTAAAAATATGTTTTGCTTTCCAAAGAAGTTCCATAGTTTCGCATTCCCTTATAGGATGTACTATCAGCAACAAATGAAACGCGAACCATAAAATTTAAATGTCAGCACAAAACGCAAACATATTTGCACCTGGAGAGGAAATAGAAGCCAACATGGTGGGTGCACAGCGCAACAAAGGCGGGACAAAGGCGCGACAAGCACTGTCTTGTGCCGGCTTTGTTGCACTGTGCATCTACCATGAATGCTTACCAACTAGCCCAAATCTCAGCTTTACTCTGGCGCTGCTATTCAGCTCTGCCAGTTCAGATCTTCGAATTTTGCTGTTCGTCTTTCAGTTGTAGTGTTCTAGTTTCATTTGGGGCTGATAGTGCTCAGCTTTTGTCAATGAAACAACAACCTCCTATAGCCGCACTGTGAAATTAGAAAGCTACTTTGAAAACTTTTATTTACATGCATTCTTGTGTGCCATACTCCCAGCTATTACCCCCAATCCACGAGAGCAGCGCCATCGCGTTTTGCTTACGTCACAGATCGGTGTTGGTCTCTGCCTGCTGCTTTACGCGGGGAGTTATAACAGGGAAAAAGATGCGTCACAATAGGTGACGATGACGACAGAAGATGAATGAGGGTCTGTAACAAAGGTTGGCTCCTCGAAGGCTTGCTTACGATCGGCAGGGGATGCTGGGATACGTATAAAGTGGAGTAGGGCCAGGATGACTTGGCACGTCAGCTTAAACATCAGTCGCAAGGCACCGAAGGAAGGCGTATCTGCGGTAAGGCTGTCACGTCAAACATGGCGATAGCCACGAAAATGACGAGTAGATAATCTAGCAGGCATAAGAGTAGAGGCATGTCCTGCAAGTATTATTAGTCGGTTTGCAAACATGAAGAAATTCACAGGAAAATGTCAAAAAAAAAATGAACAAGCCGACAGGCGCCAACCACTTCCGTTCTCTCTTATGCGACAAGCTCTATTGGTGCTTGGGCGTGTCGCTGCTGCAGTGATGTAATGTAAAGCCACCTCTTGATAATGACCGCACCTCTTTCTCCATACGTGCCGTTGAATCCTCTGCGCATCTAATTACGCTTATCATTTAAAACTTGCATGATGTCCGTGCATGAGTTGAAATGGCTGTGTAACCCTACAAGGGGTAACTTAAGGCAGTAAGTTTATACTCAATAGCAGAATGACTTTCTCAAAAACTCTCAGAGGTAAAATTAATTAGTCATGTTTTCTTCATTTTTCGGAATTTTTCAAAGCCCCGCCGCGGTGGCTCAGTGGTTAGGGCGCTCGACTACTGATCCGGAGTTCCCGGGTTCGAACCCGACCGCGGCGGCTGCGTTTTTATGGAGGAAAAACGCTAAGGCGCCCGTGTGCTGTGCGATGTCAGTGCACGTTAAAGATCCCCAGGTGGTCGAAATTATTCCGGAGCCCTCCACTACGGACCTATTCGTTCCTATCTTCTTTCACTCCCTCCTTTATCCCTTCCCTTACGGCGCGGTTCAGGTGTCCAACGATATATGAGACAGATACTGTGCCATTTCCATTCCACCAAAAACCAATTATTATTATTATTAATTTTTCAAAATCGCTGTGCAACAGACTGCGTGACTAAGGACAGGCCTGTTCAGGTGCTTTTCTCCTTGCTTCGAAACACAAATTAATGCCGTGCAGGTGTCACGCATGTATG
Organism: Amblyomma americanum; assembly: GCF_052857255.1. Taxonomy (NCBI): domain Eukaryota; kingdom Metazoa; phylum Arthropoda; class Arachnida; order Ixodida; family Ixodidae; genus Amblyomma; species Amblyomma americanum. The sequence goes on along the minus strand of NC_135503.1, from coordinate 33,544,870 downwards.
CATTAGACCTGCGTTATATCCATTTGCGAGCGTCTCCCACGATGTCTTAGATGAACGGGTCAGTTTTTTTTATGCGAAATTTATTGCCCCAGGGCATCAATGATGGGTGAAGGTGTGATGAATGATGTAGTAGAGACTAAAAGAATGGAAAAAGGTTAGCTGATTTGATGAAGTCCAGTAGAGAACGATGGTACGGTCTCTGCGTCCAGGCAATGTATGAAGCAGGGTTGCTTGGTGAAAGACCTGCTACCATCAGGTGCCGGATCCTTGTAGGCTTGAGAGCTGGGCAGTCCCACAGTAAGTGATGAATGTCGGCTTCAATGTCCTCGTGTTTACATGCCGGACACCCTAGCCGAGGAAACAAATCTCGGTACTCGTCTCTCAAATCTCGTATCTCAAATCTCGAGGTCAGTTTTCCTTTCTTTTTTTTTAAGTTTTCTTTGCTTCCTCAACTTTTTATTTCTCTCCTTTTCCGCTCCCTCTATCCACCTCCCTATGTATAGGGCAACCAACAGAGAGAGGTTGACCCTTTTGTCTTTCGTTCCCACAAGCATTAGTTATATCGTAATTTCTCCAGGCGATTCAGAACCCCTACTCAATACTCGATTGGACTGCAAAACATTTGTTTCGTCAGAAAGTGCAAATGCAGATGATCCGTTCTGGCTAGTTATCATTCCACGACTGGCAGCAACCCGAGTAGCCCATTCGATGGCCCGGGTTTGAACGCCCAGGTCTGAGCTCACCAATACAGCCTCCCATTGCTCGAGGCCAGTTTCACGCGCACTTATTTGATTTTTTGTTTCTACACGTCAAAATTGTTTCCTTGATTCTACGTGTGAAAACAGAGTTACGTTACCTACTGAGGTCAACTTACAATCCCTTCAGCATTTGTTAAAGCAAACCATGGACTAACAGATTTTGTATTTTGTTGTATTATGTACATCATAGTATTACTGGGTATTTTATTTTGCGCTTTCCTCTCTGTCATCTTTCTAACCCCTATCCCCCATCCCCAGTGTAGGGTAGCAAACCGGAGACTCACATCTGGTTAACCTCCCTGCGTTTCCTTTTCATTCTCTCTCTCTCTCTCTCTCTTATTTTGCGTTGCTCGTTGTTTCATTTGTGTACAATACTAGCTCTATTTCGTACTTCGTTATTGCATCCGTTATTAGTTTTATTTCAAGTGCCTGTGCATTATTTTTAATTATATGCTTGTATCGCCCACGCCTCCGACCCCCTTAAGTAATACCCTCGCACGAAGGCCTTTAGGGGTATTGTAAATAAGTAAATAACATGATGCATTCAATCTAGAGGGATGGTGACGTTGCAGGTTCACAGATATATACTTACATAGCGGTCACAGCTGGAATAGTAAATTTATTCCTCCTCAGAGCCTCAGTACACACGGCCGCGTGAGAATTTCGCCCCGTCCGGATTGTGCGAAGCCTTTTTAAAGACCAATAATCGGCCCGCCTCGCATTCTTGTGCTCCCGCATTTAACGCCCACAGCTTTCGCGCACCTGGCCAAGGCTCGCGTCTCTCGGCGCCTTGGTGCCTGGCACAAACACACACACCCCTGCGTCGTCTCAGCGGCTGTCAGCGGCGGTCGTTGGCAGAGTTGCAAGACTCGCCTGTGCTGCGTCGTCGCGTATCGTTCGCGAGCAGCAACCCGACCCCCCTGAAGAGGACACGTGTTAGTCGCGGCACCGACTGCGTGGCTTCTCGCTCGTAGCATCGCGCAGACCCTGACGTTGCTTGCAGGCCGTGCTGGCTGGCTTCTGAACGACGTGTTGGCTCGATTACGTAAGCCTGTTGGACGCTGCAATTAACTCTCTCCCTCACCTCATGCGCATGCAGCCACCACAGAGTTGCAAGAGAATTGCTACGATAGAAGATAAAATTTCAAGAATTCCTGGTTTCATTTCTTCCGTTCTGGTGTTTGCGTATGGGCCTGTCTGATTCCCTATATTGTGGTCGGCCTCTTCTCTTTTCCTTTAGCTAGTCCATTGCCCTCCCATACACCCCCTTAAGTGTCTGCCTTCAGGGTAAAATAAAATAAATTAAAATATTTTGTGTTTATCTGCTGCATTGCCTAAGACGATCAGCGTGATGAAACTAAAATGCTGTTGTTGTCGTTTTAAAACAACTCTAGCACAACACACCATCCGCAGTTTGTCCTTGGGAGTTGAGTGGAAGTTAGGACGTTGATGTTTTCTACGATATTAACACTGAGACGTAAGACCGGTTTGCAGTTAGCTGTCAATTCCTTCAGGCGTTTTCATTTGAACAAATTGAATTTGCAGTTACCTTTCTTATGTTTGTGAAATTAGATCCATTCTTCATAAGCCTCCATAACTGTTACTAACGCTTTGTGGTGTCTTTCTGTCCCTCTGTGGTCGTTTTTTTTGTGTCTGTGTGTGTGTGTGTACACTGACTGAAGCATGTGGAGGCAACTAACCCTGCACCTCGTCTTGAAAAACTTTGTAAACCCTTCGCTCAATCCCAATCAAGAACAAATTATTCAAGGGTAGATTTCAAATGGTCTGACAAATCTTTTTTTACTTTTTAAGGCTCTCTAAGCATTTCGCTAAGTCGGCAGGCGTTCGAATCACAATGAACATTGCGCGTGTACGGGTTGAATACTATTTATAATACCTTCAAATGAAGCAATACGCTCAGACACGTAATGGTAGCTAAAAATCTCGACAATACCAACAAGCCCAAACCACTACTTTCTTAATACCTTACCTGCAGCGCGACACCTGGAATGCCTCAGGTATTCCAATTACATCTGATAAAGCATGCCCTGCTACCAATAAACTTATCATACGCACGCATAATCAGTCTCAGCAACAAGATTAATCTTATTAGAATAAAAATTGCTTGTCATAGACGTTCGTAGTAGAGGATAGGGGGAGAGACGCTCTTTACATATTTTCTTCGAAAGCACTGTACAGTTAAAGACAGAACCTGTGCTCATCGGACGCCACATACTAAGCTGCTCTTTCACTCTCTATGCCAAATTCGCTTTAAAGTGCCTTATAACATTCGAACACCCTGTGTAGTCTATAGTATCTACGCATTTAAAGCTTTAAGGCCAAAAGGGCTCTGATTCCGGCGATGCCCTCGCGCGATACAGCCGGCGCCGTCGATGATGTTTCTCACAGTCGCAAAGGGTCAAAGACCCTTTTTCCACGAAAAATAGACGAGTGCTCAAGGACGCTCGAAATTAAAGTTAGGAGCTTTAAATAAAGCCGACGCGGGGGTGCCTCATTGCGTTCCGCACTTAGCAAGCTGTGCACGCGTTCCCGCGTTCCTGGAGGTGCGAGGTCCACTGGCTCTCGCTCTGGCAAGCCTTAGGCCCCACGTGAGTGGATTAATTCTCGGTCACGGCCGCTTTCAAACCGCCTTTTCGTAATTGCCCTGTATCTTGTCTTCCGCCCCCAGTAAACCATTTTTGTTACGAAGTTCGAAGTTTACCGCACCAGTCGGCAACGTGTCGCTGACGAGCGTATGAAGATGCAATGTAATCTTCATAGTGCTAACTGCCTTACACAATCACCGGCCATCGTGCCTTCATCGTTATTCACCGATCGCGGCGATCATCTGACCGCCTTAACTGGCGCCCCTTGTAAAATTTAACTAGCGGTGAGGCGGTGAGACCTACGGGTAGTGTTAAGCGGTCCCATAGCTCACCAGCGTTTGGCAAAGATTGTAACTTTGCTGCGCAGCGGGACAACGCAGCTGCAACGGCTGCCTGGCTCGCTGCCACTAATTGCCTGCACAACGGGGAAGCGCGGCTTCGCTCTAAAGAAAGGCGTAAATATCATCTCTTGTTTTTGTTTTAATTGCATCCCCTTTCGTAACTTGCCGGCACTGAACTTTGGATTTCAGGAACAAATCCGCTAAAAGAGAGAAATTGTTGTAACAATGGTAACGGAAACATTCTCGGCAAGATAAGTAAAATTGAGTTCACAATGCGTAAAAAACGTTTATTCTGTACAACCACCGCTAAAAGCAGCCAGGGGATATGGTGGACATAGAGGAATACAATGACCAAAAGCTCAGGTAGAATCCAGTAAATTGCCCCAAATCCAAATTATTTGCACTTCAGCTGATGAGAAAAGACCTTTCAGTGCAGCAAATCATTTTGATACTACTTACTATACACAGGAGAGAGCCAACACCCGTTTCACGCGTGGTCGGATATCCGGGAATTCTTGACAAAAGCACTTTCAACAGGAAAGAATTTATGAGCGCAATTTTTTCATATATATTTGCAATTTTCTCTATAACAATCAATATATCCGCAGATCTCCAGTCGACAGTTAACTGCTTGATGCGAGCGATGGAAAACTTTAAAAGAAAGATTTTGTGACCCATCGGAAGAATAAACTCTTACCTTCAATATAAGCATAACAGTACCTTACAATACTCTAATATTCAAAATTGTTGTCCAAGAATGTTATACATGCTTCGGAAGTAGAAAAGGGACGATAACTTATCGAGGTACAAGTTATAAGAATTGCGCTTCTTTCTCCCCCCCCCTTTCCTTCACCCCCCCCCCCTTTATTCTCATTTACGATATAAAAATATACCGAGCAAGAAAACGGATGCGCAGGTATTCCATTTCCGCCCTGTCTGTACAAATGTAGAAAGAGAAAGAAATACTGCACTCGTCAAGGGTGCTCACCATAGACATCAATAATGTGCACACGCCCTCTTCCCCTCGAAGCATTATTCACGGGATTTCCCACAGCAACCCTTGAGGCCACGGCCGCTACACGTTCTTCTGAGCCCTGTTTCTAGCCTCCTGTATTGATCTCAAAGCGACAATATGTAAAGTTTTGAAATCCTGTTCACGTCACAGGTTAAATTATGCAAATCTCCGGGAGTGATTGGCGAAATATTTCCTTTTACGAAGACGACGATTGGCAGGTTCAAGCGACCACCGCAACTACGCTCAGGAACAATTTCCCGACATTCGTGAGAGTAGCAGAGGTAAAGTGTGTTGTTTGTTGCAAGCAGCATCCAACAGTACGCCGAAACGATATACGGGAAAATTGGAAGCGACAACCGCGATTCGTTGACAGCAGTGCTGCGTCTTCGAGTCTGGCGCGTCACCAACTCCGCGCACCCTGCCCGTCTTGGTTGTAGCATCCTAGTGATGCGGCGTTTACTGTGCAAATAAAGCACTGGTTCACGCTTTTTGATTGCCTTGCCGTTTCATGCGAAGTCAGTCTCGTCTAGCAAATTAGGCATGCTCCTTGCCGGGTGTCTAATCTGTGGACTAAGCAGTTTTAAAATGGAAGTCTTGAAGGATGGATTTGGGTTTAAAGGACGGTTTGATAAATTTTGCCAGTCTCCACGCGTTCGAAATTTTAACTTCGAAAAGCTCCTCCTTAAATCAGGCCCACATGAGTGTTACGCCTCTCAATGTTTTGACAGGATGTTTAACGAAGCTAGGCTGTCTTTTCACGTTAACAACGCAGTGAAAGAGAAAAATTAGAGATGCTTGCAACGGCATCGGAAGATGAACAAATCCGTCTTTATATCTTCTTCTAGACTGTTAATCCAAACTACAGCTTGCTTCCAAAATGTATCGATGACGGCGAACCAGGCTCAATTGAAAGAACCGTTTTGTTAGTCAAATCCGTTGTGCGTACGAATATTTCGACAATATGTGCGAAGAGCGAAACGAGCTGCATAAATGAAATCCAGATCCATCATTACTGACTGCCAACGAGGTAATGGTTGTTAGACTCACCGCGGGCAGCAGCCATCATCCACGTTAAAAAAACTCACCACTGCTCTGAACAATTGGAGCAAGAACAAAGCGTGTTGATGAATTCGATACAGAAGGACTGTAAATCCGGTGAGTTGCGGTACTTCATCGCTAAAGTTCGCAGCGTGACAGAGACGGAAGAGAAAATCGCCCGTCACGTGAGGTTCCTTCCTTGTCTTTTATATATATTTTGCACTGCGAATTTGAAAGGCATTCAGAAATTTGTGTATAACAATCCTCTGGCAAAGGAACGTGGAAATGAACGTCGAAGTGTTACAGATGTGTCTTCCGAATAGGCACAAAATAGGTTTTGAACCACAGTACCTTCGACTTTGCAGAGCAAGCGATCATTAAACGAAAGCACGAGTCAGAGTACATAAGCTAGTCCCATGTTTAGGGTAATGTTTAGCGTGCTATAGCTTGTTTAGAGCCCAGTGCTTAGGGCTGTTTGACTAACACTGTTCACATGGATTAGCACCTTTCCCGTTTGGAGCTGTTGATCTATTCCTTTTCGCTCTACCATTTGCTATTCGTCCTGGTTAACTTAGTTGGTAAAGCGACTTCCACGGACAGACGGTGGTCCCGGGTTCGATCCCAGGACTACGGCGAATTTTTCAAGAATGAATTTTCCGTGAAAGCTGTATAGATTTCCCTTGCAGCCCTTCGGCTGTGCCTAAGTGGATTCATAATGAGTAATTACTCCAGATTGTATGCGAGTTGTAAATGCGAGTGGGAAACTTCATTACCGGCCAAGTTTACTGATTTCAGCATGGTTTGTCGCTGTACTTGGCTCTCGCAAAGCAGCTGTTGAGGAAGAGTCGACGTACCGCGCGCGCCATGACAGTTTCGCAATCGCAGAGGCCACAGCAACGCCCCCTTCATATGCTCTGCGGGACTGTGGATATATACATACTGAGCACGATCCCAACCTAAAAAACCAAGGCAAAAATATAGTATCTTTGCCTTTGTTCACGAAATGTTTTTTTTTTTTTTGTTGGTGGTGGTGGTTGAGCTCAACTGTATACAGCATTCTGCCATACGTTTTGTCACATGTAGTTCCTTTTCTGAACGGCAAAGTAAAACGCCTCCCGTTCGGCCTTCACGTTGTACTTTCTTCTACAAAGTCCGGGTTACTCTGTTAGGAGAACACAACGAGAACGACCTATCCGAATGTCGACCGACAAGATTGAGGAGCATCACTTGGTGAACATCAGAAATATACAGGAAAGCGGGAAGCTGGGTATTAATTTTTTTTTTCACGGTTACCGCCTTCCCCTAGCCTTGTACGTTCATCAGTTAAGTACTTCCCATTGTTAAGAGCCAGCGGAAGTGGCCTCCATAGACTCTGCGCGCTCGCATGCAGCACCGGTGGCGGCGCTGTTCTTACCTGGTTTTCGGAGCGCAGTATCTTGAGCTGGTCGTTGATGAGGGCGTACTTGGCGGCCTCTTCCTTGCGCAGGGCGCGCTCCTTCTTCAGCTCGGGGCTCCAGAAGGTCTTGATGCTGTGCATGCTGGAGCCAAGTTTCTGGGTGGTCGCGTCCAGCTCCCGCTTGACGTTGCCGTACTGGCTCTGGAGCTCGTTGAGCCGGCTCTGCAGCTCGGCCACGAAGCTCCCTCCGCCGCCTCTTTCGCGGCCGTAGTCCCGGTACGGGTCGCCGTCGATGGTGGTCTCGCGGTACATGTCCTCGCGGTAGCCGCCACGGCGCCCGAGGTCGGCGGCCCCCCGCTCCAGGGAGCGGTCCCTGATGGGCATGAAGTCCTGGTCGACGCCCGGGTACGAGGAGCGCATGGGCGGCGGCGCGGCCCGCGTGGCCGACCGGCTACGGTGCGACACGCGCAGGTCCGGCTCGTCGCCGTAGTAGTCGTGCGCCATGGTCAGTGGGCTGCTGTTGCTGGAGCGGCTGACGCCGTAGGGCCCCGTGGGCCGCATGCGGCGGCCCTGAGACGGTGACGACAGGTTTCGCGCTATGGGACTTCCCCTGGCAGACGGCGGCTGCGAGATGGACGCGTAGGACGTCTTAGGCGGCCCCAGCATCACGTCGCGCGAGCTCTGGGCCGCCCGGGGCGACCTCTGCGAGCCGCCGTACATGTCGCGGGAGGACATGCTGAGCACTGCGCGCCGCCCCCCTTCTCAGCTGCCCGGAAGGCCGCGCACCGTCCGCATCCGCCTCAGCTCGTCGCGGCTGGAGCTGCGGGCCCCGACGAGGCCGCCGCCGCCGCCGGCATCGCGCCACTCACGCACGCGGAGCTTCGATCCGGCCGATGGCCGCGCGGCTCCTCCGGGCTGGCACTCCGGTCGCCGCCGTGTATTCCACTGCGGCGGGGCTCCTCGGCGGCGGAGGCGAACGCTGCTCGCGCACTGCACCCACTGTGAACCGCCTCGCCGGTGATGGCCGCCCGCAGATGGGATGAGCGCCGGGATGAGCAAATGCGGCGTCCACCAGCGAGTCTTTGGCGCCGCAGCAAACGGCCGCCCTCCGAGGCTTCACAGAGCAGAGCCCGAGCGGACGACTCCTCTCTCGCCGGCGCGCTTCCCGCGGCCGCCCCGCGATGGAGCCACCCGCGCCGGCCGGAGGAGGGGCGCGCGGCGGCGGCCGTCACGTGGTCTGGCTGCTATACGCGCTAGATGGCTCTCTCGCTCTTTGCTGCTCCACGCTGGGCATCCTATTCTGCGCCTCCCTGATTACTCGCTGCTCCCTCGGCTAAAGGGGTGCCGCGCACCGATGTACCCGTGCGAACTCACTTAACTAAACGGACGAAAGTGGATGCAGTAGCCATCGCTAACACACTCCGAGCCCTCGAACTGATGTGCTGCCTCGAAATAGGCATTTGCAGCATAAAAAATGACCGACTGCAGCCGTAACAACTGAGGTGTATATTATTCGCTGGCAGCTTCACATAGCAATTAGATTAGGGTGAACAAACAGAAGAGAAAAAGCACAGAGGGTGCGATGTTTCTTATTCAGCGAACGACTTTTATGGCTAGGTGGTTTCTTCAGTTGAGTAAAGTGTGGAAGTGTACCACATAGTCGCTGTTTCTTTGGATTTAAATGGTTTCAATAATAGAGCAAACACATTTATGACGATAGTTTGCAATCTTCCGGCATCTGTCTAATTGTCACAATCAGACACCCATGGCATGTTCAGGCATTCATGCAAGCGGCCCCCAAAATTGTGTTACTATTTTATGCATCTGGCCAATTTCCGGCGTTATTTGCTCATTCGCCCGATTGTCTTCCTTAGCTTCGTTAATTTTACCGAATCCAATTAAAGCGAGCTCGACTTAAAACTCAACGACAAATCAAACTGAACTTTAATACGTTAGATCTCAGATGCATCGATTGCACGTGTCAGCATTGTTGCCTTTCATCAAGACAGTGACGGTAGACTACCTACTTTGATTTGTTTGCGTTGAAAAGAGTAAAAAAATGTAGAAAGAAAAGAAATCGCACAAGGAGCAACGGCTCTCTTGTCTTTATTTTTAATCCCAAATTTAAAGATTAGCGGTACCACTAAAGAGCCATGCACTTATTAAATGTGATATTTAATAGTAAGTTTCACCCGGTAATTGGCTCTAACGTTGTTGTCCTTACCTGAAGAAGCTCTAATTGGCCACTGTTCTGCACCGCTTCTTAATTGAAAAGCGCGCTTTTTAGGAAGTTACTGTATTCTCCGTGACTATTACGAGTTACCCCATATCATCCTCTATTGCTGTAATTGTTAACGTCATATCATTGCGAGCATATCATATCATTGTCGCGTTAAGATCGACTATTCTGGATGGGAGCAAATACGTGTTTTAAACTCAACTTCGTTTCACTTCGTCCCCATCAAAATCAATTACGTTTAACCAACGAGACAAGTACTTCACGAAAAGGTCGTTTATTAAATTCACAAATCTTGTGGTTTAGTCATAAAAAAAAATGTTACAAAAAATGTTCTTTATTTCTTGCTGGTGACAGTTCCCGCAACTGTCTCGCTACTGCAGCCTCGTCTTGGTGACCTCGCCTTGGTGAAGGCCGATGTTCTCTCGCGCAAGAGACCAGTAAACAAAAGCAACAGAAAAACTACTTTACAAGTGTTAGTACCATCGCGTCAGTAACATCATTAAAGATGGTTAGGCATTGTGTCGTGTCCCATGTGCGTAAGCAGGTGCCTTGAACGGGCGCTTGGACGTAGTCGTTATTTTGTGGACTTCTTGCCAGATGTCGCTCGACTTGTAAAAATTGCACTGGCACGTTCGGCGCAGCCAAATTTCTTCAGTAGCTTGCAACGAGGCATTCCTGTAAAAGAGAGAACACAAAGTCATATCCACCGCCATCATCATCAGCCTGACTATATACACTGCAGGGCAAAGGCCTCTCCCATGCCTCCCCAATCAATCCTGTCCAAGTCACATACGGTACATCCTAGCAGCCTAGTTTACCCCTAAAGAATCTTGCTGCGTCGGTGCAGCGCCCAGCAAATGTGTCTAGAATACAGCTGACTATATCTTGGGATGCTATCAAGGCGTTTCTTAAGTTTTCGTACGCGAAAATAAAGAAAAAAATGTTATTTGCGACGAGTGAAAAAAAATAGTTAATTGTGCACGGGCACAATCAAAACACTCTGCAAAACAAAGGAAAGCTCCCTTCACATTTTGGTAGTGTTCAATACTAAATGTCATAAACCGGGACTTTGAAATAAGTCAGAGGAATGTTGCTCCAGAAATGCTGCCCCGCAAATCGACGATAAGTGCGCTGCACCTCATGATTAATAGCTATGCAGAGAAGCGACCTTTGACGAACGTGATGGACAAACTGATCGACTGACTGACGGATTGATTGATTGATTGATTGATTGATTGATTGATTGATTGATTGATTGATTGATTGATTGATTGATTGATTTCAAGCAGCCTTCTTGGCAGAAAATGAACATTCACGCTTGTTGCGTGATGCGCGAAAATCGGCGATAGCATTGCGCGCTCCTAAGCGTATTTTTATATTCCGTTTATTTAGTTAACTAAGAGGAACTATGCATTTCTTTAATATTAAATTTAGGGCCAACAGCGCTTCGTAGAATTCTAGAGGTGGTTCAGAAACAAGCAATCTAGTTTTTTTTATTTGTGTGTGTGGTAGTGCACCTCGTACGAGGCCGTTCTTCCCAATATTTAAAGAAAATCGGCGAAATATATAGAAACAAAAACGTAACTGCACTCATGCGCTACCATGTATATCAGCGCTCCCAACCGCGTTTTGAACGAACGAGACTTGCGCTCTCACCATGCCCAAGTGAGTGGCCACCGCTCACTTCAACTTTTCAGTGATACAAAGAAATAACACGGAGGCTACCTTGAATTACGCAAATTCACTGGCTTTCCCATTTCTTTTTTTTTTGTCTGTGTGATGGTTCAATTGAAGTTCTGCCTGAATTATATTTCGGTGGCCTGCCTATTATTTATTGCAGATCAAGGCGCGCGCTTTACAGGTTCCGGTGGAATGTGCTGACCCACCTTCAAGATTACGCTGACAGCGGCGCCGGCTGCTCACGTCGAGACGATGAACAGGTACGCTTCGTTCGTTGAAAATGCGTTTGGTAGCGCTAGGATACGTTCGCGCAAGAGCTCATTCAAGTATTTTTTTTTTCAGATTTCAAGCAATGCCTTTAAATTTTAGAAATAGGGACCACGTATACGTGAAACATTTGTACAAAAAACTGAAATCGGCTGTTTCTTAACCCCCTCTACAACTCAACGAAACGTTACTGGGCCTAAAATTAATATTACAAAATGCGCATAATTAAGCTTCGTTAATTAACTAATTAAGTGGAATTAGAAAATGTTGTGTTGAGCGCCACATGACGGCGAACAATACGTTGTTGGTTTCACCCATCTGCAGTGCACCAGTATTTCACCAAGCCTTGGCTCAAGTTACGTGAAACACCCTCTATATTCGCACAATACGTCATTGTCAAAAGTACCTGCCGTTGGTCACACCCGCGACTACACTAGCGCCCCCGTGGTGGCCGCCGAGCACAACTCTCTCCTCCACGTAAACGCGTACAGAGGTTACGAATTTCTGAGGAAGGTCGTACCAGCAGCAGTCACTATAAAAGAAGCGTTCAAACAAGAATCTGGCTGCTCTTGCTAATCGTTAATTTATCCCATAAACAAAAGCGTATACCAATTTTCCGATATAATTTCAGCATTTGACACTCTTGACTATGATTTCAAGATGGGCGCAAAACAAGTGGGTCTTTCAACTCCTACAGCTTGCTGACTATGCAGTCCGCATTCACTGTCCATGGTGCAGGCCTTTTTTCCTATCCTCAACACCTACGCCTGTAAGGGTGTAGTGCTGGACGAACTGGTATAGTCGATCAAACAACACAGCGCTGTGTCGTGGGCTTCCTTTCTGCAGTCCTTGTTCTTTTTTTAGTGCTGTTTATTCTTCGAACTAGGCCATCCTAAAAGCGCTCGAGGGCACAGATATTTTCGACTACATAACCTACATTAGTTTGCAGAGCGACCCAACTTGATCCTTCCCTTCCAAACCCATGCCGTCTCTTACAGTCCTCTTCCGTTTCAGCGAGCAAATCCCACGCGAGTGTAGATAACTCTGTTCTCTAAACCCCCACTCCGACAGCACGCGAGCCGTTTGCACGCGGCATCTCGGCGGCGACAGAGACGAAACGGCAGCCGAGTGAGACTACAAAACGATTTTCCAATCGCTTCAACTTGTGCAAGATAAAAGTGGAAAGCGTATAACGAAAGAGAAGGAGAGAAAAAAAAAGCGGTCGAAGAACGACAAAGGGGCGGAAAAGTCAACCCCGGAGACTGCCGCTCTCCCCAAGCATTGCGTCGCCAGCAGCGCCCCAGATCTGCGGCTGTTTCATAAATTCAACTGGGAGCGAAAGTGTGTTGCGGTGTCTAGAAAATCGATCGCCGCGCGCCGCTGCAGCCGCGTGCTTGGGCAGGCTCGCCACGGACGGCCAACGTGACCGGCGAGCGCAGTCGCGTCTCTGAGCGCGCGCGGCCTTGCCGCCGGGGGACGCTGGCACGCGGGTGTCGATGACCTGCGACCGGGTCGCCTGGCCCAGAGTTCCTCCTCACCCCTCTACCCTCCCAGTGTGACGTCACTTACCACCTATCCATTCTGGAACTTTCTAATCACAGCCACGGTAACATCTATAGTCGGGTACAACTCAAGACTTACCGGTACATAGCTACGGTGCAGAAACGTGGAGGCTAACGAAAAGGTTTCAGCTTAAGTTAAGGACAACGCAGCGAGCCATGGAAAGAAAAATGATAGGTGCAAAGTTAAGACACCGGAAGCGGGCAGAGTGGGTGAGGGAACAAAGGCGAGTTAATGGCATCTTAGTCGAAATGAGGAGGAAGAACTGGGCTTGGGCAGGGCATGTAATGCGAAGGCAAGATAGCCGCTGGTCCTTCATGGTAACGGAGTGGATTCCAAGAGAAGGCAAGCGTTGCAGGGGGCGACAGAAGGTTAGGTGGGCGGATTAGATTAGAAAGCTTGCGGGCATTGGGTGGGCGCAGCTGGCAAAGGACAGGGTTAATTGGAGAGACGTGGGGGAGGCCTTCGCCCTGCAGTGGGTGTAGTTAGGCTGATGATGATGATGGTGGTGGTGGCGGTGGTGCAGATGATGGTGATGATGATGATGACAACTCAAGACCGAAGCGGCTTTTAGCCGTCGAAGGATCCCCTTCCAGCCAGTGGCGTCGGCCGATTCTCACCAGCCTGCTAGCCTGACAATGCAGGGAGCCGCGCGACAAAGCTGGGAGCTGACTATCCCCGACTACACCCCGACCACGGAGGGAGGGGACTCTCCCCTTTCATTTGCCGTTCCCTGCATTGTCAGGCTAACAGGCTCATGAGAATTGGCCGACGCCATTGGGTGAACGAGTCCTTTGGCGGGGTAAAGCCGCTTCGTTCTTGAGTTGCACCCGACTATAAAAGTGGGCAGATCCTGAGCAGGAAGATATTTAATAGTACGAGATATATGCGGCAATGCGAAATTTCCCCGCTCTCCGGTCACGCAGCCTCCGATCAAAAGGGGGGCAGTTCAGGCTGCAAATCCATAATGCGGGGTTATTCGTACTTTTCGCTCCTGCATCGGTACTGGAATTTTCGCATCCTGAAGTGCCCGTTCACACTGACACAACTGGCACACTTGTAGTTCTGATGTGTACCAGTACCAGTGTAATAGAGTACCTCGTACTATTCCGCCGTGAACGATGCCGTTTGAAATTAAGCCACACGTGTCACTGCTAGCGCGATGGGGATTTGAGTACTTGGCATTATTTACGTGAGCTATTGGGTTAAAACTAAGAGAGAATTAGTGTGGCTTGAAGTAAAAGAAATGTACACGGTACTTGCCCTAGATCTCTACATTATTCATCTCTGCATTCCGCATCGAAATTTCGTAGCGTCGCATGAATCGAACGCCTCTAAAAATTGAGTATATTTTTCTTTAGCAACACTTCAATATACACAGCGCATTGCAAGCAAGGAAATGCATCACGCCTCTCTAGAAGTGCTGGCTCGTAACCTCTCCGCGTGCGCGCGCGCACGCACGCGCACAGACACCTTTACTAATTCTTCACGAGCTTCGATCTCTCGCTTATCACCCACACCGGAAGAAGGTTGCCAGGTCTTCAACACTGTTAAGCTCTCGCCAAGCGCAGACCTGATAAATCGCTCCCATTTTCCTAATTACAGAATCAGTTTATGCAAATTCCCACCTTTGGTTCAAGACTAACATATCTGCTCAGTCGTTCTTCGCCTCACACGTCTGAGCAGAGAAATACGTACTTTACCTCACAACATTGCTGAATTGAGACAAGCCACCAAGAGCGATTCAAGGAATGTCAACCTGGGCTCGAAAACTTATCAACGTGTTCTTAGCTTTTACCATTGTTTTTTATCTGCTTTTTCTTTTTCCTATTTTATTTTTCAGTCTTCTTAAGTTTGCCAGTGACTGAAACTGAACGACGTTGCTTTTTACTGCAATAAAGCGGCTCAATTTTTTTGTTTGAATGTTTGGTTCTATGCACAATTTTCTCAAAACCGGAACTGCCACTGTTCAGGGTCACTAATATGAAAAAAAAAGGAATACTATGGCGTATTTCAATCGGTAATCCAGAGCACGCTTTCTTGCTCCGCGAACCGAAAAGTGGGCTTCAGTGAGCGATTTGGATCCAAATCCTGAGTTCTGATTGGCCGAGCCGGATTTTGTGCAGCTTCGAAAATGCAGAGATCTGTTCTGGCACGCCGATATAAATACGCCATTAGTTTCTGCGCCAAGTTATTCTCACTAGGTAGGGATAGACGCACCAGCTATCAATTGCAGTCTCTCAATAACTCCTAGCTCAGTTTACAGCAATAATTGACTGCCTTAGCGATGCCACAACTGTTACCGACATTTCTCCATCTCTCGTAACGGCGAAGAACACGAAAGTTTGGTCACCTTATAACAACCACCCAGGCTCATCCAAAGTCGTTAAAATTGGGGCCGGCAATTTTAATCATACTGCATCAATCTTCGCGCGTGGAATCGTCATTTAGTTGAAATCCTGAAGATCGCGATCTTTTTTTCTTTCTGCTTATATTTTCTTCGTGCACATCGACGTGTACGGGCGAAGAAAGTGAACCACCCGCGCAATGCGTCGCGCGAAACGGTGCTCCATACGCTGCCGTAACAATTGGCGCACTTTTGCCGTTGCGTCTGGAAAGCGAATTGTCGTGACGAAACGTTCTATTGTTCACGCGTGCACACACCACCCCGCCGCGACCCAGACGGCATTGTGCAAACGACGGCAATTTGGAACACTCGTTCTGGCTCACATTTTTTATAACGCTTTTCATTGAGACGCTTTCAAGTTTTTCGCAACCTTACTGAATTGCGTCGCTATCACAAAAGTTGCTTGAGATCAAAAATTACAATTCTGCGATGCGAAAATACTGCCAAGTGGCTGCTTACCGATCTTCCATTTCGGAAAGCACAACCAGTAATGTCTCTAATTTCAAAGTCCTTCAGGATTCAAGCTTTTTCAGTATTGCACAGCACCTCGTTTATTCGGGCGTTTTTTTAAATGCCCTAATGTATTGTTCGTGCCTGCGTTTGCCAGTTGTCTACTTTGCATGCAGCAAAAGAAGCTAAGATGTTTTTTTTTTATTGCGACAGTGTGCCTGCTGGCATAAAACAAAAAGAAACTAAGTTGCCTTTCATTATTGCTAATCGGCAGCAGTAACTGCGCAAACATGTTTGCGCAAGCAAAACCCGATACCCGAGTGTTGGGAGTTTTTGGCTTTAAGCGTGCTTTTATCCAGTTCACCCAAAACCACAGGCAAGGCCGCCGATGCCTAATGTACGACACGGAACATAGTTCAGCGAGGGTTTGCGAAAGGCGGTCAAAGTAACTTTGCTGTTTCGGCTAGACGCCTAATGGGAGCATCAATCATGCAGGAGCACATCGTTCAGTTGCGTCGCAGCATCACGTTTTACTTTTTTTGTCTTTCTGTGATTGGGTTTTTTTTTTCGGCGTTCTACGACCAGATTGTACACATTCACTGATTTTTATTTCGTATCGATCCATCGAAACTAAAAGCAGGCTACCAATGGCAGCGGTACTTACGTTTCTTGTGTGAATTATCTAGGCTTAAACGGATGTTTACCCGGATACGCGTTGAACATAGATGCGGCGTGCATGTGTAGACGTTTATTTTGAACACGTGTACGTACATGTTTTGTGTAACAGACGTGACGTACTCTCTTGACGGGCGTGCGTGATGGATGCGCGCGTGAGTGTGTGTGCTATGTGGGCTTTAAACAGGTATAAGTGGCGCGACAAACAGATCTCTCCTGCGAATTATATCCTGCATGCTTCAACGAAGCGAAAAGGCAGTCAGCTCAACTAATTTATGGAGTTTAATGTAATAAAGGGACTTTCGTTATGAGAGACGCCGTAGTAGAGAGCTCCTGATAATTTTAATTTTTAAACACATATACCTCGCGTACTACGTACAGAATTCACGGTACTGCTTACAATTTGTTTTCCCGCCTTTGATTGCGATCTCTAGAATAGGGCACAAAAGAGCGGCAGAAACTATGCTAAAACTTCTTTTTTTCTAAACAACTGCCTTATACTTTGAAAACGCAATAAAATATGTAACCAAATATTAAATTTTCCGGCAGTATTCTGCGCATGTTCTTCCTATTCTGCACGTGGTTTTTCTTTTTAGATATCTTCTTTTTCCGCATGCTCTCAAAATTCCAAACTGAAAAATGGCTTCCAGCTTTAAAAAAAACCAAGGTATTGGAATGACCCCGCAACGAACAGAAAGCGCGCGTTTTTTGAAAGCCACTTCACTTTCGTTCCCCAATTCTCACCTCTGCTGGCGGAACTGGCAGAGCTCGATTGCTCGTTTACTCCAACCACGACTCACTCCTATCAGGATCTCCGCGAAGCACTAGCCAGGGAGCGTTATAGGCTCTCCACAGCGGAGAATGTAACATTTGAGTCAAAGCACCATTCTGCGTCCCTGCGCCCCTAAATCAACCCCGCGACCACCGCCACTGAAATCACCTCAAAACAAGCACTTCGCACAGCCTCCTTGTCAATATTTCAATGAACCAATCAGTCACCTTCGTTACGTAATACTCCCGTTATATCAAATCTCCCATACGCGTTACAGGCCGCTCGTCTGAAGTCGTTTCAGTCATACAAACCGTGAAGGACATCGACTTCGTACCTCAACTGCCAGATCGCTTGGGCGCACATTCACTCGCACACTCGAATTTCACCCTTACGTCTTGCACCCCTTCCCGTCTCTTCCTTTAGTTAAAGCATTTTTGATCTCTTATACCCGTCACCTAACAGCTGTAAAGGTGGTGACCGTCACAAAGCAAATGAAGGCACTGCAACGAAGGTCCCGTCAACCGCGCCCCTTGCCTGGGAGCGTTCTGTGCGTACGCACCCTGACGACGTTCAGGGGGAAGATGAAGTTGTAGTCCTTCCACGTGATGGCGCGCGTGCGGCGGCTGTTCATGCGGGGCTTCCATAGTAGGCCCCTGTACTTGGCCTTGCGGGCGCACAGGCACGGGTAGAAGCTCATCTCGTCGCTCGCCCCGGGCACCTCTCCGGGCAGCGGCAGCGGGTCGTCGGGAGGAGGCTGCGCGTCGACCGGCGGGGGTGGCGGCGGCGCCTCCGTCGCCACCGTGCCGGGCGTCGGATCTGCCGTGCTCGGCAAGGACGGCTCGTCCTCGCGACTACCTTCGTCTCCGCCAGGCTTCACCGGAGGCGGGTCCCCTCCTGAAAGCGGGCGGTGCTGCTCAGTTTCCCTCGAAACTTCTGCCGATTTAGGCAAAAAGACGAGCCAAGCACTCCGAACAGAAAGGAGTAAAAAGGTAGTAAGTAATCCTCCAGCGCACTCCCTTTCAAAGAGAGTGCGCATAGAGGACAGCTTACTCCCCTTTTTACTCCAGTACCGGCGTATTCCAGTGTGGCTCTCTTACAACAGTATCTTCCCTTGACTGTCCACATGCGGTTTTAGTCGACTAGGGGTCCCTTTCGTTGACGTAAACTTAAAGAGACGCTAGAGGTGAGTTGCACTTGGTCTGTACAGATACATTACCGCATTTTAATGACAAAGAGGATACTTTAAATGAAAAAGTGGCTTTTACAAGCTTGAAAATACGAAAAAAATAATAACAGGTATAGCCACCACTTACATTTTCGTAAGCAAAATGCCATGAAATTACCGTTTCTTTTTTTTTATGGTGGATCCTTTCGGCTAAGTCACAAAGCCATTCACTCTCTAATGGTGACTGCGCAGTTTTTTTCCTAACTGACGTCCTGAGTTTCAGTCGAATTGTAGGCAAAAGTATTTCATTTCTGAACCAAAATTTGTGAAGAATAAACGGGACTTTTGATGCAGGAAAAACTACATCTCAGTCCACAAAGAACAAAAAAAATTTTTTACTAAGAACGAAAATTGATTGGAGTACTCCTGTGTGTCTTTGCAAGCTTAGGCCTTCCTTGAGACGAAGGTGGTTTTCTCGAAAATAACACGAGCAGAGGTGTAGTCTTTTTCTAAGTCACCGCAACAGGTAATTGGACACGCCAGCAATTATGTGGCGAATTAGGTTACGCTGAATCCAAAAACAGGCATTTCGAGGTTTTTTGAAACAGAAAAAGAAGATCGAAAGAAATAAATCCTAACCTTTGGCTAATATTCGGGAATTCCATTCGCTGTCATATGCCTGGCTATTCATGTACTTATTTTTAACGTACGGCTTTCAAAGATTCCCATGTGGGATGTACACGTAAGGCTCATTTTGTGAAATACGGCAGGCGAAAAGCGCTACGTTTAAAGAAAAAAAATACTGGGTAATTCTGCGTTTCTATTCGCTACACTTGCGAAACAAAACCATGCATGAAACGAGTTTCTTTCTTCAGCTAGTAAGGCAGCCTGTGAAACGCTCATCTTACATGAAGAAACTCATCATAGTCAAGTTAAAAAAACGCATCTATCATTTCTGACCCCGTTCAACTATACCTCATAGAATTTTACTTGTTTAAAAACGCGCCGTAAGATTTATCTACTCAGATTATTCGTTTTCTAGCATGTAACTTAAGACTAACACAGGCTTCCCTACCTTTCAGAAGTGTCATAAGAAACCAGGCTCTCACAGAATAGGCCATGCTTTTCGCTACATCCTTTTTGTCATTCATTCTAGCCATCTTTTTAAAGCACGTGTAAGTCCGCACAAGGCTCTGCTCAAGCACACGCCGCGACCAATGTTCGCCCTTATTTTGTAAAAACACCCACGAACTAACTACGACGCTGTTCTCACAAGCGTCGTCCTCCATGCATTCTCGGTTCATTTCAACATCACCACTGAGTCCTCTTTATCAGCAAGTTTTGCACTCGCGCACCCATCTTGTGAATACACTAAGGCATTATAGATAAGTGAAAACATAAATCAATAAAGTACAGGATCATTCCGCTCCTAAGGTAACATAAAAAATGTCTAATCACCTGTCTTAATTACAGTAAAAATGTCCAGGAAATACCTGATGACTTAGTTTTTATTGCCATTGTATTCTCGTATGTGAATCCACTGCTGTGTAAAGGTTCGTTCGAGAGCTTGTGGTCTAATGAAATTTGATTGATAGATTGATTCGATTGGTTGATTGATTGATTGATTGATTGATCCACTGACTGATTGATTAATTGATTGGTTGATTGACTGATTGATTGGTTGATTGATTGCTTTTACGTGCCAAGTGAAACTTCGGACCACGAGACACCTCGCTGTGGAGGGCTCCGGACTAAACACGATCACCTAGGGTTCAAACCTGAAGGCAAGCACGGGATGGCGCCTTGACTGGAAGTGTTGTGCGAACCTTCAGGGGGCGGGGCAGGTGCGGTGGAGGGAGGCACCGGAACTACGGACGCGGTCGAGGGTTCCTCCGGGGTCTCCTCTGTGGGCGCACTCGTCGGAGGAGCCGCCGTGCTCTCGGACGGCACCGCCACGCCGCCTTGCTCCGGACCCGATACGCCCGCCTGGATGGGGTTCTCGGCCTCCGGCATAGTCGGCGGCATCTGAGGCCGCATGTTGTTCTTCGACTGTGGGAGCGTACGATGCAGCAACAGTAAACTTTCTTGACATAATATAATTTTTACTTTCTTCTGATTATATTCAGTTCTTATCGTCCAGTTTGCTTACTGGTCAATACAAGAATTACCAGGGGCGTCGCTTTCCCTCAATAAGTGATAAGACGCGAAAAAAAAATCTTAATGAAATACAATTACAATAATACTGTAATATTACACATGTGATCGCGAAAGTCGCGTGTTGCCTCTACAGCTCACACTCGTCACAAAAAGTTTAAAAAGTATTGCCTGAAATTGAAAATCTATCATGAAGCAAATTGAACACTGTTTAGAATATGCCTCTGACAAGATTAGAGAAGGTTATTCCTTGTGTAGCTATTTGAACCAGTGATCAAAGGTTACGCATGATTTCGGAACCCTCTGCGTCTAACAAACTGTTCACTTTTTTTCTTTTTTTTTTTAGAACGTCCACGATATGCCTGGAAGACTGCGATGCGTTTATGAAGTGAAGAGCGTGTGCCTTTTTTATGCTTTATCGAAAGCGAAATTACTTTCCCTACCTTAATGCGTGGTCTTGGTTGCGTCTTTCTTTTTTTCTTAAAGAAACTGATAGGTGGCACAAAATACGTTACATTAAACCTGTGGACTAATGCAATGCAACACTACTCAAGCAAATAAATATTTGTACAGCTAGCTTACTGTGTATAAATCAATAAAATTAGCAGCTAAACTCACCGCTGCGACGAGTAATCAGCGCTAGCTGGTTCAAGAAATTATTAACGTAGTGATGACGATTGCGTTTATTTATGTCATTAGAAAGTTACACTGAGTGTTTTATGTCCTGAGAAATGTGTGGCCAAACGCTTGTGGATATTGACGTGCAGCGTGTTTATGGGCGGCGTATTTAGCGCGTTCCTGCTCTTCGCAACATGCCTAATGTTATTGGGATCTTTTCTTCTGCTCACGTGCAGCGTTCCGAGCATGACGCTGCCTCACGGGTGCATTCATGGGGCCTCTAGAGAAAACACCTGTGCGCGAGCGCAACCGCTCTTCCCGCGCCGCCATATGTGTCCTCCCCTCCTATTTGGCATTCCTTTCTGCTCCTCCTCTCCTCTTTCCCTCTCCCCGTCATGTGCTTATTGCCTGGACACAATGGACATGCGTACGGAACGGGCGCCGACGACTACGCGAAACTCGGGGAACGAAGCGAGATCAACGTTTAATAAGGTGCCCCTGAAATAATTGTTTCACCGTATGCATCAAAAATTATTAGGAAGACAGCTTTACAGGCACTAAACATGATGTTGAATTCATTGCACAATAATTGTCATGAGTAGCGCTCGATATTCTTGGAGCAGCAGAGGGACACCGCTAATCAACCGCATATAAATGCTGTTTTATCCTGTGAAGCTACTGCGAGCTGTAATTTGCGACTGGAATCGCAAATGCTCCCTGCCCGTGCAGCTGACGGGCGTTCATTTCGGCTTTTATATAATTTACAGCCAATTACATGATTATCGTCACTGTCATAAAATAAATCCTTGGGAGCGCTAAAATGAACGTGCAATATTTTTCTACTGAACACGCTGTTAGAAAGATATGCACAAACATAATTTGCAGCGCCTGTTATTAAGCGAAAATTGTTAAGCGAAGGCGCGTATTTCACGTTCAGAGAATCGTGGCAACCAAAGGCCCACGCTTTAGAGAGGCATCCGATATTTAAAGGCAAACAAGAAAAATAACAGTTCAAGCGCAAAACAAAATGAACTGTATTCCGCGAGTGTGTTTTAGCACACAAAATCTTGTGTGCCAAGGACATGAAGACAGAGGAGAAAGCATGCCGCATAATGTGACACAGTGCGCTGTGCGACAAGCCGATGTGCACGCTGTCTATTTATTACTCACGCATTTCCAATACTGCAGCGAAACCAGACCGTTAGTGCACCGTGCAACAAAGTAGCGCACGTAGTGGGCATGTAGTGCAGCGGGCGTAGTCAGAGTAATGGCGACGATGGTGATGGTGATGGTGATTATTATTATTATTATTATTATTATTATTATTATTATTATTATTATTATTATTATTATTATTATTATTATTATTATTATTATTATTATTATTATTATTATTATTATTATTATTGAGGAATGAATGGAAAAGTTAGTTTTATGATTAGGGCAATCTGTTTCGGCTTGTTAGACTTTGCGCCTGTATGCTCTTTTAAGTTTTGTTTTGAATGGACTTACTAATTTTTAGTGTGCTCTTCATGTTTATTGTTGTTTTGTTTTCTTTGTTCTGTGTATGCATGATTCATGCTTTTCAGTCACTATTTATTTTTTTTGGCATGGTCCTAGAAACCATCTAAAGGCTTAGACCAGCTTGTCTCGCCTGAATTGATATTGACGGTGACAAAATAATATTATTATTATTTTTTTTTCTGTGGACTCTCTCAATTGAAGAGTTTGGTACGCATGTTGTAATGCATATGTATGCTCTTATTTTCCTTTCGCTTGTCACAGTCTGTAGAGATCATGCTTTTGTTTCGATGCCTGGAGACTTGATCTATGCTTATCACTCTTATTTTCTTTTCTTTGTTGGTTTTAAATATGTACATATATACTGTAACCACATCGCTTAGCTGACGATGCCGGGCCACGTCACACAAGCCGCCATTGGCTTAGATGGGCCCGTTTTTTTTGTACTGATTTTTGGGTGCTTAATAAAGATTATTATTATTATTATTATTATTATTATTATTATTATTATTATTATTATTATTATTATTATTATTATTATTATTATTATTATTATTATTATTATTATTATTATTAAAACATGTCACTGAGCAGAGATTTTTCTTGTTTTTTGCTGTGTTCGAATGACGGACTCTCAACAGGCTACCGCCCCGCGGAGATTTCTTACGTTTTTAAGAAAATCAACGCTAACACAAAGGGCTCAGGGAACACAGAAAGTACTCACCCTTTCTGACGCCATGCACGCACGCAGCTGAAACGAGAGAAATAGATCGATCGTTGTAAACAATAAATGAGCATATAGATGAGAAAAGTGGGCAAATATCGTACAGGGTATTCTTGTCTACACGCTTCAGCATAAAACGTTTCGCGAACACAGCGCTAGAGCCATTGTTACATGCTAAGTACATTTGCCAAAGCGAGAGCGTGACAGCGCCATTCCCTTACCCTTGGTTTGGTTCCACCACAGCGCTAATAAAGCCTAAATCAGCATGCATATCATTATCACCTCTGTATCTTGCAAAGAACCTCGAGATTGCAGCTGGATGGCCCGAAAGCTCCTCGCATCAGTGAATTCAGATGATTTCTGACAACAGAACTCATTTTTCAAAACTTGCGTTCTCAGGTTCCGCGATAAGGCAGCGCCCCATGTATCTGCTAACAAAATTTATTTTGTCTTCCTATTAAATATTTAAGAAAATACGCATTTCTTCTTGCATCTCGCGAGCGCCTTTTTGTAGACTGCCTGTGTTCCTTAATTTGTTCATTAAATATATACAATATTATTTTCTAATGCTTCCCGCGAGCCACTTTTTGAGGTCTTGTTACATGCCGTGACTGAGAATTCCCTTAGTTAGAACCGAAAGCCCCCATTTCAGGCCCTTTTTCACTGCTGCAATTTCAGAACTCCTTCAACTTGGGAAAAAGTTAGGCAGTTTCGGTTCTTACATATCTCTGAGACTCCTCAAAAAATTTTTTTTCATTACATTTTACCCCCTGAAATTTTCTGAAGAAAACAAAATTCTGCAAATGGAACATCCCTAACTTTCTTTAGACTGCCTTTGTTCGTAATGTCTTCCTACTCCGCCGGTCGACATCGATCGTCTTGCGCAACCACGGTCGGCAAGGCGGTTCATCAGTAATGTTCACCTCACGCTGTACATTGCCAGTAAATATAAGTGCTGGTCAAATCTCGCCAGTTCTAGCTGCTACGTGGGGCTCCAGCAGCCGACGCTAAAAGCTCTCCTGATGTCCAGACGCCTCAGAATGACTCGAGCTCCTCCTTACGCTCATTGCTGCCATTGTAGAAACAATGAAATAGCGTTTGGTTCTTTTAACCTTGCTTTTAGGCCAGTCCGGCTTCGACCTACCCTCTAAAAACGAATACGCCTAAATGGGAGTCAAAAAAGAGTAAGCTGTCATCTAGCGTTCTCTGTTTAATAAAAAGAAGTGCGCTAGAGGCCAGCTTACTCCCTTTTCACCCCTTTCCGTTTAGGGTGTACTCTCATGATTCGCATACGCTCAGTCATGCTTTCCTAGAGAACGAATTTGCAAATGCTTCTCGAGGTACCGCTTAGAAACAAAGGCGTTAAGTCATGGCAGCATGTCGCTTCTTTCAGCTGTGCCCATCGAACAGATAGGCTAGCCACTCGGTCAAACGGCCCTATACTGCGCGGCACTGATAAGAGCAGCTGAGTGCAGTTGAAACCTATGCGCTTTCGCCCACCTTAGTGCATGGTAGCTTGTTCTCGCACAACGAAGTGAGGAACGTGGCAGCGTCCATGGTGCCGCCCACGTTGTATTGGCAACCCAGCACGACCGTCTTGTCCGCCGGGTCCTATAACAATCAGTAACGCATTACCAGGATTAGCAACGCATTTATTCTTGTTTACTTTTCCGTGTCCCTTCAGTGTCATTTATTGACCCCATCAACCTCTCAAAAACAAGACACAAAAGGCGAGTACAAAGATTATTAGGCACCATGTGAGAGAAAAATAATTATGCTTACATGTGATAGGAAGAGAAATACGCCAGAAAGGAACATTTTCGGAGTTCTTAGAAGGAGTTTTAAAAATTTAAATAAAGAAGAAGACAGGTTGATAATAACGTTACAATATACGCTGGGGCATTCAAAAGGTCACCGCGTATGACGCGAGTCAATGATTTGTAACGTAGCTGCGGGGCTATATCCTGCATGCGTCAGTTGAGCCGTCATGCAGTTTGGTGATTCAACAGCTTAGTTTCGGTTTCGCTCTATCTAGCTTAACCTAGATGGCACAATATGTGACCTCGAGTTCAAATCGTCCGAATTTCTCGCGATAACTCCTGCGTTTGTATCGGGGCACAACAAGCTGTAACGAGGTGACGGATGACGCATGACATTTTTCGGAAAAGTCCTCGCGTAATAATGATAAGATAAGCTGAACTCGTTAGCGTAATGGTGAAGTAATCAGGTATGAGCAAGCAGACCCAAGTTTCGTTTCAACCGCCAAATGGAATCATCCAGACTCATTTCCGTCATAAGGCTAGCAATCTTCAGCAAATGAAAATATTAATTCTAAACAATCATAACTTACCCTGCTATACATTAGAAAAAATACGGTGAGAGCTTTTCATTCTTGATCCTAATGCGAAGTGTTAAGTAAGTGCCTTATATTTACAGCCTACCACTTCATACAACTCCCCCTGGCGTTCGCGTCCACTGAGGCTAGCACAACTGCGATATTTCTGTTCACAGAAATGAGTTGTTACGGTCACGTTTGAGCAAAACGTTTATGCAAGCAGTAACACAAAGGCGTAATAAATACGCGCTTTAAACGCACGGCACTCAAGCGAGGATTGTTGAACGCGAAGCAATCACAAGGAAGTAAAATTTATCTATGAATACAAAAGGCCGGCAAGCGCCTAAATTAGCACCGCCACAGACGCTCACCTACGACGCAAGAGCTTGATGACGTAATGTTTAGTAGTTCCTCGACAGTTTTGGCGGAAACTAAATATCCCTGCTTGAAATTTAGGGCTTGTCGCCCACAATCAAACGCAGTGCTATTTCGGAACCGACTATGTCTCTCGCAGTTATGAAACAATTCCGATTAGCGTAGAGCTGCTAGGCAATGACCACTTTCATCTGCGCTGCCATGCTTCGTTGTGCCAGTCGTTGCAGGTATTCCCACATGATGAAAGCGTCGTCAAAGGTCGCCATCGAACGACATTTCAAACTGGTGCGTCAGATCACGAAAAACTAACTGGCCAAAGAGGCTCTCACTCGGCCTGTTTCACTGTTCTGAATCATGACACGCGCGTTTTGAATTTAAGCATATGCAGTTAACTTCAAATCTATCTTTTATATCATTTGATACCAATCAATTTTACTGCATTTCAAGCGTCTCTGTTAAAATTTCTCCTTTAACATTTTATTGATTGCTACTTTTTGCTTAAAGTCTGGACAAATTCTGTTATAGAAGTCCATCTGACGGTTTCGCACTTTGGTACCTCCTTCGGTGTTGTTATGAAAATAAACTGAAACTCGATTCGAACTCCAGCACTCACATTCCAATAAGCAGTGTAGCAAGCATGCTTCTAGTAATTATCTTTTAGGCTTCTTGTACGCCGCACTTGAAGATAGCGTTCAGTGAGAAAAAGTTGTGTCTGGTGCCTCAGGCTGCCTTCATCGGGACTGCGGGGATGCGGGCGACGCTGGGTTAGGAACCGGAGACCTCAGTTTTTTCCGCGGATAGCTCCTATTTATAGGCATCGCATCATACAAGTGGTCTCATTTGCATGGCAGTAGGTGGGAGGTATCGATGGTACGTACAATGTTATTCAGCAGGCACTGAAACCGCTTGACTTGGACTTCGGTGCTTACAGATGTGTCTGCAAAAAAAAAAGAATATAAATGAATAAATTAACACCAGAACTGACCAGGACTTTTCAGCACACCCTTGTAAGCACAACTGGCTGATTGCACAGGGCAACAGTCAGTAATATCTCGCACCAACAAGATCAAGTTTTGCTAGGAGTTTCGCCTAGTTGAGTTCCCTGAGATTGAGCAGCCTTGAATAAGCATAGTATTCGAATAATCAGGCCTTAGATAGTTTACTCATGTGAGAGGAGACGTTGGCATGAGGTAAATTTATATATTCAAGTCTAGCTTTATTTCCACGATACAGAGAAAAAAATCTTCCAACCAGGCTAAGCAAGTGGTGCTTTCAGATGTTTATTTTTTTTACTTTTATTTTCTTGCATTTTTCGTTCAACAGTTCAGGGTCATATGATATTGATTAGTTTGTTTGCATATTGCAAAGCTGAGGGAGTTTACCACTAAGCACCTGTAATACAGCCACAAGCACGCTTCCATGCATGTGAGCTACCTCTATCCCAGTCCGCTGTACTCCTGAAATATAATCCACATTCACCATGACAAAGCCTCGCATGACGAATCAAACGACAGAAATGTTGCGTCAAATTAAACTCATTAGCGTCCTTCTGCAGGGAAACGACAGTCTAGGAGAAATCACTTATGCGTTCAGTTAAGAATTGAGTTCAATTAATACATTCAATTAAGAGGAAGCTACCAGTACACTGAGAAGGCAAACTTTCCGAGAGTTTCTAAAAGGATGAAAAACATACATGCTGACATCTTTTAACCTTTACAGATTTTTTATTCTAGAAACCGTGAGAGACACGCCAGTGCTGTCTTTGCGAGTGGATTGTACAGAAAGGAGGACATTGTGTGCGTGATAGAGTTCAACTAACTGACGATTCATTAACTATAACTTAACCAATCGACTTTCTAGTTTTTATTTTTAAGGTGCAAGATTATACTGAGAAATTGAAAGTCGTTAACGGATAAAGCGTGTCCAGTTTTAAGTTTTCAGAATCGGCATTGTGCTTAGGAGTGTCGGGCGTCATAATAATAATTAATAATAATAATTGGTTTTTGTGCGGGAAAAAAATGGCGCAGTATCTGTCTCATATATTGGCGGACACCTGAACCGCGCCGTAAGGGAAGTGATAAAGGAGGGAGTGAAATGTCGGGCGTCAAAAATACGTTTTTAAAAACTCGTCGAGTTGGCTTCCTCGCGTTGCACATTTATAAAATGTCGCGGGTGCGCGCAGTATCGTCGTCGAAATCAGTAATTTCTTCTTCATAAAAAGACGTAAACAGCGTCTGTGCTGCCTGAACTATAAATTCGAACAATGGCAATTTATTAGTGTGCAGTGCGGGAAAGCCAACTTAACGACCTTTCAAAAGCGCATTTCTCACGTTCGATATTTCTAAACGCAATGCGGATTCCGAAAAGATAAAAAATAGGCTCGCCTTCAATGTTTAAGGCCTTCAATTACGGTAATTAGGGTAATTTTTGTTAATTATTTGTCTTTTAGTTTCTCTATCACATACATAATGTCCGGCTTGCAGTACAATCCCCATGCACAGACCGCAGCGACGTCCCTTTCATTGCTTTTAAAATCAAAATCTACAAAGGTTACAAACATCGCTTGAGAAAAATGCGTCTAGTATCTAGCAGGTTAATTCTACTGCGAACGGTTCGGGGCTAACACAGCGCCAAGCGCCATCGAGCGGAGGCAACAGGAAACGCGGAACGGTGTCGTGGGCGGGCAGCGGTGAGCACCGTCGCACCTACAGCCGCTTTCCACGAAGAGACAAGAGGTGGAAAGCGGACATAGTTTTCGAACGTCCAATAAAAACATTCCCACTGTGTCAAGCTTGGCGACATTCAGCATGGGCGCAAATTATTTCTCACATCCAAAGTTGGCGCTGTTTTTTGTGAGCATGTGCACTATTAACGAGAGAAATTTGACCGTATTCAGCAACCACAAGCTTCCCCTGGAGAGATGGTAATAAAGAAGCAGTTTTCGCCATTCTTTCTACAACTGCTACAACTCTTTAAATGACGGAGATCAAACTTGGTTGGTTAAATGATTAATCATAGCGACATGCCTACTTCCCTTCCTAATTACCACCATTTGGACACCTTAATGAAGCAGCCATATGGAAAGCTGAATTCGGCTTCAGAAAACAGACGCAAGAAAACTGGCAACATTCTCCATCATACTCGCATAGAAAGTAATGACTTGTGAATCTCATGAGGTTGCAACACTTTTGGACGGAGTAGCATTTCGACCCTATAACGGTGCTCATAAATACAGTAACGTGGTCTAAGTTTGTCACTTCATTAGAAGTACTCTTGGCGACTAATTAAAGTTTTGCATCAACGAACAGGGACGTTCTTAAATAAGTTTGACAGCACTTTGCAAGCCGAATATTTTCTGAAGCACATTCTTTGCTTGAAGCCTTGAAGATATGTTCCTCTCGAATCTCTCGGCAATTTCTTATACTATCGAGTCATTTCAGAGCTGTTCCTAGCAATTACTTTGAATATCGTTGAACTTAAGGACGCTGATGCGACCGTTGTAAAGTAAAGTAAAAAGGTGCGAGAGCTTGCTATGAATAGCTTTTGTAAGGCAGTTCTGTATGACAAGGTCCCAAGGACGAAGTTTTGATCCCTACCACCGGCTCTGCAATTCAGATGGTGCTTCATGTACACCCAGCTCTCGACAAGCACGTCCTCCCAGATTGTCAGTATGGCAAATTCCGAACACGTATTCCTTCCAATAGTACGGGAACGGTAACGAGTCTCATTCCAGATAGAAGTCACCTCACCTAGCTACTGCACGCATAGACTTCAACGGTCACTGAAGTGCGAATCACCGTTTCGTTATTACAGTAATGTACGGCAAGCAAAATGTGGCGCACCTCTAGGACAGCCTAACGGAAGTCACATGATAGATCTTTCGCCGACTGCGTTAAGCAGGAGCCTCAAGCAGGAACTTCAACGACAGCCCCTACAACAGCATCAAGAGGAGCCTCAACAAGAGCAGTAGGAGCTTCAACAAGAGCATCAACGAGAACCCCAACAGGAGCCTACACACGAGCCTCAACAGGAGCCTCACGCAGGACATCACATCTAACTTAATCTTCGTGCACTCCCAACAGACAAACGCCATTCAGTGCGCCCATAGTAGAAGAAACGTTTCCCAGCAGCATGGCGGCGAGCGCTCACCGCAGGCCAGCGTGTAGAGGAGCGAGAGGTTGATCTGCCTCAGTGCAATGTCCATGGCGTCACTCCTCCTGTGCGCGAAGCGGGCGAGTCCGTCGGCCCTGCCGGCGCCTCCAGCGGTGGCAGCCAGCGCGAGCCACACAAACCAGGAGCCACTGCGCCACCGACCGTCCATGCTGCTGCTACCCGGCCAGCTGTCGGCGTCGATGTGCCACCGGGGGCGACGATCTTTGTGGAGTCGGTGACGCGCCCCCCACCCGCGTGCTGTATGCTTCGCTGATTGCCCTCCCTCCCCCGACTTCCCCCTTGCCACTGGGCCCCTCCCTCATCACGTTTTGTTGGGGGGGAGCCCCTTTTCTTTTTGTCTTTCCGTTCGGTTTTTGTTTCTACCGGTTTTTACCAGGCGCGCGGAGGCTTAACGGTCGATCGAAGCCTGCACTCACCTCGCCTCCCCTGCAGGCACAGCGAGCCCCAACAATGTGGGTCGTTCGCGGTCCCAGACTCCGCCCTCCTCATCGGCGTTATTTCCCTGCGTAACTATGCTCCGGACGTGTCATGCATGTGCGGCCACGGGTCCCGTGCACAACAGCACCGGCACCGCACGCCCTCCAAGGTCTACCCTCGGGTTCAAGTTGCGCGAAGCTCCTGTAGACAAGTGGCAACTGGTTCAAAAAGAGTTGGGACGCTCTAGCGTATCCTGCTTCTTCCACGAGCGCATACCCTACAGTACGTCTGCAGTACGCCTCCCGAGCATAGCTCTTTTAAGTTCAGCTTATGTACTCTACCCTACACCGCGGCGGAACTTATCCCGTCCTGCCCGCTCCAGAGTGTTGTCTCCACAGACTCAAGAACTCGCCATATGAAAGTGCTTCACAAGTTCATAAGAGCAGCATATATCGTCCATTATAAATGTTTTGTCTCTGTGCTGTGACTAGTGTAGCTTGAACGTTGATTGACTGACATGTCAAAGTTGCGGAAAATTACCGAATAGCTAAACGAACCCTTAGACTGTGGCTCTGGATGGGGTGAAACAGAAAAAGTAAGACATAGCCAAAAAAAATAAGAAGCGCATACACCAACAACTTCTGTCCTGTAGGGGTCACCTTGCAGGCGAGAAAAGTTTACGAATGCAAAAATCGAGCTCAAAACTTCTTCTTTTGTAGAGGTGACTTTGAGCTGGGAAACAGAGACAAAACGAGCAGCACGTACAATAAAAAGAAGAAAACTGTCAGAATTGAATGACACGCACATACTCGTGCTCTTGCAGTGACTGAACCATAAACGTACAGAGACTACGTGGATATAATATGTTTTAGAAAACCAGGACACATCAATTTTACATAAACACAACATACGTAAATTCAAGGATGCCGCCGCTACTGTGACAGTCTGTGTTAAGGCGAAAGCCTTTAATGCCTCATACTCGCGGCGTACGGCGTCTGGTCACACTATAGCTGTCAATCAAATGACTTCCACTCGACAAGAAAAAAAAAAGCATTGCGCTCGGCGGGATTCGAACCACCATCCTTCCGCTCCTGCCAATGAATATGTAGTTATCCTTGGGCAACATTACTATGGCGAAAGCCTTTAATGCTTCATACTCACAGCGTCCGGTCACACTATAGCTGCCAATCAAATGGCTTCCACTCGACAAGAAAAAAAATTCTTGTGCACGGCGGGATTCGAACCACCTACGCTACGATTACGCTACTTCCTGCCAAGCATATATAGATCTCCTTGGGTCACTAGTAACCAGTAGTCACGACTGCGGTGGTGTCGCACTGCGCATGCGCCGAGAGTGGCGCCATTGTCGCGTGATCTCTTTCGTCGTCAGACGCTCTTTGGCAGTCGACGCAGCCGGATGTCTCCTAAGCAGTCAAAGAGAAAAAAAAAATGAAAATTGGTTCTTAAAGAAATTAATGGCGCAGTATCTGTCTCACATGTCGGCGGACACCTGAACCGCGCCGTAAGGGAAGGGATAAAGGAGGGAGTGAAAGAAGAAAGGAAGAAAGAGGTGCCGTAGTGGAGAGTTCCGGAATAATTTCGACCACCTGGGGATATTTAACGTGCACTGACATCGCACAGCACACGGGCGCCTTAGAGTTTTGCCTCCATAAAAACGCAGTCGCCGCGGTCGGGTTCGAGCCCGGGAGCTCCGGATCAGTAGTCGAGCGCCCTAACCACTGAGCCACCGCGGCGGGTCCAGTCAAAGAGGCGCAGAAAGGCTTTCCCCTTGCGCACTTTAGCTCGTCAAAGTGCCCCTGACTTTTTATATGAAAGTTCATATTAACATCTCTGGTCGCACTCGTTATGCTAACATTTGACATTCAGACTTTCTATAAAAGCTTATTACTTGGAAGTTTCGTTTTTGGTTATTTTTCCTCTCAGTGAAGGCTCCACTTCAGTACATGCTGCTCGAGAAGGAGAAAGAGATAGGGGGAAAAAATGCCCCAACTAGCTGATGGGCCATTATACGCAAATAGTGGGAGAGATGAAATATTCGCAGTTAGAAATATGCTCTCTCCATTCTTGATAACTTCAGAGACAAGTTGAATCCTTCGTTTATACGTGATGGACGATACCTAACCGCGTTTGCGTCCCAAGGTTGCATGATTGTTTATGTTACGAAGGAGAGAAACCATAGTTGCTTCAACCACCTAGTGTCCCCAAGCTTGCACAGAAATCTCAACGCACCGGTGTTTCTGCGTTTCTCGCAGTATGCTAAAACTCAGTGGTGCAGAAGAAACTGCGAAATGAGAACTCCTGCCTTCACCTTCTCTCCAGTACGAGTGCAATAAATGTTTCATAATACAGCCTGCTGAGACAATCAAATCTACCACACTGTACGCCGAAGCTGTAGCGGCATCGCTTTCCATGGAGCCCCCCTTCAATACGACTATGCCACGCAGATCCTAGGACACGGGTGGGTCCAGTCCTCACAAGCTCAATATCATGGTGTCGCAGGACGCCTAATGCCTGCTTTGCAGGTTGCAGACACCTCTGCAGACTATCACATTCATCTACGCAAGATGGTAATGATATAAAGCTCCCGGAATATGAAGCGAATTGGGAATAATAAATGAAAGAAAAACCCAACAAAAATTACTGGCAAAACTAGGCTACCGCATAGTTAAAACATTCGGCTGTAGCCACCATGTTCTTTTCTCTCTCCACGACGAAATGCTTTCATTTTCTCCCCCTCGTTCTTGTCTTCTTTCTCTCTGCTCCTTCAGTTCTACCTTCTTCTCTTTTCTTCTCTCACTCTTGGCTTGGCTAACTTGGCTTTAAGGAAAACAACACGAGCCAAAAGAAGGCGCACACAGGAAGCTGGAAAGACGGCAGGATAGAGGCTGGGCTGCCAAATGTTTATCTAACAGATCGGGGCTCAAATATAAACAGGGCACTCAGCCACATAAACATCGCACAATCCCCAACCCACTCACCCATCCGTCGTGAACAAATATAACAATAATAATAATAAAAAATTACAAAGACTGCATTCATCTTCTATCTTGCGCGGTCATCTCACAGCTTCCGTCGCCTAATTCCAGTGCAGAAAATCTTGGCAGTGACAGATAATCATTGCAAAAGCAAACTCAATAACAATAAAACAATAAACACACTTTCAACGCCCAACAAACCAAACAACATCAAATAGAACTGAATTTCATTCTTCGAAAGAAAAGTGGCTGTTTCCTGTCAAGGACTTCTGATTATAAACAAATTCCATGATGGCAACTTCTTTACTTCGAAGGGCAACAGAGCAAACACTACAACATGCGTCGCCTTTCTTTGCAATCAGAAAGGCGTCAAGTACCCCACGTGCTACCTTAACGTGATTCCTGCCTATAATCCTGATACCATCAAGCACCGGCCACATTTCCACTTTTCGCCGTGAAGAGCAAATTCGACCCATAATAATTGGTTTTTTGGGGGAAAGGAAATGGCGCAGTATCTGTCTCATATATCGTAGGACACCTGAACCGCGCCGTAAGGGAAGGGATGAAGGAGGGAGTGAAAGGAGAAAGGAAGAGGTGCCGTAGTGGAGGGCTCCGCAATAATTTCGTCCACCTGGGGATCTTTAACGTGCACTGACATCGCACAGCACACGGGCGCCTTAGCGTTTTTCCTCCATAAAAACGCAGCCGCTGCCGTCGGGTTTGAACCCGGGAACTCCGGATCAGTAGCCGAGCGCCCTAACCACTGAGCCTCCGCGGCGGGGCAAATTCGACCCAGTTCCCTTTTTTAACGGTTTATGGTGCCCCCCTGCTTTGTCGTTGATACAACAGCCCGTTTGGCCCATATAGATCCCTCCACCCGTCAGTGGTATTTCGTACACAACACCAACCGCGAGAAGAGGCATGGTGAACCCTTTGTGGACTGTGCGCTTCGTGTTGTGTACGAAGTACCACTATCACTGACGTATGGAGCGGTCTATATAGGCCAATCGGGCCGTTGTATCAACGATAGATCACGGGGGACACCATAAACCGTTAGAAAAGGGAACTGGGTCGAATATGACGAAAAGCGCGAATATGTGCATGTTCGCGTTTCATTCCGGTCTGACTGCATATGACATTCTGTCCAGATCGCAGTCCGTTACGCACGTTACAATAAGGTTGCGGAGAGGGTAAGCTCTCACTGTCCCTACTATGTGGAGCAGTTAAGCAGCTGCGGCGCCGTTTAAAAAATAATTACGGAGACACTGGCTGGAGGTATACTTCTCTCTGAATAGGCCCCAAAAACGTATTTCTATCAATAAATGCGGTATCGCATCCCTAGCTCCTCTGCCAGGCACAAGTACATGGCATCCTTTGCTTTGCGCGCATTACAAAAGCTGCACATTGTTGTGTTCCATGAAACGCGTCGTAAGACTAAATAAAATTTCAGGGGGCACTTTGTTGACCTAAAGTGCGGTGAGGCGAAAGCCTTTAGCGCGGTGTTGCTGCTTGTGTCACTGATGTGTGGTTAAGATGCTCTTTAAGTACACAACAGTTTGTGAATCTTAAATGCTGGAGACACTGGAGGGCGTTTGGGAGGCATTCAGCTGATTCGACGCCTTTCCGCAAACACTCTCCAGCGTCTATAGACAAGAACTACATATGCGTTGGCAGGAAGTTGCGTGGTCGTTAGCACGCTCGGCTGCGGAAAGAAGGGATGGTGGTTCGAATACGACCTTGTACGAAGATTTTTTTCTTATCGAGTTGCTGGATGTAACGGACGGCGGACAGATCCATGGTCGCGAGTATGAGCCATTCAAGGCTTTGCTTTAATTTACAGTTTCCAGTGTCCATTTCCCTTGTACCCACTCTCCTGCAGTGCCCGCTACACCCACGTCCGCGCATAGATGCCCGGACGGGAAGGCAAAAAAAAAGAGAAAAAAAGCGCTGATCTAGAGCGACACGATTCGTTTTGTCTGTACTTCATCTGGATGACGTCATCGGGACGAAAGCAACAGGCAGTGGGAAAGCGAACGAACAAACCCACGAATACGGTCCGGTTAGTCGTTTTTAGCCGTGGTGCCGGCGCGTCCACTCGTGCCAAGCCAAACTGACCATTCTCCGTCAGTCCTTCGCAAAACCACCGCACTGTTTTTTTTTTTTTCCTAGACAAGATTAGAGCGGACAAATGTCACCAGGCGCGTCAGACGTGCCGTCGTGCTCCATCATTCGTTGACGTCGGCTCCGCTCCACGAGTACGACGGGGGCGAGGGGCACGTTCATGGGAGTAAACGGCATCGTGGGAGTGTTTCTGCTGCGACCAACGAGATGTCATCTGCCAAAGAACTACACCATCGGGAACCGTGATCAGTGGCGGAGGACCAAATGAAGAGAAGACGAAGTGAAACATTACGAAGTACGGCCCCTGGATGACAACAACAACAACCATAATAATAATAATACTTTACTGCGCCAAATGTTAAAAAAAAAGTACAAAAAATCCGGCCTGTTAAGCCTCATAGGGCTTGAGTGGCAGAGCCCGACAGGCATCTTTCAGCTCTCCTACTATCTGCACGTGGTAGCGACTGTGGCTCGGCTTGAGCCAGTGGGCAGGCCTGTGCACTTTCCTTTTCTTTCTTCCTGACAACAGACAGACAGACAGACAGACAGACAGACAGACAGACAGACAGACAGACAGACAGACAGACAGACAGACAGACAGACAGACAGACAGACGGACGGACGGACGGACGGACGGACGGACGGACGGACGGACGGACGGACGGACGGACGGACGGACGGACGGACGGACGGACAGACAGACAGACAGACAGACAGACAGACAGACAGACAGACAGACAGACAGACAGACAGACAGACAGACAGACAGACAGACAGACAGACAGACAGACAGACAGACAGACAGACAGACAGACAGACAGACAGACAGACAGACAGACAGACAGACAGACAGACAGACAGACAGACAGACAGACAGACAGACAGACAGACAGACAGACAGACAGACAGACAGACAGACAGACAGACAGACAGACAGACAGACAGACAGACAGCAGAACCGCGCAAACATACCCACAGGCATAAGCGCACATTAAAAATTACAGAATATCAAATTATTACAGAGGCAAAATAAAAATAGACAGGAAACCAAAATGGCATAAAAATACCTGAAATCCGTGCAAAAAATACAGCAGTTACAAGTGAAATCATGATTTACTTGACAGGCGGTAAAGCATATGTACAACGTCGAAAACCACTAATTAGTGTATCGCAGCATCTTTTTTAGTTTATATTTAGTTTTGCCCGGCGAACACTTAGAGGTAACCTGTTAAACTAAAAGGGAACGTAATAATCTCTTACTCGCTTTCCGTATCTTGTGGACCGTCGGGGAATACAAAAAAGGTTCCTTCGATCGAAGAGACCGTGTGGGAGCATACGGAATCATATAGTTACTGCACCAAAAATGTTTCAGGACAATCGTTCTACAAGAGCACACATGTATTTATTTATATGCTTACAGTGCACGCGTGGCTACATAGATAGGAAGCTAGATTATCCGGATATCCACGTTCACTTGAAAGAAAGAAATAAGATTAGGAAAACGAGAAAAATTAACACTGGAGCCTCGAGAAAGAACCCGGGCTTTTTTGGGAGCCCACCTTACCCCAATAACAACACTATGGGTCCAAGGCCCCCTTTATAAAAAATGGAGCTCCCATTTATTTTCACAAGAGTACACTGTAAGTGCGACCGCGTGTTTGCCAAGCTAGGTTATCCATCCTATCCAAGTTAACTCGGAATATCAACAACATGAAGTAGTAGTAGACGAGCAAGATAGCCACTAACAGTTCGAGGACTTTTATGGGAGCTTCTTTAATAGAAGCGTCACGCAGAGAGTGCCGAAAACGCCCTACTCTATAAAATTATTCTTTCTGCTTCTCTCTTTCTAATACAATTGGAAAATTCAGGTGATTTACCAGCAAGCTTTCTTTTCATCGAGCCGGTGAGAGAGAGCAAAGGGGTCTTTCCCGCAACATTTTGCGCATTTTGATCGGCATAGCTTCACTATCTTGGTCATACATAATTGCGCTTTTGAAATGACTTGGAACGACACAGGAACGACACAAACACTGGAGCGCATAGTGTCATCTGAAGTTGTATAGCGGTGTGCACCCATATATAAGCTTTACAAGTCAAAAACAAATCCCAAACAACGCAGTTAAAGCAGCAACTTTGCAATCATATCAACAAGCTTCAACAGCACACTTTGTCCCAACAGATCCGTTTTTTCTTTGTTTTTACTTTTCCAAGAATTGCTTTTCTTGTTTGGAAAGCAAAACTGATGGGTCACTTGCACAAGTCCCTTGTTTTCCCGATTCCATGCAGTAAGCTTCCCACAGCTCCCTGATTGTCTTATCTCTGGATTTCAGCAGGACTGTAGTCTGTTGGAAATCAGGTTTGCAGCTCTGGCACCTGACGCAATGCGCCGCCAGATTACCAGGTGAGTTAATCTGGCCACACTCACTCAATTTCCTCATCCCTTTCCCCACACCTGCAACACTTGGCCTGCTTCCGGCAGGCCCGGCGATCAGCTGGCCATAGTAAGCCAGGTCCGAAACATAATCATCGCAGCCTATCTGACGGGCTCTAAATAAAGCTCTCTTCTGATCGCCGCTTTGCAATCTGACGAAATACAGTGCACACTGCGCCAGGTGCATTGAAGGCTTCTATTTCGACTCAGCACTCTGTCTTTGCTTTCCGGTCCCCTTTCAGCCTTATTCGTATATGACTATTTTTCATCACGTGATGCTGAACGCTGGAGGGATGAATAGCTGAGATTATGTGCTGATCTGTGATCTCCTGATCTCCAGAGTCCGGAGTCTCGTAGAAGGATACTATCACATCTCAAAGATAGCAATAGTGTCCTCGTCGGCACCACTGCTCATAGCCTATCCACAGCTCCATCTCGATTTCGAGGTGAGCGCACAAGCTGGCTCCAGGTGC
This sequence comes from Amblyomma americanum, assembly GCF_052857255.1. Classification (NCBI taxonomy): domain Eukaryota; kingdom Metazoa; phylum Arthropoda; class Arachnida; order Ixodida; family Ixodidae; genus Amblyomma; species Amblyomma americanum. Next base: position 33,506,163 of record NC_135503.1, on the reverse strand, counting down.
AGGCGATGCGCCGCTGTTCCATCGAAGGTTCATGTAATCATGCATTAGCCCGCCAACTCTTCCGCCCGCGTAACCTCGCAAGCGCATGCCCCGTGCCAGCACTTTTCCCGCGCACCAGCATCAGCGCTGAATGAGAGCACCAGCGATAGCAACCGCTGTCGCAATGCCTGCCTCCGCGAGCACAGGGACAGGGCCTGCAAATAAGCCGCGCTCGCCCCGATCTCCAGGCGTAAGCGGATATCCCCCCCGCCGCGAGGGCCGTATGTGTTTTGCCGCCTGTGCTGCTGCTGCTGCTGCCCGGTTCGTCGTGCCGGCCCAGTCCCTTCCACACTAGCGCGCGCAACGAGAACGGAAATTGGCGTCACCGTGTGGCGCTGCGGCCGCTGCTCCGGGCGCGACGCACGTGAGTGCAGCGACGACACTTCAATGCTGGGCGATGGCCGCGCGCCGGTGTTGTTGCTGCGTCAGCGCTCTCTTCCCCGCAGACGGCCGTCGCCTTGGCGGCTCCGTCCGGCCAGACGACGCCCAGCTGCCCGCGGCGCAAGGAACGTCGGGAAGGGGTTCACATAAGCGGGAACGATGTTCTTGTCTGCGTTGGACGTGCTCTGATTTACGTTGTTCTCAGCCTCTTTCTGACTTTTTTTTTTCACTTTTACTGATGAGGCTGCCGCGGTGGCTCAATGGTTATGAAGCTCGGCTGCCGACCCGAAAGACGCGGGTTCGATCCTGGCCGCGGCGGTCGAATTTCGATGGAGGCGAAATTCCAGAGGCCCGTGCACTGTGCGATGTCAGTGCAGGTTAAAGAACCCCAGGTGGTCGAAATTTCCGGAGCCCGTCACTACGGCGTACCTCATAGCCTGAGTCGTTTGGGGCGTTAAACCCTTATAAACCAAACTAAACCAAACCAATCTTTTCCTTATGCACAGTCAGTCTCAGGGTGCAATCACCCCATGGAAAATTCATGTACAAGTCTTGGAACGAGAATTTAGTGCAGAAGGAGCTGGGGGACGGGTGAACGTTGGGAAGGGGAGGGGGGGGGGCATGTTTAGAATGCATTTAATTAGTTTTAATTGGAGAGTAATTACTTATTACCATTCACCTGGGCGTGGTCATATAGGCAACGGAGGAAAACTCTACATCTTTTTCAGAAGCTTCGCAGCTGAATCAAAATTCTTCTTTGTCCGGGGATCGAACCCGGGAGAATCGCCTGTCCAGGGAACTTGCGCTATCAACTAAATTAATTAGAGCGGCTAGCGGATGGTAGGGCAGTTTTCACTTTGGGGCCTCTTATTTAATACGTGCCTGTTCACCGCTAATATATGTTCTACGCTGAATAAAGTTGAACCACTAAGTAGCATTCCTAGCAGGCCATCGATTGCTATATCTAGCGCGTCATAAATAATCAACAGAAGATCTCCATCTTCATAATATAACACTGCTGTTTCTTTCCAGTGAACTGCAGCAGCGCTGTACTAATGAGCCGCCGCACAGCGCCTCTTTCCTCTCCGCCTTTCTCTTCTATCTTTCTTTGTTCTTTTCTTTGTGTGTGTGTATATGCAACCATTCCCCGACACGCGCTTAACCAGGCATCACCGACAACGAAGAAGCGTGGTGTCGCGTATCATTGCCATCCGCCGCCCTCATTCCTCCGCGTTCTCTTTTTCATTGTCTTCTTTCTTTCTCTCTTTTTTTTTTTCTCGTGCTATCCCCCTCCTCCTCCGGCTACATCTGCGGTGACCGCGTAACGCAAAGCGGTTACCCATCCGCGCGTCCGCTCGGCGCAATGAACCGTGTGACAAGCCGGCCGCTGCGCGCAATGCGAACTGCTGGCACCGCGTCAGCAGCGCATACGCGCAGTAACGGGCGTATACACCGTCGTTGCTTGTTTGTTTGTTTCCTTTGTTCTCACGTTTGCAGCGCCGTTTTGTTTTGACGTGCATTTAGGTGGGCGTGAAAAGCTGGCGAAGTCAACAAACCTACCCCTCGAGCAGATTCGTACTTTACGATAAATCCGTTGTCCAGGTGGAAATCATCATATGATGTATGCTACGCCGGTTGAAGGACAAAAGACTCCCCTTTAGTTGTCCTCTTGACACTGTCCTGCGGCATGCATGCATAATTCATGTGTCGTACACGTACGCAAACATGCGTAAAGTACGGTATCAATGGCACAAACCAAAACATCGTACTGGTTGGCAGTTTAGCAACTGCAAAGTAATGCAGCGGCGCCAGTTTTTACAAGTACCGCCTTGGTCAAAAGTCTTAAGGCCACAGCGTTCAGCTGCAGCGAAATGAATGTTCCTAGAATGCTCCGTATAGCGGATCATTCACAACACAAGACAAGCAGGAAGCTTCTCTGCCGCAAGAAGAAACCTTCTGCTAGCATTTCAAGGTCATTCGGCCTTTAATAGTGCCGCAGTGGCTCTGTTATGGGGCTGATGCGAAAAGCCTTTGGCGTTAAGACTTTTGACCAAGACTACTTCCAAGAAAGCCTTCCTGCCACGCTTGAATGGCCGTGTGTTTTAGAGGCTTTAAGGCGAAAACCTTTAATGGCTCATACTCGCGGCCATGGATATGTCCGGCGTCCGTTACATCCAGCAACTCTATAAGAAAAAAATCCTTGTGCACGGTGGGATTCGAACCACCACCCTACGCTACTTCTTTTTTCTTCTTTACTCCTTCCAACGTATATGTAGTTCTCCTTGTCTAGGGCGCTGGATAGCTCGTCCGGAAAGGCGTCGAATCAGGATGGATGGATGGATGGATGGATACGGCTGAACCCTTTACATCGGGCGGTGGCTCAAGCCACCTAGCCATGTCTTGTGAAATTTTACTCCTGTCTTGCTTTTAGCCACCAATCAGATAACCTTCGCTTGGTTACTTCTAACCTCTTAAAATCCACTTTCCCTTCACTATCCCTAAACCCCAATGCCTTGGGTAAGTCAGCCCCGCTGCCTTCCACTGTAGGGTGAAGCCCTTTACAGAAAAGTATCAAGTGTTCAGCCGTTTCCTCCTCCTCTCCGCACGCAATGCACAAAGTGTCTATCTCCTGGTACCTGACTCTATACGTCTTAGTCCGCAAAACTCCAGTCCTGGCTTCAAACAACAAAGAACTTCCCCTACAATTATCATAGATATTTTCTTTGACAATTTCCTGAGGCGGATGCCTCACAAACGCCCTCCAGTGTCTCCAGCATTTAAGATTCACAAACAATTGTGTGCTTATTCAGCATCTTAACCACACATCAGAGACACAAGTAGCAACACAGCGCTAAAGGCTTTCGCCTCACCGCACTTTAGGTCAACAAAGTGCCCCCCTGAATTTTTGAAGACGCTAACAAGAACTAGCTCTGTGCAGAGTTATGTAATCAAAACGAGTCAAGCTTCAATTAACAGTTTATCATCAAAAAACGGCGTACTGAAAAATGTATATATATTGAATGGGTCAGCTGATAGGATTATGGCACATTTGACTTGGCATTATAGGGTTAACGTCCCAAACCGACTCAGGCTTTCAGGGACACCGTAGTGGAGGGCTCTGAATAATCTCGACTACCCGGGGTTCTTAACGTGCACTGACACCGCAGTACACGGTCCTCTACCATAGCGCTTCGCGTTCATCGAAATGCGACCGCCGCGGACGGGATCGAACCAGCGAGTTTCGTGTACTTTGCGATGTTAGGTAACGTCAATGAACCTCAGGTGGTAAAACTTATCAGGAGCCCTTCACTAAGGCGTTCCTCAAAGCCTGAGTCGTTTTGGGAAGTTAATTCTACGAACCCAAACCAAATGTGCCATAATCCTATTAGCTGACCATTTCAAACCTACACAAATTTTTCAATAGGGCGTTACTGGCCAATATCATCATTAACTTCGCGCTTTTTCCTTCCTGGCTGGCTTCTTGACCCACGCATATACGAGCAGCTGCTTGCAAGAAGCATTTAAAGCTAGCGTTTGGGTTGTAGCAGACGCCTGCTACAGGCTATAAGCTACAATCTACACTACAAGCTATAATCTGCTACAAGCTAGCAGAGTGGAAGAGCCGGTAATAATTTGCGGAAAAGGCACTTGCTCAGTAAGCATGGTCGGATGATCTTTCCGCGCATGCACATGGTACCGCCCATTCTTCCGCCTGTACCTTTAGCGGTTTTCTCACAATAAACCAGCTGGAAGTAGCACTCGTCCGTGTTAGTTTCTTTCTGTGCCCGTGTCGTTCCTGCGCTTCAGAACATGACATACCTGCACTGCACCAATTAGCCCGATCTGCAACCATTCAGCCACAGCCTCAAAACGCAGCGGTCGGGTCTGCTCGATGTAAGTACAACCGGCGGCAAAATAAGTCGGGGCATGCGACAAACGGCCAGAATCAGATAAAACTGCATCACCGCGCCGTCTAACGTTGCACTTCTGGTGTCGAGACATCGCAGTACGCGTGCGCGTCCTTTCATGCTCGCAGCCGTATCTTTTTTCTCTCCTGCAGTGAACTAGCTGATTGCATGCAGCGTTTGGCGGTAGGGGTCGTTTTCTTTATTCAGAGCGTAACGCTCGCAGTTCGGTGGGCGCACGTCAAAGTGCGAGCGTGAGGTAGCGAATAAAGAGAGCGGCCCCTACCGCCGAACGCTGCATGATATCAGCTAGTCCACTGCAGGCGACAAAAAAGATACGGCTGCGAGCATGAAAGGACGCGCACGCGCACTGCGATGTCTCGACACCATAAGTGCAACGTCAGACGCCTCGGCGATGCAGTTTTATCGGACTCTGGCCGCCTGTCGCATGCCCCAACTTATTTTGCCTCCGGTTCTACGCACAAGGGGCGGTGAACAGACAACCGATTTTGAACGAGTCACAGACTTTAATATACACATATGTGTCACGGGAAATAATTATTGCGAATTGCTACGAAATCGAAGTTAGACACTAAAGCGCAGCGCTGAAAGCCTCGCGCCCGAGCAGCGCCTCCCGAGCCTCGCGGACTATCCTGCGTCGTTCAAATCCAGCGCGCAGGTTACCAGGTCACGTGGCAGGAAAAAGCTCCACCCCCTGTATCCTGATTGGAGTCCGAACTACTATATGAACTACATCCGAACTATAGTATATCCAAGCCTCCAAGCCAAGCTTTCGCACCCGCGTGTAGAGAAAGGAAAGGCTGGACGCGCGAAACAAATGCTTCTGCTTGTCCTTTGAAAAAGCAGTTACATGGACCTCGCGTAGCTAGGGTGCCTCAATGCTAGCGCCGCCGTTCACTGAGCACCCTACGCGTAGCAGATATGTGCTGCCCTCTTGTGACATCCAAAGCGTTTGCGTAGACTCAGAGACTCTTTAAGGTTTTCGGAGGCTATGTACCCGTCATCTTATCAATAATGGCAAGATTGTGAAATTTATTACATTTTAGTCGCTTTATAATGCATGCATTCACCAATACTTTTATTTTAAAAACCATTTTACGACTCCTAAATAATTGTTAGTTTTAAAGTTTACCACTATGAGCGCAGTCTACCTAACCATTACGACACTATCATACGCTAAAAAAACTATTATAAAGTAATGTCGATAATATCTGCTTGTACAATGTTTATGTTTCGTTTATTTTTATTCTCACAGTTGTTTGCCGAACAAATTTAAGTGAAAAATGCTTTGACATTGGTATGCAGCGCTAGGGAAGTGCAGCGGTAGCATATATAACCACGCTAAAAACTTTCAGTTTTGGTGTAGTGCAAAGCCTAACGTGTAATTAGGAATCGTAAGAGAATACAAGCCGGCGCCTGAAGCCAGTGAAATGTAACTGTTTCGTCGTTTCGCCTCGGACGCATGCATCGTTTTTCGTATTTATCGGAGTGCGCATTGAATCGCATAAACATCGGTCGTTCTTGTTCGCATTAACGTCAACATGAGCGGGGAGTTGACGATTAGGCAGGCGCTAAAGGAACGTTCTCAGAAAAGGCGGGCACTCTTGGCCCAGCAACTCGGCGCCGGTACAGCGAGAAACTTAAGTCAAATTCTCGGCAATGCCAACGAGAGGCAGCAGCTTGCTCACGACGAGTCGAAAGGTGCTCAACAGGGAGCCGATTCTTCTAAAGACTCCAAGGTGGCCAAGCTCGAGAGCGAAGCGTCGCGTTCCCCGACGCATTCTGCCGACGACGACCCTTACGGTGAGGATAAAGTTTACACGTATCGTGATTCTAGCACGTTTCTCAAAGGTACCCAGAGTGCCAATCCTCACAACGATTACTGCCAGCACTTCGTGGACACCGGCCAGCGGCCGCAGAACTTCATTCGCGACGTCGGTTTGGCCGATCGCTTCGAAGAGTACCCAAAGCTCAAGGAGCTCATCAGACTAAAGGATGAGCTTATACGCGACACCGCTACGCCTCCCATGTACCTCAAGTGCGACCTCGAGGCGTTCGACTTCCGCAGTTTGAAGTGCAAGTTTGACGTGATCCTGGTTGAGCCCCCGCTCGAGGAGTACCAGCGTACCTGCGGCGTTTCTCACACCAAGTTTTGGAGCTGGGAAGAGATCATGCGGCTAGAAATTGAGGAAGTTGCCGCGTCGCGTTCCTTCCTCTTCCTCTGGTGCGGTTCCTCGGACGGCTTGGACCTGGGCCGACAGTGCCTGCGCAAGTGGGGCTTCCGCCGGTGCGAGGACATTTGCTGGATCAAGACTAACATCAAGAACCCTGTTCACCTGAAGAACCTGGAGCCTCGCGCCGTGTTCCAGCGGACCAAGGAGCACTGTCTGATGGGTATTAAGGGCACCGTGCGGCGCAGCACAGACGGCGACTTCATCCACGCCAACATCGACATCGATCTCATCATCTCGGAAGAGCCCGAATTCGGCGGAATCGAGAAGCCCGAAGAGATTTTCCACATCATCGAGCACTTCTGCCTGGGCAGGCGACGTCTGCACGTCTTCGGAAGGGACGTGACCATCCGACCGGGCTGGTTGACCATCGGCCCCGAGTTGACCAACAGCAACTTCAGCAGCGAGGCATACAATGCGCACTTCAACAAAGGACCAAATGATTACCTTACCGGTTGCACGGAGCGCATCGAAATCCTGAGGCCCAAGTCGCCGCCCCCTAAAGGCGGTAAAAATGCCGGTGGGCCGCCCGGGATGTCCAGAGGTGGCCGCCGTGGCAGAGGAGCTCCCAGAGGCCGCTGACAATGAGCCACAGCATTGCCGATGTTCAAGGCAGTGCACATTTAATGCTCTACGCAAAGACGCCCAGGCTACAACGAGGCGATTTTGTGGGCTGAGAGATTGAAGATTTCCTTGGGAATGCTATGTGCACAATCAGGAGCAGTCTCCTTGCGCATGTCATGTCTCAATTTTAAATGCAGCAGAGTCCGAGTTCTCTGTGAACATTGAAGATCCAGCAACTTTTTGCTGTGTACAAACTGAAACCTCCATTTTTTTTTTTTTAGCAGCAGAATCCCTGTATCAGCTGCTGTGCATGTAATCCAGCTGTTAAAAATCGTGATCATAGCCACCTGTTGTCATGTCTAAAATCGTGATCATAGCCACCTGCTGTCATGAGAATTGTGTGTTTTATTATGGCCATCATTTCCATGCCAACGTATAATGTGATGTGATGTATGGTGTGCACAATCTTTTATATGTACAATTGTCTTTTTGATTGAATGACAAGAAATGGAATAGTTTAGTTTGTGAGCATGCATCATGCTGTTCTCTTATGCTTTGTTTTAATCTGAATGCCACATTAAGTTTGTGAGACCTCTTATCTGCAACATTGTCCTGACCTGCTGTGCCACCTGGAAATGAGACCAATCTCGTCGGTCATTCCTTTAGGGACAGTGCATCGAACTTAATGACTGTGTGTTTGCAAGATACTTCTGTACAACTGCTCTGCAGTATTTCTTTTATAAAAATGTGTACATAAAACAAAAGACAGAAGTGGATTTGTATCTTTTATTTTACAGTTGCATGTGCTTGTATACTCAATTTTCATGGGTGCAATTGCAGATGCCCCAGCCCCTCAGCTTTGTCATTCAGCACCAGACATAAACCAAAATATACACATCTGTACAAAAAAGGCAAACATGGAAACGGTTTCACGTCAAACACTAACAAGACATGATTGCCCATCGACTGCTCATCCGAAGCCATGTATACCTCCATAACAAATCCCACCTTCTATTCACACAGCTTCCACGAACCATGAAAAAGCGGAAAATGAAAATTGCACAACACAAGACATGATCTGGTCACCTGTGATCAGCAGACCATCGCATACTGTAGAAAATGTGCTTTCTCGTACATGCAACGTGAAAAAGGATTATCACATGTTTATCTTGTAAGAAGAGTGTAGGTATCACAGTCTCTGATGGCAACGCATCAGTGTGTGCAATGCTTTCACGCATACCCAGCTTTTCAACATAGACATAAAGCATACTTAAACTGCACACACAAGTACACAGAAAAGGGAGAACCAGACTCATTTCTTCAGCATTTCAGCCTATGTGTGCATTTTACTCTGTGTCCCCAACAACTAGCTCCATCTCCTGTCTGAACAAAGATTTGTGCGACTGATTATCAGGACTAGGCAAAGCATGCCCTGAACATGCATAACTAGTGAAGATAAAAGAACGCACCAACAAGTGACAGCATGTTACCCAAAGCAGTCAGCAGGCAATGTCAGTAACAACATAGGCTCTGCAAAGAGCAGTTTGCAAGGCGGACCACACAATTCCTCACTGGCACTTGCTTCACCGTGTAGAAAACCATGCCAAGTCATTATAATGCGAGCACCAATAGCCACCTAATTGCTCCTTTATATATGGTGAGAATTTCTCACAGCCTTAAGGTGTTTTGATGCATTTAGGCACCAAACTATGGCAACGAGCTTGTGAAGTCAGTCACTGTAATGTCAAAAGTTCTTGGCTTGACGTAGTGTTCTGAAGCAAGCGCAGGTATGTCTCGCTGATGGCTCTGTCTTGGTAATGATCACAAGAGAAGGTAGTGTTACAGCACGGCATTATGAAAACAATCCACACCGTAACAAAATAACAATCTTGACACACCCAACAGAGATTATGATATGAACACCAGAGGACAGCACATGAAGCAAACAGATTTGTACCCTTCAAATGAGCATTTTTCACAGCACAAGCATCAATGAATGAAAATAGAAAACATGGTGGAATGTGTTTGGAGAACAAACCACACACTCAGTATATATATTAGTTGCCTGGAGATCTCCGAGGTAACGGAGCCAACACTGGCTCGCCAAGGCGCAGTTTCCAACCACAGGGGCATCACTAGAGAATCACGGGCTGCCAGCAACTGAGATGTTATCTACGTACTGTGCAAAAATGATCCGAGACAAAGTTTGAAGTCATTAAGCGGAAAAATACTAGTACGACTAACGCTGGCAATCCACTTTATATCACTGACATCTAGGTAGTATTACGCAATTCTAATCTGAATCAAAAAACTCTACAGCTAAAGTGCAACCACAGGAAGCAACTATGTTACAAGTTGTTCCCACAATCGCCAACAAAAACAATTCAACAGCGGCTAAGGACAAAATTACGTCGCCACTCTTCAGGAACAAGTCAACGAACTACAGAAACGTTTCGACAAATTAAATTCCACCAGTACATCTGCTAATTCTTAACGATACAACTGCTAACAGGCACCAACAGCAGCTGTTGACAAATTCTTCTCTACAAAAGCATCTCCTAGCTAAAATTCTGTTTCCATCACTGCGCAACAAGTGCAGGAGTTGTGCAAGAAAAGGAAAAAAAACTAATGCTTCTTCAAACCCAAAATGTAGCACAAGACATCAGCTAACTTTTGTGCTAACAGTAGTGATGTGTGAACCTGGCCCCCCTGATACTGGCTTCAACAAGTGAACATGGATGCGAAAGCATCCACAAAGGGAGGTGATGAAATAACTTTGTCAATGACAAACGGAAGATGAAAGACGCAAAAGCGAGGTCGCGGTGAGAGGTGACAGGACAGTGGCTTGGAAAGCCATTGCAGTTATGATGCACCGATTCCATCCACTCCGCTTGCTCACTGGCATGTGCAGAAGCAGCGGTGTGGCTGTTGTTCATCCCGCTCTTCAATACCATGTGCATACAACTTGAGCAACTGGCGATGAGACCTGGAAAAGGCATTGCAAAGAAAAGCCAGGATTTAACTCAACAAAGAACATCCTACTGGTTTGCCGGAGAAAAAAAATTCACAACCGCACATTCTTTTTCTTTTCTATGTACCGTGCTTATAGCCTGTCTCGGCTTTTGCAATTTTAACTGATAAGCATTGCTTTTCAAGAGATACACAGTCGTCACTATTGCACAATGGATGCACAGCTTCAGGAGATAAAACTGCTATAGCAAGAGTAGCTGACGTCTGAAACAAAAAAAAGCACGGGGAAATACATGATGAGCTACCAACAAGCCCAAACTACCATTCTACGAAGAAATACCTCTGTCATTGTTTAAGAAGAAAATTAACTGAATTTTCTTTAACAAAATAAAACTGTGAAAATATTTTTCTATGCTTTCTTTAGTTCCAAAGACTGTAAGCTTTGGTATCTATACTGGCCAGCCCCTCGTCTCCCCTATTTTTGTTTGCTTTGCGCAGCAAGAAAACATGAAAACATGGTGGAATGTGTTTGGAGAACAAACCACACACTCAATATATACTAGTTGCCTGGAGATCTAGGAAACGCAGCCGACACTGGCTCATGCCTCGAAGCTAGAGTAAAGCAATCTTAGATACACCCAAGTAAGAGTAATGCTCAAACATGCCAAGGAAGTCCACTAATTTAAGTCTAAAATATAGGTGCACCACACATTTGCAAAAAATCCAGACTCTGGTACTAGATTTAAGAAACACTAATGATATCCCTTGATACTTTTCTGTGTAAAGCTTGACAACAAACTCAAGTGCTCATTTAAGGCTTGGTGTTTACTATAAACTGTCAAGCTTTGAATTGAAAACAGATACAAAAACCACAAAAAAGGCCGTAGTGGAGTACTCTTGATGAAATGCAAGCGCCAAATTCTTCAACACCAAAATATCATGCAGCACCTGTTTCTTACATTTCTATTTCTCTTTAATCCAGCCATGGCGGTGGCGAGTAAATTCAAAAGCGGCAAGATCTTGCCAGGTAGTCCTCGCCGCAAGCATGTTGAAACTAGCAAGCCATATGATGCATGAATACTGTGTTTAATTTAGCAAATACATCTCAATGCGCCAAGACTACTGTGAGCTATAGTTGGATACAACTCAAGCCTGCAGTGAAAATCCACCCACATGACGGACTGCCGAAGAGAATTCCTCCATGACAAAAAGTAGACCTTTGTTAAACCTTTTCTTCTTACCTAAAAAGAAAATAATCACGAGACGAAATTTTCAGCTTAAGAGTTTTGATGCCACTGGCTTGTTTAATAGTCAAGCATTAAAAAGCTGATTTTGCTCACTGTCGTAATTGGTAAGTGGAGTAATGCAGGTCACCACGGACCACGGCCACTGTTACCAACTGCCGTTTTTTAAAACTGTATCCTACTATAGGAGGCATATTGCAGTGGAAGGCTCCTTATTAATTTGACCGCTCGCAGTTCCTTAATGTGCACTGAAATCTTCAAACGTGAGGGTCCTTACATTCTGCCTGCATCGAAATGCAGTGACTGCACCTGATATGAACCTATGCCCTTGTGCATATAAGCAGGTCTCCACAGCATCTAAGCCATGAGGCATTGTGAGGAAGTTGAGCTATTGAAGACAGCGCTTGAGCGAAAAATACCGCTAAAATATACTGCACTTATATCAATTGGTTCCTCCAGCCTGTTGAAGTTTCTTTAGAGCCACTACACATGCTTGGAGCGGGACAAAAGAAAACACACTGCCAAATGGGGGGATAACACCCTAAAGATGTTTTCCTGCAGAGCGCTCCCTCACAATAGGCAGCAAGGAACATTTGATTCTGATCCCTATGGCTCTCACCATGACAGGTGTGTTACAAGCCAATACTGATCACAAGAAAAAGCTGTTCTGCCTGGGCTATTCTCTTACAGTCTTCTTCAAGCTAAGCAGGAGTGACTCACCTGACAAGCAGTGCAGATTCTGTGAGCAGTTCCCCATCACACTGCCAAGAGCCAGTGTGCTTGACTGTGCCTTCGTCACTAGAATCTGGCGTCTTGGGCACAAACTCAAAGCAGCTTGTTCGGAAGCAGTGCACGAAAGGAAACTTGAACTGCAACAGAGGCGGTCCAACAAAACAGCATAAGGTAATAGCACCATATATTCTGGAAGGAGCTACACATTATGCTGAACGAATGCCTTCATGAAGGTTGGAGTTATTCCTCCAAACGTGAGGAAGCATTCTATGCAATAACTCTAACATGCTTTCACTGCGGGCACCATCACATTTAGCATAACTTGTAAGGAACTGCATGAAGCCAGCTTAAAAAGGATCTAACAACGCCTATGGTCGGATAGAACTCAAGAAGGAAGCGGCTTTTACCTGACAAAGGAGCCCCTTTCAGCTGATGGTATCGGCCGATTCTCATGGACCCGCTGCCGTGAAAATGCAATGAGCGGCGTAACAATTAAGCGAGGGGACTATCCCCAACAATGGGGGGAGGGGATTATCCCCTTTCATCTGCCACTACCTGCATTGTCATGCTAGCAGGCACATGAGAATCGGCTGAAGCCACTGACTGGAAGGGGGTCCTTTGACAGGAAAAAGCCGCTTTGCTCTTCAGTTGTATCAGACTATAGACCTTTCCAATAAGGGCTCCTTGGGCATCGCCACATTGCTTGCTGGGCTGTTGTGTTGTGGACCCCGCGCTAGTGCGGTGGAAGCGGCAGTGGAACCAGTCTGCAACAGCCCAGGGAGGGGGTATTTCGACATCCTCGTCGCCTGATGGAAAGGTCGATCGCAGGTTTGTTGTATACTTTGCTTGCCACAGACAGCTCAACAAAGCTACAAGAAGTGCAAAAGTGGAAAAATAGGAGCAGTCTGCTTATCATGGAGGAGTGCACCATAATTTGTACTTGGAAGACGCCACACAAAGCTCAAGAGTAGGAGACATGACTAAAGCAGCATGAGATTATGCACAAAAATAATTAACCTCATAACCGTCTGTCAGCCAAAACCTGAAAGCTAGACTCTGATATCACAACTTTGAGTGAATATATAGTCAACACTAGAGCCCCAACTGTAAAATCAATGTGGTTTAAATATAGGTTTCTGACCAAGTACGTCCAATGCAGAACGAGAAGTTTATTTTGACAAATCTCACTTATATTCCATTCAGGCACAAATTATTGGTGAAAGGGGGGCAGGACTGCTAAAATTTGCAGTGTTTATTGAGGAGCATGCAAAGATTATGCAGAGAAAATTTTCATCCTCCCAGATGCTTAATTATGCAGCCTCTGCGAAGACCTCATTCCTGCAGATTTGTGACTCCAAATTTGTGAACTTCTGGGTCTCAGTCACGTATACTGCTTTTTACTTACCCCTGTCATAAGAGCATAAACGAATCAGCACAGTTTAAGCATTTCAAATCACTCATCCATGCAAAATGAGCAAAAGAAATTCATACTGAATGCAGCCATGTCAAAGCTACTATAAAACACGGAGGTGACAACTTAAAAACGATTTTTTGCATTAATTTCACATGCCTACCTTAAAATGGTTGTGCATATTTTGCACTCAGCACTTTACTATATTGCCCACATTTCTGTAAATTGCACTCTCTATTGGGGATTAAACAATTTAGGATGTATGTACAAATGTACATGTGGTGCCTGAAAGGGGTATGAATTGTGACTACTTGTCAATGGGCTGCCCAAAAGTCTCTCTAAAATGCAGTCCTGCACAGACTCCATAGTTCCCACCACACGTTGCACTTAGCCCCCCACCCATCATCTCTTCGATCAGAAGTCTGGTTTGCGCTAGTTGGTCTCTGCTGATCTCGTATTGCACAAGAAAATTTAGTATATAAGATTGCTAGTGCATTATCACAGGATGATGGCTTTCCTCAAATCTGTGCATGATTGAATAAATAAAGATAGCTGGTAGCCTGCGCTTTTCCATGTCATCCATTTTTTTTGGTACCTACTGTGTTTTCCACGGCACAATAACGATCATCACTTCCTATCCTCTGCCACAGATTTGTGCAAACAGCGACGCGACACAACCCTCACTGCGACTTTTGGAAGTGTGCTACGCTTACAGGGCTGCACGTCTCCGAGTTGGCGAGGGCAACCAGAAACCTGAGGAAGTTGCGCCGTGAGCACTGCGAGACCAGGACGACGTCCATGAAACCATTGCCGAGATGTGCAGTCGGGGCCACACCAGCGGTGCTCCGCGCACACCGGTTGGCCATCAGGGCACAGCTCACCGACAGAAAGTGGCCCTGGATGCCCAGCCAGTCTGCACGAAAAACAAGGCAAATGCTCATTCCCACCTTCCACAAAAAAAAAAAAACATGCAAATAGTCACATTTGGAGTCATGTAACAGTTTTCATCCCACGCAGCACTACCATAAAATGAAAAAAAGAAAAAATTGGTTTTGAGAAAAGGAAAGATGCAATAATTGTCTCAGCTCTCAATGGGCACCTCAACCACACCAGAAGGGAGGGAAGGAATGAAGAAGGAGAGAAATGCTCCATGGTGGAGGGCTGTTGCATAATTTTGACCGCTTGGGGTTCTCAAACATGCACTGACATACCATAGCACAAGGCACGTTTTGAGTTTTGCCTCCATCCAAACACAACCGCCACGGGCGGGATTAAAGCTGCTTTCCTGGGCTCAGCACCTGAGTGACCTAGCCACCGCAGCTGGTCATTACCATGTGTGGGTACACTTCAATACTGCTAAAATTCTCAGCAAGTAAGGGAAAGAGAAGCAAGAAGTGCTGGGGTATAAGCACTATTGTGCAATTTTTGTAAGCAGTAAGATCCTATGAACAATCCTTGACAATGATAATTGTGCACACGTCGTCCAGAACAGCCTATTTCAGTCTCATTTACTGGTCATCCATAGTTCTTATTAGACACTACTTGTTGAATGGAGAAGCATGGAAAACCTTTCATCCAACAGAAATCACACTGCGATCAGTATTGTGCAGTTAGACAAATTATTGTGATTAGAACTGTTTATCAGTTATTTAACCTATTAAAGCTGAAATAAATCCCATTTGACAAAGTGATACAGTTCCCTTTTCTCGCAGTTCCATTTATATATCATAACCACTACTACTGTCTTCATATGCAACATTTCACTTCCATTTCACTTGGCTTCATGGCTTCCTTTTTCATCAAAAATGTACATGACCTTGTTAGGAAGAAATAACGTTTTAGCTAAGGTCTCCATAGTGGCGATCAATTTATATATCAGTTGTACTATATCATATTCATCAAAAATGTACATGACCTTGTTAGGAAGAAATAACGTTTTAGCTAAGGTCTCCAGAGTGGTGATCAATTTATATATCAGTTGTACTATATCATATGTCGATGTGCAAGCGAACTTACAGGGCTTATTTTCAGTGGCGTTGACGTCTGAACTGCTAAGAACCTGCAATGGGATGTCACCAGGCGCTGTATGGCACACTTCGCACCTGTGAAATGACGCAACACGGCAATGAACTACCAGCTGCCATTGGCATAACACATACACAAGCATGCAAAAGAACAGAAAGAGCTGTGTCACTTCCCCAAGAGCAAAGTAACGTCACCTGGAAATGGTTTCTTAGTCTTTACCATACCACAGGTAAAAGGTATAGACATAAGCAAGCTGAAGACCAGAAGCATATCAAGAACTCTGTAGTACACCAACATAGCAATTATTTCGGGATGAATTATGCAGTTAAGGTAACAAAAGTTCAACAGCAAAAGTGACACAAGTAATACCACGCCTGCAAAAAGAAAATGAGCATTATCCATTCCCCTACAAGGTGCTACGTGTAAGCAGTGGCATTCAGGATTATTCAGATCATGTAGAATGAATAATTTCTTCATGAAAAACAGCACTTTTGGCTATTTGATGCCTACCTAACATTCAGTTGTTGTGTAATGGTAAAAAAAACTAACACCTGGTAATTGTAAGTGGATAACACCAGCCGGTTCTCCCCCAGCAGTGAATTTAACTTACATAAAATAATAAAAACAAGTCACAAATATATAATATTTTCTGCAAGGCTCTTTATTTTACAAACACAAAACTGGGAAAAAAAACACCTTGGCACGTGTGAATTATTTTAATACATTACCGATTCTTACATTACACAAACAATCAGAGGTAGCATCGTGAGGATGACAGACAAACACGACTGGCAAAAACTTGCATTATTATTAATTTCAACAGGCAGTCTTGCAGTTACAGGTAATTAAGAACACGTACCATGCAACATTTAACATATGTTATTTTGACATCAAATAAACCACAAAGGCAGAAATCACAACAGGAACAAACGGAGAAAACTTCAGACCAGGTAGACTGCCGTGCTAGAACACTTAATTTTCGATTTTATGGCATGAAGACCGCTGTGTGGATATGTTAATGAACACCACCTGTATTTCTTCTCCAGCAGCTACGTTTTCTGCTTCCTTATTTTTGCATTTCAGTTACCTTGTTCATGTTTCATTTGACATTGACAGTACATATCAATTAGCCTGACAAAGCATTTTATTGGGTCATTACATGAACAATTTTTACGCATTCAGCCCAAATGTTTGATATGACAGGAACAGTACCCATAAGCCTGAGCATTTCAAATATAATCCAATGATGGTAGAAAGCCTGCTATGTGAATGAGAGATCTCACTATGTGCTGAGAAAAGTGCAGGCAAGCACTGTTTGATGGCGGTGCTTAATAATCTGTCATTCCATCCGCATAAGGATGCATTGGTCAATCTACCTGCCACAAGAATAGAATGTCTGTAGCGTCCATTTCCACTACTTTTCCAACACAGCAGCAAAGACAAGTAAATCTCCACTACTAGAAATCATTTCGCTGCTCTTGCAGATCATGGTTTATTGAAAAGTGTGCCCCTGGGAAAGGCAACTACTGAAGCTTTCGATTTCAACATAACATTTGTCAACAAGTCGAAGCCCTGGTGGCAAAAAACTATCAGGACACCTATTGCATATTATTGTATATTACTGTATATTGTATATTATATCATTATATATTATTGTAAGTTCTATATTACTGTGTATATTGTGTATTATTATCAACATCAGCTGGGCCAGAATTGTGGCACTCAAGCAGAGCAAGGGCACCTGTAACTTATATTGCACACTGTCCATAAAAGTCGAAATATATTTGATTTGCTGATTATGTACTGCATAAGCAAAAAGGTGAAGCAAACATTGGATTTTTGGACACCATAAACCAACCTTCCATGTTGTGTGCAGATGTCAGGCACTGAAGAAATAACTATTGCTGGCACCCTAGGGAAGCCCTGTAGACTGTTAATTGATTAACACTGTATTGCCCAGGAATTCTAAACGTTGGAAAAAAAGTCGAATTTCTAGGATTAATCACTGATGGCATCTACACTGCAGAAATCGAAACTAATTGGGAGATTTATTATGAAAAAGATGATTGCAGCATAAATAAATTTAGCTAATTTTGATGAACTTTGAGCATCTAAGGACATTAAATTAAAGCTATGTGCAGACACAGAACGCAGGCGCATGTAGTAAATCGAGAGGAAAATTCAAAACTGCTGCATGAACTGTGAGCACAACATTACAACCACAGTAAATTTAGGCTGTTCTGACGGTAGGGCTACGGTTCATGAATTCACCTTTCAGCTGGCCTCCTGCATCCCTGGCAGCTGACATTTTGACTTTGCCTCAATAAATATGTCGGAAAAGGCCATTTCTGTAATTATGTCAGCAATTTATGTAGTTCTTCTCTTAAGAAGAAATTAAAATTGTTCACATTTTTATACTCTGTATCACAGGCGATACTCCAGGCAATGCAGGTGTCACGACGCAGCTGGCGTACGTCGTGGTAAGGCTTGAGGAGGGCCGCCGTGGGGGAGCAGGGGAACGCGCCGACAAAAGGGAGAGACTCTCAGGGCGGCGTCGCGCGCGAGTTTCTGGAGCCTTGGCCTAAGCGAGGGGGAATGGCCCGATCAGACGCATGCGTCATAAAGGGTTGCTCTCCGCTCGTTGTGGCATGTTTCTAGTTAGCCATGGCAGCTTGCTCGATGGGCCAGCGCCGGAGGCGAGCGGGCTCCGGGCACCCTAGGCCAGAGCGGCTAACAGGAAGCATGTGTCGTAAATGGTTTCTCTCCCCCTGTTGTGGCATTTTTCTAGTTAGCCACGGCAGCTTGCAGCGAGCCGCGTGTTCGATATTTTGTGCTTTTCTTTTGTGTTGCAAGGCGTGTGTTTTATACTGTGTGCTCTTCTTTTGTGTTGTGATATGTTGCGTCCGAAATGTGGCGGGAAAGTCACCTATTGGCTGAGGGTGTAGTTTTGGCGGAAGGACGAGGAGATGGGTTCGCGCTAAGGAGAGCGCGGGGAGGGTTGTTTGGTGGCAGCCGGACAGATCGGTCGTGTGCGGCCGGTGGTTCCTTGAGCGGCGGCCGGGCGTGTTGGCCGTGTGGTGGCTGACAGTGGTCCGGAGACGCGAGAGTTTGGAGTTTTGTCTTTTTTTGTTAAAGCAGTCGTGGCCGAAACCTTTTGGCATATGTAAATCAGTTTTGTAAATATTGTAATAAATAACTTCTTGAGGAAAGCCTTTCCAAGCGCCAACGTCAGAAGACCTGCACGCCTGTCTCAAACTCACCAGTCGCGAAGTACGTCCCCCCGGGTCACTCACGAGACCCGCCCTCTACCACGCCAACATCTGGATGCAACAACATCGCACAACAGGAGAGAGGGAAAATCAATATCGTGACTGCAGGGTTAAGGGGCAGAGAAATGAACGAGCATATCAATCCCACAGCATGTAAGCATCTGCAGCTAATTAAATGTTTGACACTGGACATGATGCGCGCCTATCGCACCTTGCAAATGAAGCAAGCAGCAACGAACACGTGCAACGCACAAGCACACTGACCCTGCACGACAGCGGTCGGTGCCAGCAGGGTCATAGTTGGCATCCGTTGTCTCTGGCTGCACAAGCAACTTGAGTTCACCCTCATAAACATGGTGCTTCAGAAAGGTCTGCCAGCCTGCAGAAAAGCGAGCAATCAGTTCCAACTTTCTAACCAATCACTGACAATTTCAGTCACCTATAAATATGGCCGAATGTGGTCTGTTAACAAACTAGTCACACATGATACGTTATTTATTCTGCCATTTTGAATTATAAATTTAGCTGAATTTCTGTAGTAAAATGCGGCTGCAGCAAGTGATGAAATAAAGAATAACCATGGTTCTGAATTCAGGGCTCATGTATTTATGCTCATCTATGAGAGTCTCGTGCATATACAGTATCAAGAAAAGAAATCAGCAAGGATCGAAGTACCCGCTTCAAGTACATCATTTTAAGCGTTATTTAACAGGCTCAAAAAAATATATCAGGTGTCAGCTGTGAAAATAGATTATAATCAGTTAGCTATAAGAGTATTAATTGTACTGTGTTGCATCACGTCTTAAGGCACATAAATAAATAACGCTATCATGCGCCGGACTCAGGGTTAGGAATGTCTGTTGTGCTAAAGAACTTAAACTCTTTAAAAGGCTACAATTTATTTAAAAGACTTCCTCTAGAAACCTACAGACACATGCAAGATCTACAACTGCATTTTCCCTTAAAAGAAAGCTATAGGGTGAAAGGAACTGCACTTAACATAAAGCTGCACGAAATTTTTTTTTTCAGTTCCTGTTTTGTACATAAAGAAAGGACACAATTTACCATGAGCTCATCACACCATCCTTAGAAAAAATTATAGGAGCGGCAAGTGTGTAAATAATGAGAAAACACAAACCAGTCCAGTTGTAGCGCAATGGCCCCATCCAGCGAAACTTTTCACTGGCTTTGATGTTGTCTCCAAAGAATCCATAAGAAAGGAATCCTGAGGAGTACCGCACCAGCCGCTCACCACTATGGATGCTTGAAACGTCAACGCCTATCTCAGCACCTGCATTTGGAGCGAAAACGCCTGTCTATCTCACTGCCCATATACAGGTGTACACACAAAAAGTTTCAAATGGCACCATTTGGTGCTATGCAAAAGAGGCTTTCAGCAGGTGGCTCAGCGTTCCCCAATGCATAAAGCTCAGTCAGAAAATTTTGCAAACCTGCTTTGTTTCTATAGCAGCATCTACAGAATTCCACATTTGTACCTCAACTCCCTACATGATCAAGATTCCCTACATGATCAAGATCTTATTGTGCACGTAACAGATATGACTCCATTGTTCACAGCCTTCGTTAGGACACTTTTGGCAATGTTAAAAATTCAAAAATTGCGACTTCCACTGCGAAATTTACATTGCACTCCTTAAACGTGCTCCTCAAAACGTGCAGAATGCCACATGTACGCAACTCATTCTTCAAAAATGCTGACCCATTTCAAGCACCTCACATGGTAGTAACATCACTAAATGCCGAATGTTACATTAAAACACAGTCATGTGTCTGCACTTAGAACCTTATCTGCCTCTGAATGCCATGAAAAGCCAAGACACATATTGCACAATGCGCTGAAAACAAATTTTCAGTGTGTTAAATTCAGCTGCAAACAAAAAGTCTTAAGCATGCAGAGACCTTTGAATGAACTGCAGCAGTATCACAGGCAAACACCTCTACCACTTGGATAGAACTTCACAAAGAAAACACTAAACTCGGGGATGATAGCAGGAGCAGTTAAAATCACAAAAATTTGGCAGACAAATAATAGATCGGCGAAAGCTTAGAAGAACGAATACATGGCAACTCTATCAATGCATATAATCTGAAATTCCAGTTAAGGAGTAGTGTCAGAGAACAAATGAGACTGATATCCCAGCTGTTGTGAAGAAGTGGACATTGGCAGGGCAGGGCAAAGAGAAGGAATAGTCCCTTAGGGTAACAGAGTGGACTTCAAGAGGAAGCAAATGAAGCAGGAGGTGGCAGAGTGTCAGATGGGTGGATGAGATTATGAAATTTTGAGAGGGCAAGGTGGCCGCAGCTCATTGGAGGTCAATGAGAGAGGACTTCGTCCTGCAGTGCCCGCAGTTAGAGTGATGATGGTGATTAAGGTAAAGACACCCCAGCCACTCAATAACACATCCACTGAGCTCAACATGATAACCGCGCAAACTAGGCAATGAGTTCATTCTTACCCATTGTTATGAGCAGCGCTGACGTTACAGGACTGTTTTCACCCGTCGTGGTGCAAACCAGTGCATCTGTGGAGCCAGCAGGAATAACACCAATCTTTATCGTTCCTGGCTGTAATCGGGAGTTCGGATCGTTGGCGTCGATGCCAGCATCACGCTGAGCCCTCAGCAACACACCGTTGACAATCTCGTTGACCATGCCATCACCGCCGACACATATAACACTGGAACAAGAAATGCCACTAGTTCAATTTATGCTGCAAACTATATAGCGCAGCTCTGTCAGCTTGAGCAAGATGCAAATAGTATGAGTAGAGGCATGCATATACCAGCTGATGTCCGTGGCACATCAACTGTGCATGCAGGCTAACATTCTGAAAAGCTTCCAGCAAGTGACACAAAATATGTATTTGACATATCTTTGCTGTTTTATATTTAATTCTTATTAACCATGTAACATCATCCGGATAATAAAATTGGACATGGATGTTCAGATCAAGACAGTACACATAATGGATGTTGGTGGCTGGCTGAGAAGTGGATGCAGAGCTTGGTAGTAAGAGGGCATGCGTCAAATATTTTGCACTAAATTATTAAAGGCACCAATAAATTTCATTCAAGAGGCCTCTAAGAGGAGATGCAAGTCCCATCTTACCAGATTCAACAAATTAGACAACCTTAGCTGACATGCACCAATGTGTGGAACAGAACTGAATTAACAGCAGCACTTTGTTCAGCTGTCAGAATGCAACATGGCACAGGCAACATCAATGCAGGTCCATCAGACTGATTTTTTATTTTGCTTCCAACCTGTCCTTGAACACTTCTGGCAAGACATATGTGGAGCAGCACATAGTGGGGTTCTTTTCCCTCATATGTACAAATATAGAAGTAACTGTGCACATTATTTTTACAATTAAGCAAATATGAGTTGAATGACTAAGACTCTGCCGCTAATACCTGTTCAATGCAGAGGCAGTAAAAGCTAAGATAGGCTCATTCCGAAAGCACAGCTTTTCTCAGAGTGGTGCCTCCTTTCTTCCTGCACCTTTCCTATTCAGCTGACCTTAAAGCAGTTAACCCATGTGTACACATATTGTCATAGCTAGGATGCTCAACTTACATTCGATGCCTTTGGTCAAAGTGATACCACCTGAAGCTCAGCATGAAGCTCAGCATGCCAAAATAAAGACAACCAGTGCCTCCATTAAACGAAAAAACTAGTCTATTTTTCCACTGAAAATATGAGTGAAACGATTTTGCCTGCAATCGATAGTAGCCCAATACCTCTTGCCACAAAGCAAAACCTCTGGCTACATTTTCATTGCCGCAACTGCTAAGTCTCATTGCAGCTCCAGCTTCTGCATTCGTTCAAGGCTTGATCCCTTAGCACAATGGTATTCTACTATGCAGGACCATAGTTCGACAGTGTCTGTTAACGTAGCACCAACTACCTGAGAGTAAATAATTTTTTACTTTTGCTGCAAAATTTTCCCTAGTTGCATTCAATTTTTTTCAAAAAAATGTGTGAAATATGAATGCTCAGTTCAACAGGAGTGAACACGCTTTTCAAAACTTGCCTGCACAACATTATTCAGTGTTCAATACATCTGAACACAAATCAGAAGCACAGCTTACACTAGTGAACAGCAAAAGTAGTGCTATAAGTTGGAAGGGTCTTATAGACCTCAGTAGAGGCCACGAGCAGTAAAAACACCATGACGTCAGGACTTAATCTTCCCTCCAGTGAATTCCACATAGGCATAGTCTGTACTACCTCTCCCCTCCATCTGGCTTTCTAATTTTGTGTGTGTGTGTGTGTGTGTGTGTTTGCATAGTCACTGTTCATTCATTACTTATAATTCATTTCTGTGCCTCATCTGAAAATTAATTACCATGCTAGATAAAAAGCAATGCTAACAGATGCAAGCTAAGGACTTCTCTACGAAGCAATCATGCTGCGTGCAGAATGCTGTCAGTGTGTACCGCCGCCCACACAATTAAGGGTACACTAAAGAGAATTTTGAGTCTTTTTTTCATTCTGGAAACTCTATCTACACGCTCCGAACATTTTTAGAAACTTTGAATTCTTATCCTGTTTGGCCAACTGAATTAAACGTCCAGGCTCCTGCCTTTTTTCTTTTACTCAGAGAGGAGAGTACCAGTAGTCAACCAACATGCTCGCCACGGAGAAATGCACGCGCTGTGTGCCTTTTCACCCAAGGTGTAGCGGCGGCTTGCTACCCTGCCATCGGCAGAGTGATGCGCCCTATCAGAGCAGACAGTCGAATGCATCACCCCTGTGGCAGCAGACGAGGAGAAAACATAGTCCACTTGCTTCAGGCTTGTTATTTCAGAGATATGTTCGGTGAACCACAAATATATAGTGGCTTTATCAAACTATTACTAATGTCATGTCCAAACGAGTTATAAAAATTACTTTGGATGCCTTCACGGATTACAGTATTTTCATTGACTACTGCAGAGTGATGAAGTTGAGTCTCACGAAAGCAAACAGTTCATGCATAGTTTTGTTTCTGTCAGCTTAATATGCAGCTATGTTGTCTACTGCGACTGAAACTATTTATTCACTGAAACCCAAAACAACAAGATAAAAGCGAAAACGATTTTTTCCATAACACTCTTTAGCGCACATTTAACATGAGCGCTCGAGCACGTGGCTTGCACTGACATTGGAACTGAGACTATGCTGCACGGTGTGTTCATGGAGGCTGGGATAGTGAGTGAGTGCCCTGCTGCCATCCTAGCATAATCCCAAAGAAAGTGGCCGACGTCAAGCGGCACTAATGTCAGCGGAAGCCACGCACTCGAGCATTCGTGCGGACGGCAGTACATACACATCCTCAGTTTCTTCCATGTGTTTATTTAAGCCCCAACTTATTTGGTTCAAAATGCTTTCCCAATTCTATGGTGTTGCTTGTCATAGGCCAAAGGTGATAAAGAGCAATTCAACAATGCGAGCTAGTAAGGCCACCAAACACTGGCACACTTTTTGTATGCATAAGGCTACATCTTGCATTACTACATTCAAATAATGTAATTGTGGTTTCTTTCAAAAAAGCAAAAGTAAGGCCATAACAATGTAATAACAGACATATCATACCCATCGTAAATAGAAAGGTCCATTTCAAGTAGACATTCCTTGGCGTGACCTGAATATCGTGTTGCTGCATCAATAAAAAAGACAGAACTATAAGTGTAATTAATGACATGCATAAATATTGGCAGTACATAAATCATTTTGACTCTTTTAACATGTGATCAATCATATGGGTGGCACAACTGATTTATTCTCTAAAGAAGGTGAATGTATTATCAACGTCAGATGAAACGCAGACAAGGTAAATGAAAAGAGAACAAAAAAGCTAGATAGCTAGATTTCAGATGGGGGAGACTAAATACTTATGCCCAATCCTCACTTTTAAGATGCAATGTCTGATCTTTAAAAATGTTAATAACTTCACCTGTATTTACTCTCCAGCAGGCGTTGTTTTATTGTTTTTCTGTTCGCATTTCAGTTCTTCAGTTCACTTTTCATCTGATGCTGAGTACATACTAGGAGTGATGGGCTGTCAGCAACAATATACCACCAGAATGACCATGCAAACTTTATCCATGCTAAAATGTATTAAATATAGTGTCCATATGTATATTACTCCTAAAGAGTTCAATTTATCTGTGATTTCATATGACATTTTCGTGGAAACATCGAAATCTTTTGGGTCTTAAGGAAGCACCTCCAAGCCGGAAATTGAGAACAATAATTAGACCACACACATGCAAAACATTACCATTTGTGACAGAGGAAATGCAAGTGTGCATTGCTCAATACAATCTGCATATTTCAAGGCTGTGGCACTTTGAAATCTAGAAATATCTTCTCCCATGTCACCTGCTAAACCTGCTCTAAGTAGCATTATGCACATTACAGTACAACTTAGGGCTTCTTAAATTGCCATGCACCGTATGTTGGGCAATAGCTGCCTAATGTCATCGTCAGGTCATTAGACATGCAGTTATTCTCACTTCAGTAAATGGCTGGTCACAACAACAGCAAAAATAACGTCAACTTCACCATTCTTTCAGGCAGAAAACAAGTGTATGTCTGTATCACAGCATGAATAACACCAGTCACTTTCACGTAGGTGCCCTAATTAGAAGTACTGGCATTTCATTCCATCGCAATATAGTAAAAGGTCAAGTTTGGTTTAAAATGTGCTCGGTGGCACAAGAATGCTTGCCCCTTCATTAATAAGGGCAATTCGTTCATTTTCTCTGACTCCACAAAAGTCAGCCCATCAGTAACATGTCTTCTCTTTGCTCTCTCCTACTCACTTGATTTCCCCATCCTCAGCTTACAGGTTTTATCTGCCTCAGTATATTCCATAGAGTAGCTTTAAGTCTCGCCATCTAGATACCAGTGCTTTCATGTTTTTTTCCTCAATCTTATTTTTTTCTTTTCGCGGAAAATAAACCCTAGTTAAGATGGGCACCTCTATTCTCCTGTGAAAGGACAGAGCTAGGATGATAATACTCACTAATTAATTCCACAGAGATGCCTGCCAGTTGGAATATGGGTGCCACCTTGCGCTCGTAGACGACGGGCGCTCGTTTCCGGCCCCCAAAGGGGTTGACGAACACCAACAACTTGCGCGGCCTTTTTTCTCCTAGTGAAATAAATGGGAAAGGTTACTGCTGATAGTGGTCTGCTAGAAAAAAAGAAACATGAAATAAATGCTGAACTCCACATAAAATCAGTTTAAGAATGTCTCTTCTACATTTCTTGAAAGCACCATGAGTATGTCATTTCTAGAGGTATACTAGCAGTGAAATCTGTGGAGACTTCAAGGCCTCCATTAGCTGCAAAGGGCCTACATGGGGGAACATATGCAAAGGCCTGCAGAATTTTGTATATAAAAAGGGAGGCCAGAGTAACAGCATTAAAGCTTTGGAATACTTGACTTTGATGTGCTCATTGTATCCTCAGTTTCCTGGAATAGTCGATACATGCACGCCCTTTTTTTATGAAAAACAAGGGCCACAAAAACAAATGGACTGTAATTTTAACTGCCTATAGTTATTTACATTACTGGCCCACTGACACTTGCTTTGTGCTAGCAGAACTAGACTCGTTTTCATTCGTCTCGGATTTTTCACCAGCAGAGTCATGGCTTCCGTCTATAAAGTATACAATGAAGCTCGGCCTACATTCATAACCACCACACACTGATCCTCTGTGACAAGCAAATATATACCCCGTCATTAAATGGTTAATGGCTCATGAGGGTTTAACGTCCCAAAGTGGGTCAGACTATGAGGGACGCCGTAGTGAAGGGCTCCGGAAATTTCGACCACTTGGGGGTTCTTTAACCGGCACTGACATCGCAGAGTACAAGGGCCTCTAGAATTTCACCTCCATCAAAATTCGGCCGCCGTGGCCAGGATCGAACCCGCGTCTTAAGGGGCAGCAGCCGAGCACCACAACCACTGAGCCACCGCGGTGGCTCTTTCTCAGTCATTAAATCTTTTCTTGTTACCTAAAAAGAGCTAAACACAATGCACATTTATAACTGTAGAAATTCTGATGTCGCCAACCTGTTCATTAGAGACAAGCATTAAAATGATGATTTTGTTTACGACTGCAATCGGACATGGCACCCTACCGGCCATGGACAGTTGTGCTAACTGATTTTGAACCTTATTCATAAAAATTAAACGAGAGAAAATCAGACCCATACATGTGACAACCTGTGGAAAACTTTTTTATTGGCCAGGGAACTCTCGCTTGGGGCTGACTTTGGCATGTCTATGGCACCATCTCTCAACACGCAAACAGACAGCTTGGACCGCGCAGTCCAGACACTGAGCACTCGCGTGTCTGCTCTCGTCTTTGTGTTGTCTGCTTTAAGTTGCGATCTATATATTTTCAGTCCAGTTAAGGTTTCACATTCAATTTTTATTTCCCATTCCAAAATTGTTTTGGTCATTACTTTTAAAAAGCATCTGTCGCGATGAGCATAGGTACTTATGCAACGTGATCACCAACGAAATTTTTTTACACAACCCTGCAGTAGCCAGAAGCGGCAGGCGTGGAGGACAGTGAGAGAGGGAATTAAACTTTATAGGTGGAGAGGAATTTATGGGTCCCTGCACGACCCCACTGCACTCAAGTGTTTATGTCCCTAAGGTCCATAACACTGGCAGCCCGGCCTGTGGCGATGGTCTGCACGGCCGGGTCCTCCGAGCGCAGCAGGGTCTCCCAGTCCTCCCAAGTCTTGAGGTCCTCTAGACCGCGCGGGGGAGGGTCCGCCGGGCAGAGGGAGAGGATGTGGAGGGAAGAGGCGAAGGGTTCTGGGCACAAGGTGCAGGCAGGAGTGGGGAAGGAGGGATGATAGTGGGCTAGGGTCAGGGGTGAGGGGAGTGTGTGTGTCTGAAGTTTGCGCCAGAGTGTTGCGTGTTTGTTCATTATCTCGGGAGGGGTGGGGCGGGGGGCATCGTGGAGGACAAAGTTCACCAACTATACGTACCCCTGAGCCTGTCCTGCACCGCGTCTGCCCACTGGTGCACCAGCGCGTGGTCGCTGCGTCCCGTGACGCCCCGCAGCAGCAGCGTCTGCAGGCACCACGAGTGCTTGCGCACGGGCTTGGCCACGTGCAGCCGGAGCGCCGGATCACCCAGGACCACGCGGGCTCCGTCGTCTCCAACAGCCACCGACGCCGCCGCGGAGCCGTCGGCCGTCGCCACGAGGCAGGCTGCGCTGGCGCTGACGCTTGCCGTCCGTGGCACTCCGCGATGCAGTTGCTGCTGCTGCTGCGAGTGGCCGCAGCAACCTCCGCTGCAGGGCCAGGCTTCGGCGGCCACCAGCCTCGACAGCGGGATGAACTCATCCTGGGATTCTGCGACGCACAGCAAGGAAAACGAGACACGTAAGGTACGAGAAATTGGCACTACGCTCGATTGTCGCTTCGATCGCCACCTGTAACTATATACTGCGGATAAGATTCAGCTGTCACACGTACAACAGAAATAATTTACCCCGCTCGGAACCACGTTTTAAAAATCGCACCAGTGCATATATATATATATATATATATATATATATATATATATATATATATATATATATGGTGGAGCGAACAGAATTTCTTGTGTAAATGCGTTCCAGATCTACTAGACTGTTCTAGCTCCTCTTCTTGGACTCTATTTATAAAGCTCATATGCCGACATTATTTCGGCTCTACACCGATTTTCTTTTGTTTCTGTTGATTTGTTTTGCAATGCAAGCAAATTAATCGCAAGAAAACACTTCACTTCACACGTTAGAAGCCTGCTTCGGATAACTGAATTACGGGGTGATCGATTAATTTGTCAAACTACTGCGAATAGGCCATCTTGCCAGATAGGGGACTGAAAGAAGCTCTGCCGGCGCTAACTTGGAGCCAGCTTACACTGGCACGGGGGGACGGTATTTCGAAAAGTTTCTATGCAAAACTCGGGACAAAAAAGTCGCGATTTCGTAGCGAGATCGGAAGCAAGCAAGTTCTGACACATAAATTTTTCTTTGCGCCAAGTTCGCAAGGCAACACCGCAGGGACTCAAATATGAGAAAACTGCCTTCCATAGCCCATTGTACCACATACGTCTGTGGTAGTGTTCCTATATATGCTCCCTGCTGGAGCATATAATAATAATAATAATTGGTTTTTTTGGAGGGAAAGGAAATGGCGCAGTATCTGTCTCATATATCGTTGGACACCTGAACCGCGCCGTAAGGGAAGGGATAAATGAGGGAGTGAAAGAAGAAAGGAAGAAGAGGTGCCGTAGTGGAGGGCTCCGGAATAATTTCGACCACCTGGGGATCTTTAACGTGCACTGACATCGCACAGCACACGGGCGCCTTAGCGTTTTTCCTCCATAAAAACGCAGCCGCCAGGAACACTAGTCTGTGGAACACCCACGTGACGTCTGGCGGCAATTATTTAGACGTCCGTGGGACATCCGGAGAAGTCCCACGAACGTACTTCGGTCGTCCGCTCTCAAAGCAAACGCCGTCTGCCACGACCTCTGCGCATTACAGCGGAGACAGCAGTGCGTTTGACTGGCGTAGACAGCGAGCAAAGAAAATACAAAAGAAGCACGCAATCGGCAGGGGGGGGACTGAACGCAACGTCGCCAGCACCGACGGGCGGGGAGCGCGTTTCAAGGTCCCGCTCGCTCTTCCAAGCTTGCCCTCTACCCTGGAGGACAGGCCGCGTTTTCCGCGCACCTACTCTGCGCCCGTTCCCACTTGACAGCCCATCGGGACGC
The DNA here is from genome assembly GCF_052857255.1 of Amblyomma americanum. Lineage (NCBI taxonomy): Eukaryota > Metazoa > Arthropoda > Arachnida > Ixodida > Ixodidae > Amblyomma > Amblyomma americanum. The sequence goes on along the minus strand of NC_135503.1, from coordinate 33,476,569 downwards.
AGCCGCTGAGAGAGCAAACACACTTGGCCCCGGGACCAGCTTCCCCCAGCCGGGGCCCGAGAAGATGAAAGCGTATGCGTTCGCCAACGCGCGCAAAGCCCTGTAAAGTCCACAGTACACAAAGAGAGGAGAGTTCCATTATACGAGAAGTGCGCGCCTTTAGGGGTTGGGCAACGGAGGACGCTGCACTTAGATCGATAAAAGATAGTCAAGAGTACGCTTTCTTCTCTGCTCTTCTAAACAGCAGCGACGCGGGCGTGTTGTGCAACATCGCATTGCAAGAAAGTGTCGCAGGGAAAATCTCTCTCGCTTTACTCCGGGGCATTGGGGACAGGATTCCCGCATTCTAAGCATCGGCAAGCTTTCTAAATGGAGCTGCTCAAATTCTTACCCGCGCGCATGTATGAAGCAAGCGCATGAGATACGAGGTACTGCTAGCACATATGCATACATAGGAGGAGGATCAGAAGTCAGCTTTTTTCAGATTTCATCACCGCGCAGTGGCATAGGTCACAAAGGGACCTTCTGCGACGAACGGTTCTTGCGACATCTCACAACGCGACGTAACTCTACGATTCTGCTCACTCTCCGAGGAAAGCACGGATAACCATTCTGTTTCGATACATTTTTGCAAGCAGGGATATGACAGCCTTTCTAAAATTCGGACGATTCCTCTCAGTGCCAGGACTTGAACCCAGTGTAACTTCCCGCATGTAAGGTAGATGCTCTCTACCACCAGGGGGATCGTCGCGTCATGTGACCGTGACGTATACGGTAAGCGACATGAACGCTGTTTACATAAATCGTTGTGGTACAGTATCCGGAGTTCCGCGGTCAAGAATGCGCGGAGGATTAGGCGGCCCCTGTTTACACGGCGACGCTTCAAAGCCGCTGCCAAGACGGGCCAGGGCGCTTTTGGCTCGCACTAAGCGCGTTGCTGGCATGCAAGCACGGCGTCCCGGACAGCCTTCTGGGTCAAGGTGTGAGCTGAACGGGCAAGAAGCACGTATACGCGAAACGAACGACCAGTAGAAGAGAGAAAACTGGTGCAAGGACATGGGCTAACCAGCTTTGGAAACCACGAGACATCGCTTACGAACGCGCAACTTCACTGTAATGAGTATAAAAATGTTTCGACTGAGGAACAGAAATGAAAACAGCTATTCGTACACCTAACGAAAGAGAGGTAGATAGTACTGTTAGGAATGGTGGAGAGGCGGACCGCAGGAACGTGTACCTAGCCTCCCACTCTGAACAGGAGAAAGGACAGAAGACGGAAGCTGGCGTAATGCAGTGAGCTACGTGCGGAGTCCAAGACATAATTCACAAGTCCACGCGCACACGAGTTTCCACACACGTCACAAAGAGACGTGCCTCAAGCGTCCAGACTGCTGGTGTTGCATGCTCGCGGACATCACGTACAGTGCTTGGTCAAAGAACTTGAGGCCAAATGCTTTTATCTACAGCCGCATAACAGAGCCATTAGGGCACTATTAAACACCGAATTACGTTGAAATGCTAGCACAAGGTTTCTTCTTGCGATAGAGAAGCTTCCTGCTTGTGTTTTGAATTCTACGCGGAGCATTCTAGGGATATTCATTTCGCTGCAGCTGAACGCTGTGGCCTTAAGAATTTTGACCAACACTGTGCAAAAGCTTCCGAGATGGGCGTCCGTCCAGACCTGCCGTATGTGAAAACTGGGTTATGGCGCGTTCACAACATGGCGGCGCCCTTCGATGCAGGACGCCTCGCTTCGGACTGAATTCGTCGCTGTTACTGCCTTTTTCAGCGCGTTCACTGGCCATAAAAGAGCCAGCGGTCTTTCGCTTTGTCTTATCTCACCCATAAGGAAACGTTTGAGCGATAAATTTGCTTTAATTTTTATTTCGGGTGACGATTCTTCCCCTTTTAGGATTAAAAGGGGCGTTGGTTTGTTGACAACAATGATTCCTCTCTTAACCACCAGATGGCGCCACGAGGCGTTTAAAAAGTGAGAATGTTATACCCCTGTCACACGGGCACTCTAAAGTCACTTTGAACTAATGCTCCTTTACGCTCCCAAAGGAGCACTACTTCAAGGGAGTTCGTCCGTGCTACACGGTCGCGGAACGACCTTCGCAAGAACTTTTTAGCGCCCTCATCGGCGAAAAGCGTTATTTAAATTGCAAACCTCACTGCACATATAAATACATAAATGTCACATTTTTTTAGTAAATTAGTTTTATAACCGTATTATGTTAAAGCTAGAGTCACTAAATAAAGACTTAGAGTACCGTCACTGCAGCACGGCGGTAAGCAGGGGCGGCCATTTTGTTGTTTATCATTGTTGCCAGATTGCCGCTTCGGCGACCTCGCCGCTAACTTTGGCCCGGCCATTTTGTAAACAACGCTGTTAGCCACCCTGCGCTGCGGCGGGGATCGTAGCCGTACGGCATGGAAAGCGGAAAGCGCATGAAGCGTTTTCCATCATTCTGCGAGTTGAAACAACGCAGCAAAACGGCATCCTCGTATGCTCTTGTGCAGCTGAAATGCTGCGAGGCGCGGAATCCCTGGTCACTGAGTCGGTCACCGACAGCACTCGCAGCACTAGCACTACCACAGTTGCCCGACTGAAAACGCATAAGCCACAAAATGGCAGCCCCCATAAACCGTCGCAGTGTAAACAATTATCACGTGATGCAAACTGATCGTGGCGGCGGCACAGAACAATAGGAGAAAAGAGTGCCGGTACTCTAAGTCTTTATTTAGTGACTCTAGTTAAAGCTATGCAATTTTAACTGCAATAATGACATGATTTTCCAAGTACAGAGCATAACATCACAGTGCTGGCCACACTGAGCCCAAATGGCTCGTATATCTGGAACGAGAGTATGGCGTGGTGAGACTGCCACAAAACAAATGATCTTATATTTTAAAACACCACTAATCTTATGAAGTGAATTTATAAAATGAAAATTGAACGTTTCTTTTCTCAATTTATTTATGCTGTTAACTCGCTGGGAGAGAGAGTACTCCCTTGAAGCCTCAAAGGACGAACTCGAGCTGCCTTGTCTCGAAGCTCCTTTGAGCTAGGTGGCCTTTGGCGCGTCCGTGTGGCAGCGCGCGTTCGTCCTTAGAGTAATGGAGCATTAGTTCAAAGTACCTTTACAGTGTCCGTGTGACAGGGGTAGAAATGGCGTAACGTCCGACAAAATAGCTGCATATAGCGTACGCAAGCGTGCATACGGTTTTGGTATGTAGACAGCATCGATTAACCTCTTGCCACATCTGTGTACGCCGTGAGCAGACGACACACAGACGATGAGCGACGACGCGGTGGCCGGGAAGTGTGAACGAGACAGCATTTCGGCGGCCGCGGATTCCGCTCCCTCTCGCCGCCGAATGTCCAAGTGTGAACGCGCCATTAGAGCGTTCGCTGAGCACCGGCCTTGACTTATTTCCGTCAAGGCGCCCAAGACAGTCTCGGGGTAGGAAGGTAAGGAGTACAGTCGTGTAATGACGCCACTCGCAATAGATGTGAAAAAATGTCTCTAGTCATGCACCGAACGAGCGTTCATTAATTAGTTAAACGGTATGCCTTCGCACGCATGCTTCCATTGAACAAATAATCTGTGCGCTAAACAGGCCTTGGCTAACAGAAAGGATTAATGACACTTATACGCTGTTCAACGCTACTGATTAACTTCTGACGTTTCAGACGAGCCGAAAAAAAAATGAGGGACGATTTAGCGTGGTTAATCCACATACGAATTGGGTGCGCTAGCACTTCGGTTTTCTGTGTACAGATCCATTGTGCACGCATGGAATATGGGTTAATAATGGTCACATATGCGGAATGGTTCATTCTATTTGCATCCATAGATACCTGGGAGTCCTTATACGACTACAGGCGCAGTGGTGCAGCGGTTAAGCGATGCGCCACTTCCCTGCGATGGCAGGTGTTGCCAACGGTGGGGCTTGTGAGACAAGCCCGCTGTCCATTACTACTACTAATTACTAGCTTCTGTGCTTCGTGTGTCTTGAGGCTGGTCACTAACTTGGCCTTCTCCCATCATTTTCCTGCCCTCCACCCGCAGCTGAGCCCAGACCAAACATCCATGAACAGTTGAACCTATTTACAACGAAATTGAAGGGTGTTGGGATTCGGGTCCGCGGAGGTGCCCCGCTGGGGAAACGACCAGGAGATCGGGAGGCTCGGGGAGAAACAGCAAGCCAAGTACATTTACATTGTTTACGCTTTTGATAACATCTTTTAATAGCCTCTCCCGTCGTCTTCCCGCATTTTTCGTCCAATCACAGGGACTTTGTCTTGGGCGCCGCCGTCGGGTGGGGTCAACGACACTCACTGGCTCGCTTTCTCAGCTGGTCGAAGTGTGGTATTCACTCACGGCACCCCTCTCTCCATCGTCTTCTTCGGTCGAGTCAGTGGGATGAATAATGTCTCGAAAGTGTCGTTTCCGCAGGTCCCCTCCTCGCCCACAAGTGGGCGCGCAGTTAGCCAAAAGCAGACGGCTTTCTGTTAATCAGGAGCAGACGGCTGCACGGGAAGCTTCGTCCAAGGGCCGCCCGAGGGCGAACACCTGCAACGGCGGCACTCACGTCGTCGACAAAGAGTCGAGCTGTGTGGGAATGGCCGCGAGACTCGGCTCCATGCCGAGCGGCAAGTTTTGAGGGATGCCTCCCTGTCGGGGCACCATTGTCGCAGGGTCATTTCCGCTGCGCTGGGTGCCTGTACCCTTAAGATGACCCACTTGAGGCTGGAACACACGTGGTGGCAGTTACTCCGCCATGGAGGCACGTGGAAGAAGGGAGTCGGCCCCGGACTCAGCGCCTACGGCGTCGTGGAATTCGCTGCTCGAAGTTTCCCCTTGTCTGGAAAGGCGCTCTCGGTGTTCCTTTGTTGAACTGCTCACCTGCGGGCACTTGTGACCAGCAGGTTTCTTCGGTCCCCCATGACTTGCCGACAATTGGGTAAATGGTGTCTTCGGGAGCCAAGGAAGGGGGGTGGGTGAAAGTAGGGTCTCAACAAGGGGCCCGGCGATTACTTTGTTATAGCCCGTGTTGACCCAGCTTCCAAGGGGAATCGTCATTCCTTCGTTGTATCCATAATTTCGCTATAAACCGTTTCGGTATAACGAGGTTCGACTGTAAAACACTGTGTAAGAGAAGGACAAGTCTCTTTTTGTATTGACAGGGAGACTGCTGGGGAAGACCAGTATAGGGGCGCGTCTCTCGTGAGCACACGGTAGCTTGAATTTGCGTTTTACAACACGCGAGAAAGAAAGTCAACAAACCAAAGCCTTCATCTGCCTATAAAAGACGCAGACGACCGCGGTACGCTTTCACGCAGCAGGTGGGGAGCCGGAACGATAGGGTAGCAGCCAGCCGCGGCGCGGGCGTCGAGCCCTCGGAAGTCGTAATCCCCCGCCTGGACGGCGGCCAAGGATGCCGCAGCCGCGGGATCCCCTTCGTTACCTTCTTTCTTCCCTTCCCCTCGTCCATCTTCCCGCCGCTGCTTCGCCCATCAGAACGGCACGCTTCGCGAACGCGTAACCTCCGCCCTGCGTGGCGTATATATATTCCGAGCGCTGCCGCCGCCGTCTGGAAGGCGCATGCTCGACTTTGTGACAGGAGGCGCGCGCCAGCGTTGGTTGACCCAAGCGGAGAACACGGGAGGAGGCGCAGGATCACGAGACACACCAGCATGGTGGCACGACGGGTGGCGCGTATGTGGCAACACCGGCTCTCTCTCTCTCAAACTCGGCGTCACTCCGCCAGACCTGGAAGGAGCAAGTGGCGCAGGGCAACGTGCAACAGCAATTCAGGCTAACGGGCTTATAGGAACCGCTTGGAGGTGCACATTTGTTAGCGCAAAAATGTGTTGTTCTTTGAATGAGGGAGGGAAACGCGCAGCAATCGACTCGCTCACCGAGGACAACCGAATCGCGCCGTTAGGTGTTGAATACGAAGAGAGGGGTGGGAGGTACAGGAGGAGGGATGGAGAGGGAGCGCCGGGTTGATTTCGACCACCCGAGTTTTGTTAACGTGCACTTCTGAGCACTGCAACAAAGCATTGATCGAAATACGGCCGCCATCACGGTGGGCCACTGAAACCAAAATGTGAGCGAACATATATGGGGCGGTGACTAAACTAAATTCACCCCGGAAAGCTGTTGAACTTTGACAACCCAGCTCGTGCTGCACGAACACGAGGAACTTCAACAATACGCGACGAAGACTTCTCAACAATCGGCTGACTTCACGTAGGCGAAGTTCAATTGGTCTTCATTGCTTGAGCAATGGGACACGAACAGCGCATATATAGAGAAGCAGACAGCATGCACTGAGTGCTGTCTGCTAATCTACACCGTCCGTGTCCCATCGTTTAAGCTGGCCTGCACAAATGGAATAGGACCATCTAGCCCGGAGCCATATGCGATTGTGTAGTCTTCATTTTTACTGGAAGGGCTACTGGTGCCACAATGCGAAAATGGCGGCGTCTGTCCTTAGCTTCAGGCAGTGAAGCGTCCACCTTCCAGAAGCACCACCCACCAGCCACCTTCCTACTGCCACCCTCTACCAACCTACTCCACCCACCTTACTAAAGTACTAAAATAAGCGAGGGTGTTCCGAACGCGATTGCAGTTATATGCAAGAAACACTGAAATCATATCCCTATAGGACGGAAGTGCGCACAGCAGTCCGGATAACTTGGCCTTCTGGTTACGAGCTGTCAAGATAGTGCGTCGTGCGCTCGATAGAACAAAGGAACCCTACTGTTGCGACCCGGGCTTTTTGCACACACACACAAAAAAACACAGAGGTACGAGTGTTGCACTGGACTAGCAAAGAATGCGAATTGTGAGTTTTAAGAACACGTTAAGTGCCGACAGCCGTCTGCGAACATCAGGGACATCATAAACGCGCGGCAACATCGTTGTCGAGGTAGAGGGGAAATGGAAGTCAAGTAAACATGCGTTCTGCAACGAACGTTATTGCCGGCCAAAGGCTGTATACGAGCAGCGGCGCTATTTCACAAACAGACGGACGAAGCTCGGCCAATCTGACGTTCTATTGTAAATACATGGGGAAAGTTCACCTTTTCCACCACTTCGCCTTTTCTGCCGCAACATAATGACGATAGTGAATTTGTATGGCTCAAGGGCATCTGCGGCCGAAGAGCGCCATGACACAAGGTATTTTTCGCTTTGCTCAAGGTGGGGTCAGGGACCCATTAACCAAGCATTTCACCCAGATTAAGCCGAACACTATGCCAAGGGAAGCTTGTACCCACTGTATCATCGGTGGGTACCCGGCGGCACTGGGGATCGAACCCAGCATCTCCCGCATGCGAGGCGGATGCTCAAACCACTAGGCCGCCGCTGCGGTCACCGCGAAATAAAGTGCACGGTGCAGTCCAGATTAACCTGCGCTGCATTCGGGCACGTCTAAGTTCAATTTCTTGCAGAATGTGCACCAACTACTCAGGAACAACAAAAAAGAAACAGTAATTTCAAGATCGTAATTTTCGACTATTCTGTTTTGATAGCACACCGACAGACACGAGTGCGGGCAGAGCTGGTTTAATTAATGGTGTCTTCGACTGGTCGCTCCCGCGATCCGGTTGGGATCTGGCAGAGTGGGAGCCGCTCTCGCTCCGAGCGCATAGCGAGACTGGTCAAGCCGAATGGTCTGCGAGTTTTCAGAGCGGAAGCGCAGGAGGCAGAAGGACGACGTAACTTCCGTAACCATGACGCGGCATCGCTGCTGATGTCAACAGTAGCCGCACGTAAGGTCCCTTGATTACCTTTAGCCGCACGTGGTCGCACACAGTTTGCATCGCGGTCACCGCTTAGCATGTATCGATCGCTGCCCCGGCTTTCCGTCCCACGGGACGCTCATTTTTCGAACATCGCCTTGTGGATAGCACTGTCGTCCTCGTCTGAGCTGCTGCTGCAATCGCTGTTGTCATGCGACAGCAACACAGACCGCGTTCCTAGCGTATATGCTTATCCGGCGTTTCTTGAACATTTTGCCTCACACAGCGCGGCACCCGCAAAACACAACGCAGCAAGCGTGACTGCGTCAAAAGCCTACACTTGCTTCTGCCTACGCGTAGGGGACGCCGATGCCTCGCACCGCTTTCGCGAAATGGCGGAAGTGGCTCTGTCACGTGGACTCATCTCGGAGCCGCTCCGACTTTTTTCTCGGAGCGCCTCAGAGCGCTCTGAGCTGGAGGCGAGCGCTCAGAAGGAACCAGCCGAATGTAGTCAGAGCGGCCGGTTTCGACCAGCCGAATGTGCGGTCGCCTCTCAGAGCGCTCTACAGCGATCTAAAACGGCCAGTCGAAGACACCATAAAACAAAACCAAGCGTCCATGTCCTCCCCATCAAGAGGTGCGAGCGGCCACGCTATATACTGTCGAGAAAGATAAAGCTATACGAGGTTATAACACATGCACGGCAAGTATTGCGGCGATCACGTTGCTTGTTCGCCAAACCCTTTTCGCGTTGCACGCTCAAGCGGCGGCTGCCCGCACGAAGGTCCCCATGCAGAGAGGGAAGAACGCGTAAGTGCGGGAAAGGGTAACAAACTTTTTTTTTTCTTGCTGCCTTTGTTCCGCGGCTCATCAGGGCGGGCGGCCCGCGCTAGTGGTGGTCGGTCGCATTCAACTCCTCTCCAAGGCCGGCTCCTTAACTGCGCCGCCTCACGCGCTCCAATGACTCTGGCCCCGGCGGCAAGTTGTTTTCTTCGGCCCACCTCGGCGGCGGCTGCGGACGGCGCCGTCGAAGCAGCAGCAGCAGCAGCAGCGGCAGCACGACTCGCGAGACAGTCGTGGCGGCGGGAGAGAGGCCGCCGGCCTTTTCGTTACGAGCCGCGAAGGACGAGGCGGGGGCGAGGAGGTCGAAAAAAAAGAAAGAATCATTAGACAACTACGCCAGGATCCAACAAAGAAGGTACAACGGCGGCCGCCACGGCCTCAAAAGACGTCCGGAGGTCGATCAGCGGTGAGCGCGCTATGCGCTCACGTGCTATGCGTGGAGGCGGCAAACGAGAACCTACTACCGAGTCAAGCGGACATTTTGTCTCATTCCGCTCAACCGTGGTCTGCATATTCGGAGGTCGTGGGTTCGGATCCCACCGGCGGCATGTGGTTGTTTTTTTCTTCCGCTTTATTAATTTCCCATTGACGAAAACTACAAAAAAAAAACGTCCCCTCTGCTCTTTGGTTTCGGTGGCTGTTGGCTTCCGTCATGTATGCCATAACGAGCACCTATTTTTCTCTTCACTTGTACCCTGCATTGCAAAAAGGCAGAGTGGGCAAATTGGCAGGCTTGTACACTTAAAACCAGCTCTACGAGAGGCAGGGCGTCCTCTGTCCTGCTTCTTGCAGCGCTGCAGGTTTTAAATATGGAAGTTTAATGACGCTTGAGAAGTTTGTACAGCCGGACATCGGAAAAGGGCGAAAAATTTGGGAGTTTTTGTTCGTTCAAGCCGCGTCATTAATTGAAAAGCGTACCTCCGAACACCCCCCCCCCCCCCCCTTGTTCGCGTGGATAAGCAAGCTGATCAGCACAACAAGCGCTATCCCTGCCTTCTGGCGAACAATGTCGTCCCGTTGTGAAGAGTCCGCACGCGCAGACGTCGCCCAACGCGCTTCGGCAGGCCGGCCGGCCGTGCCGGCAGCATGAGTCGCCAGCCGGCCAGCTGCGAGTGAGCCATACGCACGTGGAGCAAACAGCTCACGTCGACGGGATTCAACGGAGCGTAGAAAAATTGGCGCGCAGAGAGAGCTGCGTGGTTGTGAAGGAGGAAGGAAAATGCGGATGCTGGCTCGACCGACTATAAAGAAGCGCATTTGCCACGGGCCGGTAACGACAGAAGGCAATGGGAGCACCGAGTGCTGTAACCCGTTTCACGAGGCAGTTATCCAACGTTAGAGGCATTCGCTACACGGAAAGATGCGGTCGATTCCAGTCGCCGCAAAGCGCGCAGGGGCGCAAAACGGCTTAATCGACGCACACTATTGGTGGGTAAGAGCGTGCTAACAGGCGGCGCTGGCGTTCGCTTTGCCAGTTAATCGTATACTATCAGGGGTGGATTTACAATGGGAGTGGGGGACCGCGATGAGCGAGAAAATTCCTACTAAAATCCAGACTAATGAACTCACTCCCCCTGCCCATAAATTCGCCTGCGCATATAACAAAGGCTAAGAGTAAGGCAGTATCGCCGTGCTAAATAATAATAATAATAATAATAATAATAATAATTGATTTTGGGGGGAAAGGAAATGGCGCAGTATCTCATATATCGTTGGACACCTGAACCGCGCCGTAAGGGAAGGGTAAAGTAGGGAGTGAAAGAAGAAAGGAAGAGAGAGGTGCCGTAGTGGAGGGCTCCGGAATAATTTCGACCACCTGGGGATCTTTAACGTGCACTGACATCGCACAGCACACCGGCGCCTTAGCGTTTTTGCTCCATAAAAACGCAGCCGCCGCGGTCGGGTTCTAAATGTTAGTCCGCGCAGCTACAAAGGTAGGCATCAGCGCTTGCTGCATTTTCACGTAAAAGCCCATTCACTAACGACGCCCACAGGTACCCAGGCAAAATGGACACAGCCAGCGGCTGCAAGCATTCACCCCCGAATTACAGCTAACGCAAGCCAGTCTCCAACACGACTACAACGTCCGCGCGACAAAGCGCCCACGGCCTCTCATTTCTCGCCGTTCCAATCCTCATCTTAACCCTAATTAGGGCTGGAAGCGCACAACTATTCTTTTTTTTCTTTCAGCCGACCGCTTTTTCCTGCACAACTGCGCATGCGCGCTTCTCGCGCCTCGATCCGCGTCAAGGACACACGCTTTGCCTCAACAACAGAGGCTTCTCTGGAAAGCCCGCCTCCCGCCCGCAGCGTCCTTCTTGCATACATGCCTCTTCTTTCCTGCCTTCGCTCGAGACCCACTGAAAATAAGGACCACAGAGAACGACAAACCGCACGGCTCGTGTGGATTATACAGCGTGTTTGCTGAAGGGCGCTATCATATCCGCGCGCATATGTTTCTAGAGCGAAGAGATTTGCATGGGCTTAGGCGAGAAGCGCCGGAAAAACTGCTGCGCTCAGCCCGTTCGCCTTGGCACCTCGTGTGTATAGCAAGCTGCGGTGTTTGCAAACGAGCATATGCGCATGCAGATAGATGCGCAGGCAGAAGGCAGCGCCTGAGTTTCGTGCTACCGAACCTATACAGCAGTCTGCAGAATTGCACACTGAAAGCTTCGTCAGGTTAAAGGACGCTTGAGGAAAACTCGATCGCACTTTTTGTTCTCGGTAAAAATCGATCGTTCGTATAGGTTTGTTTGGTAAGAAAACAAGCATTTATCGCTGAACGAAATTGGATTTAATAACGGAACACTTTTTTACGCTCCCCACTTGGTTCCGATCGTTACGACAAGATTGAGAAGGACTCCGAGATAAGCTACTGGAAGTGTATGGCTGTGTTGCAGAGCCTCAGCGATCCAGGCTAAATATCTGTCTTCATCCAGCAGTTTGCTTGCGTATATTGGTATAATGGCACAATAACTGTATCTGAATAGTTTTTTACCCTTTCCTAGCTTATAAAAGCACCGTTTTCATTAAAAGTATCGCCTTTGTCTTTAAAACACGGCAATCAATCGATGCAGGTCAGCTTATGCTTCTCGGCTAGTTTGACGGCGATCTTCATGTCTTTGTGCGCAGTAATGGGAGATACATCAGTTATTCTTCATGCTGTTCTTTCTAGAGGAAATGGAAAACACGATCGAGCTGCACAGCTAGCCAAGCCTCACGCATAAAACAGGCACAGCTACTCGTCATCAGCAGCTGGTATGACCTGCCAGGCACACAGCTGAGCGGGTTGAGCGCAGGCGGAAAATGCTGTCAAATGAAACGCGGGACGTTGACGAATCAACGACGTAAGAATGCAAAAGCGAAATAAATTGTGGAATAGCGCAGCGTTAAAGACGCTTTCCGGCACTGCACATGCAAGTTTCGTTAAAACACCGGCCTTAGTTACACAAGAGCGAAACCAGTGAAGATCACAGTATAGTCTCATATAATTTGCCCAAGACACCGCAACACGCCGTCAAGAGGGCCCCAGTAGAAAACAGTGAAAAAAAAAAAAGAAAAAAGCCGCCAAAGTATGTTTTATGTACACGGTATGACGGGGATCACAACATCCCGCGGAGCTCCACGTAGGCTATGAGCAGGACGTGGTAGTGGGGAGCTCCAGATTTATTGTGATCGCGTGCGGTTCTTTAACGTACAATTATATCGCACACCACAATGGAATTTTTGCACTCCCTCGTCTTCCTTCCCCTCACCTCACAATAGAAATGCGGTTTAAATTAGCGCATGCAAGTGCAAATGTTTCATGAGGACAGAAAAGGCACAGTTTAACAAAAGTTGTCTGTTGGAATCGCGCAGGAATCGCGCCGTAATGAAGGAGGGGGTGAAATATGGAAGAGAGAAAGAGGTTTGGTTTAGTTTGGTTTGGTTTACGGGGTTTAACGTCCCTAAGCAACTCGGGCTATGAGAGACGCCGTAGTGGAGGGCTCCGGAATAATTTCGACCACCTGGGGGGATCTTTAACGTGCACCGATACTGCGCAGTGCACGGGTGTCCTTTACATTTCACCCCCACAGAGATGCGACACCCGCGGCAAGTATTCGATCCCGCAACCTGATATTGTTTAGAAGCTGGACACCATGAGAAAGAGCGGCGAGCAATTACCTCACGCTTTTGACCTTTACGGGCGCCTGTTATCATTGCGATTCAAAGCAAATATTTTTTCCACCTAAACATCCGTGCATCAGGAGAGCCAACTCACTTTTCCAGCGGGAAACACAAATGCTGAATTTCTCATACGCAGGGACAAAATTCCTTACAAACTGCCTATATATGCGGAAACTGTAACTAATATAAAAATACCAGTATTTGTGAAATTAACACCCTAGGGATCCTGGAATCGTTTTCTGTTTCTGAGACGCACATAAGACATGAAACTCAGAAAAAAAAAAATTGACAGTACTGGTGGCGAAATCTGTCCTCAAGAGAATGGCGGAGGACTTGCTACTACAGTAACTGCTTTAATAATAATAATAATAATAATAATAATAATAATAATAATAATAATAATAATAATAATAATAATAATATTTTATTACTATGAAAAAATATACAGTACATATTTTCAGGCCTGCCAAAACCATTGAAAGCTTCAGTGGCAGTGCCCGGCAGTATTACCGGTAATAAGTATTATTTGCTATGCTCGCAAATTGGCATAAAAAAGCACTATTTGCAATATGAAGGATGCTAAACTCGCCTGAAATAAATAAACGAGTGCTAGGTATAGCACAGTTTGAGAAAAAGCTGCGGGTTCTCAATGTACACAGCGCGTTAAAGGGTTAAATTCAATTTCAGGCTTTGCAGCAACGCAGCAGCAGCGTGCAGCACGAGAGATACAGAAGTGACAGCGTGACCCGGACAGCAACATTAGATACAACATAAACACGCGAGCCCGTAATAGGCGGTTCGCGGCCACAGGACACGCTCGCCGCCACGTGCCTCGGAGAACGGTCATCACGGATCCGGTTGCCTCGCTTCGTTTTTCCTCTAACCTGGCCCCCAACGGGTCAGCGCGCCCATGTGTGCGCGACGCGCTTGGGGCGTAGCGGTCGAAACAACGGACCGACGAGCTGTGTTTGCGCACGGCACTGAAGTTAAGCGATGAGCGCGTAAAAGGGCAACCAAATGCGATAGCAGCTGCAATGCACGCTGTGAAAGTTCCTGTACACTCTTCACCGTGGCTGCTGTTGGAAGGCTATGTTCGGAGACGGGAACAGAGAGGGACATGGGTTAGAACAAACTCGAGTCGATGATAACTCAGCGGAAATAAAGTGGAGGAAATTGGCGTGGATGCGGAGGACATGTAGCGTTCAGAGGAGAGGTAATTGGTGGTCAGTTCAATTCAATTCAATTCTTTATTCACCAGAAAACTGGACGGTTTCCAGGGCTAAAAGTTGCTGCCTACAACTTGACTGGGGCCCTGGAGCCGTTTACAAAGCGGCAGCAGACATTGGTGGCAGAGTACGCTAACATTAATTACAAACACTGAGTAGCAGAAGGCATCAGGAAATACAGACCTGCTGCAAGATTTATCACAATAGATTCTTATCTTAGGGTAATAGAGTGAATAGCCGCAGAGAGTCAGGTCACATTGGGAGAAGCTTTGCGGGAATAGAAGGTTGACGCAGTAGAAGGCCCATTCGAGATCGATGGAAGAGGCCTTTGTGCTCCAGTGGATGTAGCAGTGTCTTGATAGGCTTTTAAAATAGAGACTTTCGACGAATCCTAACTGATGACGATAATTACGGCGATGATGATGTTGACGACAAAAAGTGCTATATTCACGCGAATGATTTCGAGACTGACACGAGTTTTTTTTCTTAGCTCTTCGTAAGAGGAAAAGGAATTAAGCGCACGTAATTCGCATACAGTAGCGAGTTATGGAAGTCAGAGAGTAACACTTTCACAAATTCGAGAGCCCCGACCGGAACTCAAGACACGATCGTGTAAGACAATCATACTTCACCGGCAGCACCTGTATTTCACGCACCGCTCGCTTCCGTTATGTCGGAGTGAGTTGGTTAACGCCGACTACGAGAACTCCACACGAAGATAGTGCCCCTTTCTCCTATAGTACAAAGCATTTCCTTAACAGCGCAGTGAGAACGATTCGCAGGGAAAAGTGTAAACTTCTCTACCAGAGTTCGCCTATGTGATCGCTGAAATGCTTGCGCAACGGTTTTTGCTCAACTATTGCAACTTCCCGAGTAAACGTCTCAATATGGAGACTTGCACTGTTTGGTCAGCTCGTGCGTAGATGTATCTTGCGAGTGAAAGGTGCCTGTAAAGAGCGGGGCATATAGATTTCACTGCAATGCTGCTGCTGCTACCACAGGCTACCCGAGATGGGTTAGTGACACCTAACACAGGCAAACTAGCATGCACATTCGGCATGCACATCCTATCCTCTCAGAAAACCAGGAACTGTCAGCTTCGACCGCATATGTGCACTCGCGCTTAAGTAGCAGGCCTTGCAGCACGCACGGCGTGGTGGTCGGAGCTTCCTTCACAAAGCAGCAGGAGACCCGTGGTGGTTAAGAGTTATTGATCTATCTGGCAGCTGAAAGGGTGGTACCCTCTGCGGAGTGTGCAGCTTATCTAAAGTCGTAGCCGGTACGGCGCAGGCCACACCCAGCGCGACTGAAAGCGGTTCGGCGAAACAATCAACATCCTGCACAAAAGCGCAGATGCCTCGAAATGTCTTCGCGGAGAGAAAGCGTTCGACGAAAGATCACGGCGTCACCGCATGGGGGGAAATGCGAGCATCCGACCCACGCTCCACCAGCCGTGACGCGCCGAGGAGATAACACGCAGCTGCGGCACTGCGCTCCCACACATGACCCATCCCCCTCCTCCTCACCCTCATCCCCCTGAGAACGTCATTTACCAGGAACTGCAAGTTCGCGAGAGGTTTTCTTTCCTACCCTTTCCGAAAAGGGCGCCGAATGAGTTTCTTTTTGTATCTTTATCTTGGTAAAGGAGAAGGGGACAGGCAGAACTGGTTGTCCGGCCGTGGCGCCTTTCGCCTGTTCCCGCCGTGAAAGCACCCAAAGCGCAAGGCAATGGTCAAGGACCAGGCATGTGGAGGAAACAGTCGCCATCGCGCGTTCCTGCGCCAAATATCCCGAGGTTAGAAGGCGGCAAGGCCGCTCAGAAATCACAGCTGTGTTCGACAACACATTATTCCATCCGCTGCCTATTATATATAGTACGGGGGAGCAAAAATAAACGAGAAAGCAAGAAGCACTTGGCGGACTCTCCGTTATGCCAACTTCTGGCTCACATTAATCCCGAACACGACCCTGACCACGGGAAGAGATTCATAACTCCCTTCTTACGCAAGTAGGTTTTGTGAATGGCCAAATGCGTTTAAATGGCCTTGGTTGCGACGACCGGACAGCTCTTGCACTGACAACGTAAGTTCGTGGAAGAAATTTCCGCGAATTCCGCGGATCGTACGACCTTTTTCTGTCCCGTGTGGCATACAGAAATTGCATAGAAGAAGAGACAACGGTCTGGAAGCGTTGGTTGTTTGGCTACAGTCGTGCACTGCAAAGTCAGATATGTAAAGCCCACCATAACACAAAAACGAGCGAAAAGACTGGACAGGAAAAAAAACTCTTGTTTTGCTTAGAACGGTGCGATAGGAACGACAGAGGAGAAACGAGACCGGCTATCTCGGTGAGGTAGCCCTTGAACTTACACGCGCACTGAAAAACTAATTAGACGAACAAGCAATACAGTATATGCCATTTCTATCCGATCTCAGAACATCACTTCATACCCTAAAAGAAAAACTACATAAAAGCAACATCATGGCAAGCCGTGTGGCTACGTCAGTCAGCGCGACACCCGCGCAGCAACAGTGAAATTTCTCGCTCAGTATATCAGGCAGATTTATGCCGGAGGGCTGTCGAGCCGTGCAAAGGTCGACGCTTCCGCAATTAAAAAGGGTGAAGGTCGTTGACACTGCGCCCGAGGTCGCGCGTGGCGGTCAAGCAACGTTTGTCGTACACTCTATTTAAAGCTGCGCTATAACCCTGACCTATCTCAATTTTAAACGATAGGAATTCAGATTGCAAAGACGTACCCCATTTGGGTAACCATTACCATTATCATCGTCGTTCGCTTAGTGACCGTTCGCTACACGACAAAGGCCTCTTCTATCGACCTCAGATTAGCCTTCTCCCGTGCACGGCATCCATGGTCGACCCATTCCCCGCAGATTTCCTTACCTAACCTCGTCATCTGCCTCTCTTCCTCCCCCTGCAACGCTTCCCTCCCTACCACTGCAATCCACTCTGATTCCGTAAGGGACCACTGGTTGTCTGTTTCCGACATTACAAATCCACTACCACAATGGACTTCCTTTCCCCCAGCACAGCTAGGATGCCAGTAGCTCCAGTTTGTGTCCTGGTCGGAGATTCTTCTCCGCTTGGTCAAAATACGCCTACTATACGGGAAGCTGAACTACAATATCCAGATCTTCATGCTTTTTATTCAAAGTAGTGTGGTGCCACTCCGCAAATATATAACAGAGCACATCCACGATCACGGAGCTTTTGTAATGGAACCAAGAAGTTACCGCGCAATTATACTCCCACAAGCCACCTGTGACGTGCACGTGCTTGCTCCATATCATTAGCGCACCCAGTAAGAATCCACAAGAAGAGAGGGGGGGGGGGGGGGGGGGGAGCGAAAATACGAACTGACAGTCTCACACCCCTCTTATTAACCAGGAAGCTACTTCTTAGAGGGTAACATAAACGAAAGTCGGCTCGCGAGCCAACTGTGTATATTCGCCGCGCTCAGGCCGAACACTGTGCTCCCAGACGCAGTATCCACGCGGAGCTCGCGAGCTAGCTCGTTTACAGCCAAACCTTCACCAGCTGCCTCGCCTCTACACCGAACAAATAATGAAAGAAAGAGAGGAGGAACCGGAAAATGAGGAAACAGAAAATAATAAAAAAAATTCCGCTCCGCGCGCAAACTCCCTCGCGAACTGGGAGCCCCCGAGTATACGCGGCTGTGGCGCGGCCGTAAATCACTCTCTATACTTCCGCTGTATACCCGTACGCCCCCTCCACATCCCGTTACCCGAGCATTCCGCTTTCGGTACGCCTTGTACGACTACAAAGCTTCTTTCCTCCGCAGAAGGTGAATGGCGCGCTCTAGTTCTAAGAGCGAACAGAGATAATGCATGCATACTCGTATTCAAGATGCCACCTGACTACACGTAACTCGTCCAACTTTGTCTAATGTGTTTATCGGAATTCCCCAATGTAGAGTGATGATGATGATGATGATGATGATAGTGAGTTTTTATGGCGCAAAGACATCTGTAGCCAAAGAGCGCCATGGCACAAGGTATTTTTTTTTTTTTGCTCAAGGTGGAGTAGACAATTTTTTCAACACGGTGCGAAGCCGGGCTGGTTATAGTGGCAGTTGCATTACTGTAGAGTGCAATTTTTAAGGCGATAGCCTTTAATGGCTCATACTCGCGGTGACCGTCCGTCCGTTACATCGCCAGCTCGGCCACGTGACCTAAGTAACGTTGCGCCACGCTCGCGCCAGCTGCTCTCCTCCTCTGTTGTGAAATGAATTCGAGCGCGGCAAATTCAAATAAGTGCAATGAGTCGCAAACGGCTTTCGCCTTCTCGCAGTTAAGAGATATCTAAAAGCCTCCGACGAATTTTTAACAACTCGAAATGGGAACAGGTTAGTTCAACATGTTTAGGGGAAATCCGCTACAGTCGCCTTGGATAGCTTAGAGCGACTGCTCCGGACAGGCGGTGGTCCCGGGTTCGATACCCGGACCAGGAGCGATTTCTTCTTCAACTACGAAGTTTTTGTGGAAGCTGTACAGCTTTTCTTTGCAGCCGTGTATAGCTGCGCTTGTGTGGCATGCTAATGAGCAATTGCTCCCTTATGTCATCCGACTTTATTCTTTTACTTTCCCGACATTCCTTCCTGCGCCAATATCAAGCGGTACGTGATCCTGGCGGTTAATTATACAGAAGCAGGTGCTTGCAAGAGAACGGCATCGACATCGCCGTCGTAGAAATATATCGCAGCGTTCACGTGAAGTAAACCATATTAGTGAGTAACGCTTTACAAGTATTTGATTGCTTGTAATAAATTGAATTATCTTCGAATTTTGTAACGCATTGATTACCTTTTTTACGGTGGAACGTTCTCGGTAATCCAATTATTTTTTTCAGTAAAAGATTACCCGTAACCTGTAACTTTTTTTTCTGAAACAAGTTGCAACCAGAGGTATAATTTCGAGAACCTGAACTTGGTGGCAAACACGGCAGAAGCACGACATTTCCTCGCGTTACAGAGAAAACGATCGGGCTGCGGGAAAGCCGTGGGGAGAACGTGGGGGAGCTAAATCCTCAACCCTTTCCCGTACTACGAGCACAGTCCAGTGCCTAATATGGCGGCGCCCGTGGACCTGTTTGGGAAAAGGTCTACACCGCGCTTCGCATTTCCCATTGCACCCCGACGACACAACGGAATGTCGTGTTTGGTGAGCTTCGGCTTTGTTCCTGCCGCATTCCTCGGCAGTTATTCGCACCGCATATTAGAGGCGCTCTCGTCAGACCGAGCATACATTATAATTCACATGTCTATTGCGGCGTTCGGAAAACAAAAACGCATTACTTGCAACGATATATATGAGACAGATACTGCGTCACTTCCTTTCCCCAAAAAACAATTATTATTATTATTACTTCTGCAGCCTGAGTGCAACTGGAAATCAGAGAGTACTCCCTGTGCTCCCACGCAGTCATCTTTTCAAAAATTGCGTAGCACTATAGAGCCGCTCTGAGCAGCCTTCCAAGTTGGAGGCATTGTCTACAACAGCTTCCTGCTCCCAGTGGCCAAATAACTGCCAAGCATCTCGGGCGCTCCACCACGACGTTGCTGCAAGTTTCTGAAGGCATAAAGACCAGTACTAGCACAGACGATGCAAAACGGTCGTAGACAGAAAAGAAAAAAAAAGAAATATCGGTCCTGCGGCTGCAAATTTTTTTTTGTACGTTCATATTTGAACATCCAGACTTGATATATATTGAACGCTGAAAAACCGACCTTTCGCTCAGGTCTGTAGAAAGGATATACAACCCCAACAAGCTCCGGCCGTTAAGCATAGTACACAATTTAAAAAAAATCGGCTTTTTGCTTTAGAAGAGCGCTTCATTTTTTATTCTTTTTTTGGCATAGCACTGTCAGCGGAGTACAGCTAAGACGTGCTTACTAGCAGGCTGGTTAACTAATAATGAATAGTTAACTTCTTAGCTATTATCGTTAGGCTCCTTAAATATTGAGAGGCGTGTAGCACACCGTAAATAACATCCATATCAGTTTTTTTATAATTTCGAAAACGCGATTACCCTCGGCGCTGTGGCCCAACAAATTTTGGCCATTTCGACGAGTTACTTCCACTGGAGAGGTTGCTTTGCCTGCAAGCTTCTCGAAAGCGCGTGTATGTTGGAGCGATGTAGCCAAAATTGGTTGGGCCCCAGTGCCGAGGGTAACCGCGTTTTCGAAATTCTAAAAAGACTCATGTGGATATTACTTACGATGGACTACACTGTGATGACCCCCATAATGCGCAGGTCCACACGGGATGGAGAGGCAAAGAGACACCGTATGGCTTAGTTTAAACAAACAGGTATATTCAATAATTACACATGATTAAGGTTATACATCAGAGGCTGGGGCGTCCGAGCTTACGTGCCGACGACTTCATGGGGGCGATGGAGTGGCTCCGGAGTTGGGCTCGAGCGGTTGCTGGCAGAAGCTGCACGCCGTCGGGCTTCGGCGCTGAACGCTCTCTTGGCGAACGATGTCGTCCTGAGCGTGTATGCAGTAGAATTTCAGTAGTCGTCCGTTTCTTCGAGGATGGTTCACAAACCCTTCCTCTAGTGTCGTTCGGCTTGGAAGATGAACAGGAGGCGAGCTTGTAGATGATGACAGCAGAGCATAATTTTACAACATACATATACAGAGAGTTAAACTGGAAAAAGCAGAACTGAATTTACAAAAGAACAAACTTTGCACTACTTTACTCATCGACCGGGCAGGTTAGTGCCTAAGTAGCATCACATTACATGCTAAGCATGGAGCCCCAGCTCAGACTGGACTGCATCCGTTTACATGTGCTTTTAAGCACTTGATTAACAAAGGACTAATGGCGGTCATTTCCAGTGGCCCGCCCAAAGCATCAATTCTCCAATCCAAAATAACATGCGAGATGGGGACCACCCCTTGGGTTGGGCTTAGCCTCGAACCCAGAGTCTGTTAACAATACAAACTAAATAAACAACAAAAACGCCACCACTCTCTCTCAAGTGAGAGTATACACAGGCTCTCTCTTCGGAGCTAATTCACTAGCGCCTGTCTTTCCACATTCTTGGCGAGTACTGCCTGTCCGCCATGACAGGTGTCCGTCACGGCCCTTCTGGGAAGCTGTGGGTGCCTTCCCGGCGATAGCCCACGACAAAGGGGGGGGGGGGGGGGGGGGGAAAGAATGTTGTCTTCGCGGTAGCGCATAGCGTCGGCTGTGGTACGGCGCGCTCTGGCCCGCTGACAGCTCCCTTGTCCTGGAATGTGCCCGGAAATTGGGGAGGATAAAGCCTGTTTCCCCGGGGCGGCGGCGGGTCCGGTTGTTCTGGTCGTCACTCAAAGAGCATGGCTGGGTAATTGATGATGCCGCTGTCACGGGTCTCCGTCTACGCCGCGCCGTCGAACGTGGATCCTCGTAGTACACACGGAATGTCACACTCGCTCACCCTCCAGAAGAATGTTCTCCGAACATTTGAGTCCACGCAGCTCCCCTTGTCTTTCTGAATCGCCTCGCACAGTGCGTCCGACAAAACACTTTTCGCTGCACTCAACACCACTGCACAACACCATATGCCTCCGCTGTCAATACTGGCGTCTCCAGGGGCAGCACTGATCTTCTTTTACAGATAAACATGAAACTCAGCACCCAAGCCTCTCCTTTCTAGTCCAAACTGGACGAAATAAATTTACCACAGTTACAAAGGAGCTCCCACTTCTAGCACGATCACGGCACAGACAAAAATATAGATAACGAAAGGAAGTAGGGCAGGTTCTGCATGCGCTCCGCATGCTCTCCTGTGAAGGTGTTACTTAATGACAGAAAGGTTTAACTACCAACTCCGATAACTTAACACATAAGCACATAGCAATGTTATGAGCTGCGGCATTACACAATTCTAACCAGTTCACAACTCCGCTCTGTTTACGCCATTAGTCCGACTTAGCTTTCCGATTTCGCAGCGGATATCGGCCTTCATGAGTCATACTAAGTAAGTCTGTGCCCCTTTGTCTGCTTTGGGACTCGTGAGGGCTCGTGGCAGGAGCCTCTCCTGGCGTTATCTGCGCGGCAACCTCGCGCGCTTCTTCTTCTAGCAATGCATGAAGTAAATCCGGTGGCATTCCGGCCGTCACCTCGGGCGCCTGCCGAACAAATGCAGGAGAGGGCGTTTCTTGCGAACTATCTGCGCGCTCCGCTTCACTTCTGTCCCCATCAAAATCCGCGCTTTCCCTTTCCTCATTTCGTGAATACTGAACCGGTGCCGACTTGAGGCGATTTGCGTGTATCCTTATCAAACGCCGGTTCACGTCTCGGACTCTGAAGTTTACCGGAGAAAGCTTCTCGACAACCTCGCACGGTCCTCTCCACTTCGTCTGGAACTTACGAGCTAGCCCAATCTGTCTTTGGCAGTTTTCAATGTATACGCTGTCCCCCACATCAAACGGCGCGTCTCTAGCACTGCGATCGTGCACCTCCTTCCTGCGCTTCGCCGCTTTCTTTAAGGACTCCTTTGCGATGTCCCTCGCCACTTGCAAGCGCGATTCTAGCTCAACCTTATAGTCGTCCAGTGAAGCGTATGGGACACGACGGGGGCCCTCTGGCACTTCACTAGGCTGGTCCGGGTCTCGGCCGTAGAGAAGAAAGAATGGCGATTCGCCCGTGCTCTCGTGTGCTGCGGAATTGTAGGCAAACATTGCATACGGGAGCCACAAGTCCCAGTCCCGCTGGTCGCGCGAAACAAAATGCGACAGGAACCCGGCCACGGTTTGGTTCAGTCGCTCCACCGCGCCGTTGCAAGCCGGATGGTACGGTGTTGTCTGCTTCTTAGCGATCTTAAGCAGCTCGCAAACTCTCCTCATTAGCTGCGACACGAAGTTCGTTCCCCGATCTGTCAAGAGTTGCCTCGGGGGTCCATGTCGGAGCACGATCTGTTCGACAAATGCTCTTGCAACCGTGTCTGCCTTCTGATCTGGGAGTGCTACCGCTTCCGCGTATTTTGAAAGGTGATCGACAAATACTAAAATGTACTTGTTTCCGGAAGTGGTCGTGGGCAATGGGCCCATTATGTCCATACCTGTCCGCTCGAAGGGAGCCGAAACCTCAGGGAACGGCTGAATTGGAGCTGGTCTTCGTCCCTTGGGTGTTTTTCTTTCGAGACAGGAATGACACTTCGCACAGTAGTCTCTAACATCCTGTCGCATGCCACTCCAAAACTACAAACGCTCCACACGCCTGCGTGTCTTCGCTACGCCAAAATGACCGGCGCATGGCGCACCGTGAAACGCGCGAAGAACCCTTTCTGTCCACGACCGAGGTATGACGACTCTCTCCCAAGCGGTTTTCTCTGGTCTCCCTTTCCTGGTTGGCCTCGTGCGCCGACACAGGGTGCCGTCTTTGCCAATGAAATAACCTAGCTGTTCGGGGTGAGACGGTGCGCCCTCTAAGCTTTCGATTATTCGCTTCAGGTCAGGATCTTTGCACTGCTCTGTGCGTAATTCGGCGGGGTCGACTACGGGGACAAACTCATCTATAGCTGCCACGGCAGCTGTGCGGCTGAGTGCATCAGCATTCAGATGTGTCTTTCCTGACTTGTGCTCAACTTCAAAGCAGTATTCCTGCAGGTGTAAATTCCATCTAGCGAGTCGCGAGCTAGGGTCCCTGACACTCATCACCCATTTCAGAGGATGGCAGTCTGTGACTAGCTTGAATTTGCGGCCGTAAAGGTAGCATCTGAAGTGCTTTACTGCCCAGACAACGGCGAGGCATTCCCTTTCCGTAGCTCCGTACTTTTGTTCTGTGGGGCTCAGCTGTCGGCTAGCAAAAGCAACGGGATGTTCTTTGCCCTCGATAACCTGAGATAGCACGGCACCAACTGCGAACTTTGACGCATCTGTGGCCATAACGAAGGGCAAACTAAAATCCGGGTGGCGCAACAGCGGTGCACTCATTAGCTTCCTTTTCAGGGCCCCAAAAGCATTCTCCGCGTTTTCGTCCCAGCGAAAGGCGACATTTTTGGCTGTTAAGGCGGTGAGCGGCTTAGCGAGCTTGGCGAACTCCTCTATGTGCCTTCGGTAGTAACCGATCAGGCCGAGAAACTGCCGGACCTGGCGGACGCTAGTCGGGGATGGAAAATCCGAGACACACCTTAGTTTCTCAGGGTCCGGTCGAACGCCGTCAGCTGAAACAACGTGCCCGAGGTATTTCACCTCGTTTTTGAGGAATTGGCACTTAGAGGGCTTCAGCTTGAGACCCGCTGCTCTTAGTCGCACCAAAACCTGCTCAATATCGCGCAAATGGTTATCAAAACTGTCACTGTATATGATAATGTCATCCATATACACGAAGCACAGCCTCCCCAGAAGACCTGCCAGGATAACATCAGCGGTTCTCTGCCAGACAGCAGGGCTGTTGGCCAGACCCATCGGCATTCTTTTCCATTCATAGTGCCCTGAGGGCGTGTTGAATGCCGTTTTCTCGGCATCTGCCGGATCCATTGCTATCTGCCAGAATCCCGCCGCCATGTCCACTACCGTGAAGTACCTGGCAGAGCCCAGCTGAGAAAGCGTCTCCTGTATATTGGGGATGGGGTATGGATCGATGCGAGTTACGGCATTTAGTTTGCGGTAGTCCACTACCAATCGATACGAGCCATCTGGCTTTTCCACCAATAGTGCTGGTGCTCCCCAGGGTGACTTTGAGTGTTCGACAATGCCGCGATCAATCAGGTCCTGCACCTGCCGCTCCATCTCCTCACGTTGGGAGTAAGGAATCCTGTACGCACGCTGGTAAACGGGCGATGAAGTGCCGGTTTCTATCCTGTGCTTTATAACGCCACAGCAGCCCAAATCCAGGTTGGACGCGGCGAATACCTCCGAGTAGTCGTTCAGCAAACCAGCCAGAGCCTCCCTCTCCCTGGATTTTACGTGAGAAAGATCGAACGACACCTTTGGAGCAGCCGAAGGACTAGCATGCTCTACAGTTGCGAGTACCGTATCGGTGGGCTCACGTTGCTCTATCGCAGAGGTGAAGAAAGCCAATGTTTTGTTCTTGGGAAGGCTCAGTGGCTGCTGGCTACAGTTAACCACCCGTAGGGGCACTCTGTGGGCGTCATTAACTGTCACGAGGCACGCGGCTGCCTTCAGGCCATTGCTGAGAGAGTCGACCGGCTCAAGCACTCCCACGGCGCCGCTCTCTACATCTGAAGGCACAAACGCGTACAAAATGTGCTCCGACCAAGGAAGGACGACCGCCTCCTCGACCAGCCGGACGGCAACCCGCGAATATACCTTCTCCAATGATCCCACTGTTTGACGGGTGTCAATATCGGTAATGCGAATCTCAGCCCCTCTCCTGTTCAAAAACGGAACTTTTGAGCCGCCCGCATTAACCTCTTCCTCAGAGAATGAGACTACTACCTTCCCTTTTCTCAAAAAATCCTGCCCTAATATACCTGACACTCCGTTTGGCAGAGACACCGTGTCCGGGCATACGTAGCAGGGGTGCTCCAATGCAATTCCGCCGAGAGAGAAGTGTAACCGGTAGAGTCCACTTATGCCAAGAGGATCCCCCGTTATGCCTACAAATTTGGTTGTCATACCACCAGACGCTTCCAACACCTCGCGGTCCCCCTTCCTTCGAAGCGTGTTAAAACTGCTCTCCTTAAGCAATGTCACCTTTGACCCCGTATCTATCAACAATTCCATACAACAACCATTTAACTTGCAACGCACAACAGGGCATGCCTCGTCGGCCACACAAACTACCACCACCTCATCATCTACTGCTCCCTCCCCACGCTCCTCAGGCTGGGGAGGACTAACTAGTTTTTTGACTCGGTATCTGGAGCCCCGCTGTAGGCTTGCTTAGGGCGTGTCTCGCCTGCTTCTCTTTGTGGCTCCCCACGGCGCACGTTTTGGCAGAACCTGGCGATGTGTCCGCGACCCTGGCAAGCGAAGCATACGATTTCTTCAAAATCTCGCATACCGCGCCTGTAGCTTTGTGGCGGTCTCCGGTTTCCAGCGAATGGGCGCTGTTGAGCGCGCGCTTCAACCTGGCATTCTACCTGCTGAGTTAGCAGCTGTTCCAAGCGATCTAACCGCTCTGTCAAGAGAGCAACCTCAGGGTTGAGCACCGCTCTCTCTATGACGCGTACTCTCGCTGCGGCTGTCGTTAACGCCTCATTTCGTTCCTCATCCAATGCGGCCTCCACGGCTTGGTCGAAATTGCTCGGCTTGCGCGAGAGCACGAACCGGCGCACGGGGTCTTGCAGACCAGCCACGAACAAAGCGGTCATTTCCTCTTTAAGTATATCCTCCGCGTATTTCTTCTTAAGCTGGTCTCCTTCCTCCTCCCTGCTTAACGTATCGCGCGCTAAGCGCTGAAGCCGCGACGCAAACGTTCGCACGTCCTCCCCTACCATCTGTCCGGCGTCACGGAACCTCTGTACTCGCACGTGACGTGGTTCAGTGTCAAAATGCTCAAACGCGAGCTTCTTAAATTCCGCAAATGATTTTGTGGATTTTACTTTTTCGTCTCGCCATGCAAAATCATGAGCAGCTCCTGCCATCTTACACCTCGCCATTCCCAGCATTTGAGCATCGGACCATCCCCCCATTTTCCCAATCTCTTCTAGCATGGAAAAGAAATCGCAGATTGGAACCCCTGTCTTATCTCCCGTAAACGTCGGAATGACGCTTCCTAATGCCAGCATGCTTGCTCCGAGCGACGGCTGTGGAGTGGGAGCTCCCTCAGATACAGTCATTTTTTTTTTTCAAGCCCTCCAGTGCCTCAAGCCTCTCAAATGGGGGTAAAAGTCCCACAATCAGTCCCGTGATTCCCTTTTGATTACAATTTTGAAGTCATGAATGTCACAGCATTCAGAGGACATTTGCTTTTGAGACCCCACTTCTGACACCAGTGTGATGACCCCCATAATGCGCAGGTCCACACGGGACGGAGAGGCAAAGAGACACCGTATGGCTTAGTTTAAACAAACAGGTATATTCAATAATTACACATGATTAAGGTTATACATCAGAGGCTGGGGCGTCCGAGCTTACGTGCCGACGACTTCATGGGGGCGATGGAGTGGCTCCGGAGTTGGGCTCGAGCGGTTGCTGGCAGAAGCTGCACGCCGTCGGGCTTCGGCGCTGAACGCTCTCTTGGCGAACGATGTCGTCCTGAGCGTGTATGCAGTAGAATTTCAGTAGTCGTCCGTTTCTTCGAGGATGGTTCACAAACCCTTCCTCTAGTGTCGTTCGGCTTGGAAGATGAACAGGAGGCGAGCTTGTAGATGATGACAGCAGAGCATAATTTTACAACATACATATACAGAGAGTTAAACTGGAAAAAGCAGAACTGAATTTACAAAAGAACAAACTTTGCACTACTTTACTCATCGACCGGGCAGGTTAGTGCCTAAGTAGCATCACATTACATGCTAAGCATGGAGCCCCAGCTCAGACTGGACTGCATCCGTTTACATGTGCTTTTAAGCACTTGATTAACAAAGGACTAAGGGCGGTCATTTCCAGTGGCCCGCCCAAAGCATCAATTCTCCAATCCAAAATAACATGCGAGATGGGGACCACTCCTTGGGTTGGGCTTAGCCTCGAACCCAGAGTCTGTTAACAATACAAACTAAATAAACAACAAAAACGCCACCACTCTCTCTCAAGTGAGAGTATACACAGGCTCTCTCTTCGGAGCTAATTCACTAGCGCCTGTCTTTCCACATTCTTGGCGAGTACTGCCTGTCCGCCATGACAGGTGTCCGTCACGGCCCTTCTGGGAAGCTGTGGGTGCCTTCCCGGCGATAGCCCACGACAAAGGGGGGGGGGGGGGGAAAGAATGTTGTCTTCGCGGTAGCGCATAGCGTCGGCTGTGGTACGGCGCGCTCTGGCCCGCTGACAGCTCCCTTGTCCTGGAATGTGCCCGGAAATTGGGGAGGATAAAGCCTGTTTCCCCGGGGCGGCGGCGGGTCCGGTTGTTCTGGTCGTCACTCAAAGAGCATGGCTGGGTAATTGATGATGCCGCTGTCACGGGTCTCCGTCTACGCCGCGCCGTCGAACGTGGATCCTCGTAGCACACACGGAATGTCACAACACGCATCTCAATAATTAAGGAGCCTAACAGTAATAGGTAAAAAATTAACTCTTCAATATTAGTTAATCAGCCTGGTAGTAAGCATGTCTTAGCTGTATTCTGATGTACTACACCGCTGACAATGGTATGGCGAATAAAGCGGTATTCTAACTCAAAAAGCCCCTTTTTACAAACTGCGTAAAGTCTTACGGGTGCAACACCCTGTATACCCGGAGGAGCAGTCGCCCAGGCAACCAACTTCCCAGTACGGCGCGCTCGTCTCGGCAACCTTCGCGCGCGCGCGGCCGCATCGAAGCACGCGGAAGATCACGTCCCGCGATAACTCTATCATCGTCGTCGGAAAGCCGTCCGTGAAGCAACGCGCAGAACGAAGGGCGCATTCCCTTCGCACGTTTGTGCACGCACTCTTGAGCTTTCGCCCTACGCCTGCTCGCACACGGTGCCGAGGAAGAGACAGTGAAGGGAGGAGGGAGAGAGAGAGAGAGAGAGAGCTTTCGCGCCGGAGTTGCAGCATACGGACTCTGCATGCATATACGCAAGACGCGCCGTCGGGAACCGAACCGCTCCCGCGGCTCCAGAGCCGAGGAAGAGACAGTGAGGGAGGAGGGGGTGCCGAACTCATACAGCACCGTTATTCCAAAAACACCGAATCCTGACTATCACAAACATCCTATGTAAAAAACTAGCAGTAGCTATATACACTCAAATCAAACAGAATGCATCATCGTTCACAGAGAAATATCTTCATAAAGAACACATGTACAATCTCCGGCATACCATTTATAACAGAGACAGGATTCGTACAAACTACGGAACACAAAAGTTAACATATCAGATTCCTGACTTCTTGAATAAGCACGCCATGGTTATGAATATTATTACTGACAGT